>NW_024498807.1:449786-775656 GCF_017590055.1 Onychostruthus taczanowskii
GCCCCAACAAACAAGGGGGGGGGGGGGGGGGGGGGGGGTATGTTTTGCCTGTGGTTTTTAGCAATTAATAAAATGCAGAGGTATATATGAAATTGGAAGATCTTTAAGGAAGAAGTCACTCACCCAGTGAACATCTTAGTCCTTGCATAGGTCTAGTAAATAACGAATTACAATATGAATGGTAAGTCATGGTTGCAATTATGTGTAGAAGAAAATTCCTTGTAGAATATTAGGGAGAAAAATCCAGGTAAAAGAGGAACCTGTAACTCCATAAATACTTTTTTAAAGCAATGAAGCCAAAATACCTAGCCAAGAGATGAGCAAATGTGTGACCATGCCAGTTGGTCACTCTAGACTTGGAAAACTTAAAACTGGGCTGGAATACAAAGTTGAATAAGGCACAGCCATAGTTACTGTTGCCATGGTTTCTAAGTCTCATGGCAAAGGTTTACAAGGCTTTCTCACCTCAAGGCATACTGTGTTAGGATGGTCAGAGAGCTGCTACAACTCTTGGGATGGTGCCTACCAGAAGCCTCTTTGGTCTGTATGATAACTCTGGTCTGTATCACCCATCTTGTGAAATGACAGATTTCTATAAGCCTGCTGCTGGCATTGATACCATTAGGGCAAAAATCCTACTATCCTCAGAAGTTCCGCATGAAGGCTAACAATGTGATTCACCTTCTGTCGTTGTTTTTTGTGCATCTTCTGTGATTTGCAAAACTAAATGTCTCCAACAGCAGTTTGCAGTTACCCATGCCAGTGTACAACAGTCTATAAATTAACAACAGGATTAAAAAACAAGAACAGTCCTCATCTAGTCTTCCAGGATGAAAAGATACAAATCAGGCTTTAATTACCAAGGTTAATTTTACTTAAGTTTCTTTACTTAACCTCTGCTTTGTGAGCTGGGTGGATGAGGATAAAACCTAGTGTGCTAGTGGTGATCCATGTGAGAGCACCCACCTAGCCAAGAACTTTTAACCAGCTTGAGAAGTATATTGCAAAAGCTGTTTTGTCTGCCAGTGTTTCCAGCGTGTCTCATTGGAAGCTGGACATCCATATACAGTCTGTTCAGATCTCTGGACTGCCCCTCCCTGATACATGTACAAACTTTTTTTTTTTTTTTTTTTTTTACTGGGTTGTATTCTAGCATTGTGTCTGTGTAATTTTGGCTTTCCGGCCTTCAAGAAAAAAAGGCTGGAGGGTCTAACATGTTAAGCATGTTTAATTCTTTTATGTTTTTAAAAAAGTATTGTTAGTTATTTTGTTGGGGGTTTCTTTCTGGAGTCAACAGTCTCTGTCAATATTAGTAAAGTGAATATACTTCTCTTCCCTCATGTTACCATGGACTGACTTCAGAATACAACCTTGCACATGCAAAGACACAATAAGCAATCAGGCCAGTTTTTAGAGCCATTGTCCCAGACTTTGATTCATGTGGGACTGCTTCGTGGCTACTCTGGAGATTGCGCACTACATAACAGAATTAATTTCTAGCACAGCACCTTTTATTTAATGCTATACTTCAATGAAAATGTTCGTTAGCAAGCTGTGAGTAAATGTTTCTTTGGATGCAAGTGAAAAGCCAAGAAATTTATGAGGAGCATTCAGTTGCATAGGATGATGGAATTTTCCTATTTAGATCATGGAATCATAGAATACCAGGTTTGGGGGGGACTTCAAGGTCCAATTTTTTGGCAAATGCACAGTCTAGACAAGATAGCCCAGCAACTTGCCCCACTGAAAACTGTTCAGTGTTGGGAAATACAACACTTCCCTGGGGCAATTATGTCAATGGCTGACTGTTCTCATGATAAAAATTTTTCCACTTGTGTCATGTGGTAAAACCTCCACAGGAGTAACTTGTACATATTGTGCCTTGCCTGTTCTGTGTGGCTCCTTGTAAGAAGGAAGTCTCCATTTTCTTTGTAGCCAATGCTTGAAATATTGGAACAGTCCCTAATCCTGATTCATCTCTAGGAATAGATAGAACTTCAGTATCTCTTTCATGACTAATTATAAAGCATGTGAGGAAACAAGGGATATTCTTCTCTTCTGATATTAGCATGTGAGATTGAGTAGGCAACATTGCAAGGCAACTTTGTTTTTGTAATCACACTTACTTACAGTTTTCCAGTCTTTTTTTACTCTTCATCCTGGGTGTAAAATAAAATTTTCCAGCATCTTGCATGACAAAACAGATAGTCCATTTTAAGATGAGATAGGGAAAGGAAGTGTTTCTCTACATTCTTATTGCCATGAACACTTGCTCCCAGTATGGTGTTTACTGTGGTCACCGTCTTCTCTCTTAAAGACCAGGAAGGCTAGTAAAAGAATACATTACTCAATATCCTGTCTGATAACTCTGCAGGCTGCAGGATAATGGCTGAGGAAGCAAGACATGGGACAGTGACAAATACAGCAAGCATTCTTGGAAGAGAAAGATTGCAAAGGCAGGAGTGCTGGTCCTGTCTTGTGCAATAATGTTACATTTGTCACCATTCATGCTGAACCACTGCATAGTTGCTGATGTACTTCTCACCTTGAGCTTGCATAAAGAGAAAACTTGCCTCTTGAACTACTGTGGGAGTAAGAAAAATGTCTGTGTGCATTAATTGTGTATCTTAAAAAAAAGCTGGTCATCCATTTGATGATGGTACAGGATATTGTTTCCAGGAGGATGAAAATACGGTATCTTGTCTACTTTAAAACGGAAGGTCTGTGATAATAAGGAAACAGAAATTACTCTAAATAAAACCCAGTGTACTATCACTACACTGAAAAAAACAATAGTATAGGAAATTCACCATCATTTTAATTGAAGGAGATGGTTTTTCCTCAGAGCAGCTGCACTATATGGACTTACAGATCAAAAAATACCCATATTCTATAGTTAAAAATGCTACCAGCTTCACTTTGATCTGCAAATTACATCTACGGTGGGATCCATAGCTACCTTGCACAGCAGAGATCACTTGCTGAAAGACGTGAAGCTTTCTGACACCTGCTCAGATTGTAAACCACTGTCAGATTTGGACTTATGAAAGATTTTCTCTCTTGACACTGGCAGGACCTATGAGGAAGAGGAGCATTAGCTACACTGCTGTTCTTTACTTCTTGGGCATGTTTGGAATAGCAAATGCCTCCCTACCACACAGCTGACTGGAGGGCAGGGCAGCAGCCTTGCTATTTGAGGTATAAACTCCTATCCCTTCCCTCCTGAGACACTCAGGACTGCTTTTTTGTGAGTGTCATGGATTGACCCTGGCACAGTGCCAGTGCCCCCATGAGAGGTGTGTTTCTTAAAATGGTTATTGTGAGATGTGACCTGGGAACAGAACAAAGTAGGCTTTAACTTGGGAATGGAGGGAAAAGACAACACTTTATTAATTTACATAGACATATAAAGGAAGGGGAAAACTACATACACACAACAATCTACAATAGAATACTTTCAAAACACTCCTCCTCCTCCCCCCAGTACTCTAGAGGAAACACACAGGACAGACTTTTCACTGGAGAATTCACTGACCTAGCAGTTCTGCTCTTATGGCCAGCATTAACTATAGATGATCAAATGCATAACAATTTGCAAAATGCAGGTCTTGTTTCACCCTGCTTTGTGTCCTAAGCTACTAAACAAGAACTCGTGCAGAGTTCTTTTAGAACAGGGAACAGTTTTTTATAAAGGGCATGCCTCAATTTGTTGAAAGATCTTATAAAACAGTAAGTGAGCAGTGCATTTTTGCCTGCCTGCATAAAAGAACTGCATTTGGTACTGTGTTTTATGTTCTTTCAAACCCATACAAGCACAGTGGGGTGGGTTTTTTCTTATCAAAAGAAGCACAAATTCAACAACAGGCTTTAAGCTGTGGGCTTTAAGCCATAACAATTTTTGAAACATACTGTGAATTGTAAAAATAAAGAAGATAATGCCTGTTCCTTCTGCAAGCCTGAGTTTGAATCTCTCCCTAGGCTACAAGCAAACACAAACATGTGGCTCTGATCCTATTTTTACTCTTTTGCGTACATCACAGAGCTGTTGCAAACCAGCACGACTTGGAACTTGTATTAAAGGCACCAAATGCTAGTTAAGAAGGGCAGTTTGTAAAGGGCAGGGTGCAGCTGTAGTGAAATGCCCTGGGGATGGGAAATAAGTGGTCAAGGAGCATGAAGGTACAGAGGGAATGATGTAGAAAGTAAGCACATGTTTTTTGCCTTCCATTGTAAACATTTCGTCGTCTTCACCAGTTAATGACCAGTTTCACAGAGCTTGTATTTTTTAGTCCTTTAGTTAACATCCAAACCTGAACATTCTGTGCTGGGAGAAAATACTGCAAACTGTTTTGAATTACAAAAATTATAGAGAATTTCCTTTCAATTTCTGCCTCATAGTATTTAACTCCTGCAGACATGAAGTCATATGACCTTTCTGCATCTAGACACTAAAACAAATTTGTGAACAATTTGCCTGAGAGCACCAATGTTTTACCTTGATTCCTTATATCCTAGGCAAACTGCAGAATCAGAACTTGTCCATCCAAAAGCTACATCTGCATGAAAGCACATGTGCACTGCTTCGTAAGTGACTGTAGCTACTTTAAAATATATATATATATAAGAAAAAGAAAAAAGGAAAGAGCTGCTAGATTGTGCTTTCTACAGTTTATCTGGTTTTTGGTTTCATGTTTTGGAAAAATCTAAATTTAGGGAATATACATGTAACTTTGTGGCCCAATACTCAGATCTCTTCAGACTCCCATTTCCAGCTATTAGAGTTAGGCACCTGAAATGCATCGGAATGGGAATCTGGAACCCATAAGAGCAGAATAGTTCTAAAGAGAAGTAAATGTTATTTGGTAAGGGATAAATTATATTCAATGGAAAGTTTAGAGGGAAGTAAGAATAAGCAATTTTTAGACATTTGCCTACCACCAAAACTTTCTCTCTCACAATCTCACATTTGTCAGTGGAGAACCAGATGAGCTCATTAACATGGCTCTTCTACTTATTTCTTACCCACTTAGGTGGACTAAATGGGTCCACCTAGAAGTGGTGCTAGAAATGGGTTTCATTGTTTTATAAAATCGTCTCCTTGCAAGAATTCTCCATAGGGATGATACACAGTGATGAAGGAGAGTAAGAGATGCTTAGATTAAAAAAATGTCAGCATGAGCAAGTTTCAAAGCCAGGTTGTGCCTTTCCCATTGATACAATTTTCTTTCTTTTTTTTTTTTTTTAATGAAAAACAACTGCAGGATTCCATCTTGTGTTAATAGGTGATGGTGAAGACAGAATGTGATAAATATTTTCTTTTACCAGCTGCTGTCCTGGACTGTGTAAACAACTCTGATACTGTAATGCTAGCATTGCCTCAAAAGCAACAAATGGGAGGAGGATGAGGGTTTCTGGAGAAGCAACCACCAATATAAAGATATTGCACAATCTCATCAAGCCATATCAGGAGTATAGTTTCTTGGGTGTCAGACCAACTCATGATAGTCCCTTGGCAGGATGGAAGTGAAGTGCCACAAGCCAGTACTGACAAACCTTTGTTAGCCTGGATGCCAGTTCCATGCACAAACACATTAGTTGCAGATGTCTCCTTTCCCTGCTATTAGGTCTTCAGACTGCATTCCCACTTAAGTGCATTTAACCTGGAAAAACATATCAATAACTCATGCTTGAAACACAGTAGCATCTAGCAATACTAAAACCCCTGGAAGTGTTGAAGGCCAGGTTGCATGCAGCTTTGAGCAACCTGATCTAGTGGGAGGTGTCCCTGCCAATGTCAGGGGTTGAAAATATATGATCTTTAAGGTCCCTTTCAACCAAAACCATTCATGATTCTACTATATGGAGAGACATGAAGGTGCTGGAGAGAATCCGGCGGAAGAACGCAAAGATAATTATGGAACTGGAGCATCTCTATTCTAAGGAAAGGCTGAGGGAGCTGAACCTGTTCCAGCTCAAGAAGAGATGACTGAGAGGGGACCTCATTTATATCCATCAGTGTCTGAAGGGGTGGTTCAAGGGCATGGATCCAGGCTCTGCTTGGTGGTGTCGAGCAACTGCACAAGAGGCAATGGGCACAAACTGGTGCACAGGAATGTTCCAGTTGGACATGCGGAAGAAATTCTTTACTGTGCAGGTAAACAAGCTCTGGAACACATTGTCCAGTGAGGATGTGGAATCTACCTCACTGAAGACATTCAAGAACTGGCCAGACACAATCCTGTGCCATGTGCTCTGGAATGAACCTGCTTGAGCAGGGAGGCTGGACCAGATGGCCCATTGTGGTCCACCCCAACCTTGCCCATTCTGTGATTCTGGGACACGCAGAAGGTTAACAAACCTCTACATTAAGGTGATAGATCCCACTGTCACTACAGCCTGGACAGCTGATTGTTTTCTGGTTCTTAGTCTTTTCCATTACACACATTTAAATAATCTTACACTAGGCATAACAGAGGTGGAGGCACTTTCTGATCACTGATAATTTCCCCAGCAGGAAGCAAAACTTTTTTGGTGTACAGAGTTATCTGTGTTTACACAGTCATAGAACTTAATTATTCACCATGACAGCATTTCTTTCAAGGCCTTACCTTTCTTAGATGGATTTGCCTTCTCCAGCCTGATGATGTTTTTCTGTGTATTAAGAGATGTGCTACTAATCTGGGATATAGGATTTCTTGAGTTTGGATAGTGAGAGGCTAATGGATGGCCCATTGTTTTTTATTACTTTGGCTTCCTTTTCACCTCTTCAGAAACAAATGTATGTTTCAAAGCATCGCCATGGAAGAGTATTCCATTGCTCTTTACCACTTTTCTGCTTCCTGTATCACACAGTTTTTTCTTAATCTTTTTCCAGTGCAGAAGGGCATGCCATCCTCTGTGATTCTGTTGAGTTCAGATCTATCACAAGACAGCAGAGTGTAGAAATTTTTCTGTAAATAGAAAGATACTGAGTTCACTGCTAGTGAATAACTTTGCAGTTGTAAAGTATTTGTCCCAAAACAACAACTAACATTAGCTTTTACAGGAGGAAAGAGCAGGGTGACATCACTAAAAGGCAAAGGTACTAATCAAAGGCAACTTTAGCAGCTTCCTCAGTGAGCAATATTTTCTCCTGTTGGGAGAGAATTACAGAACCTAGCATAACCTACCTCATTTGGAAATGAACTCCATCTCGCAATCTGAACTGCACAGAAAGTAGATGAAAATGCAATGTAGAAATTGTAGTTTAGCTGAAGGGAGAAAGAAGCAGACTGAAGGGAGACGAAGTTGTGTGTTGGACTAAAGGATCTAAACTGTATAACTGAGCTACCCATGGTGGTCACTCCCTGTAATTTCTAAGTACCCAGAAACAAATGATGAAGAGATTCAAGCCTAACTACAAGGAGAGGTGCTGTCTTCCTAAAGCTCTCCTCTTGGAAGGGAAGGGTTAAAAGGTGAAGAATGGCAAGGAAGATGGTGGAGTCGCTCAAGTGACCTTACAACTGGGAATGCCAAGGCCTGACAAATATCAGTGTGAGAAACCACATGTTAAACCTACTGGTGTTTATCGTCTGTCTGTTTGGAGAAGTAGAATTTCTGTGTAGAGATAACATTAAGTGTTTACAGAGACTTGTAGGCCCTATCCCAGACATGCTTCAGCTCTCTGTTGGGAGAAAGATCAAAGCAGAGTCCATAAAAAGCACAGGGAGATCACAGCATGGTGCTAAACTACACATGCTCAGGCCCTGGATAAATGGGCACAGCAGCAGCCCCACTGCCCGCGAGGACTGGACTGAGCCTGACGGTCCCTGTGCCCTCACTCGTGTCTCTGCTGCCCAGCCTTGTTTCAGGATCCTCGAGTTAGCAAGGTAATTGAGTAAATTTTTTCATGGCATTTCAGCTGCACTTTTTTGGTGGTTGCCCTAAGTCATCTGTGTGATGATTCTGTTGATTCACACAGCTGCAAACAGGTGTCAGGGGTCTGTTATCAGCAAACTTTCTCTAACAGTCAAGCCTCATAAGCTCTCAGATATGGAAACAGACAAGCATAGTCTCATTCTGGACAAGGAAGACCCTTCCAGCTCTGTCTTTTCCACTCCTTCCTCCTACCTAATGAATGAAAGTAAGACACCTATTTTGATGAGGCAAAGCTTTTCAGCTCTTTTCCTAAGTGTTGAAATAAGAGTATTTCTGTTTTTACAGGCATTAGCTACTCTATCCACTAGCAGCCACTCACAACAATGAAGAATAGGAAAAAACTGGAAATGGACATTACTGTCCTCCTTTCCATACAGAAGGTCCACTGGGGCTTTTTAAGACTAGTATAGGAGTCTTTGCTGAGGATCTCAATAGCTAAAGTAGTCGAGAGGTAAATCCTGACAACCATAGGTATGATTTCTGTTACCTTGTTCTTTTATCCAGAAACTGTGTGGAAAGGCCTTCTCTCTCTTATGGTCTGCAAACTGGGAACATATGGTAGAAACAGCAGAAGTAACCTCTTACGTCAAGATCATGGTGTTAGCCATTGATCTTTTCTCTTCTGTTGGAAGTACGAACTTCACTGTTACATGAACAATTATATGAACAATTATATGAAAGCCCTGATGGTCCAATGTTTTGACTAATCTGCAAATGCTTAACTGAGGTTGCTCTTAGTGTCCTTTACAACTATATCTGAGGCAAAAGATTCCCCAAAAGATCTTTTGCTCTCAAAACATATATAACCACTATCGAAATCTGCTTCATTTGATGGATTTGCTTTTGTTACCAACTTCCTGGATACTATCTATTTTATTCAAGAGGCAACACTATTTTCCATCATCCCATCACCATTACAAGCACCTGTTTGTCTCTTTTCCATTTATCTGTCAGTGGCATTGCTCTTATGTTTCCCTTTAGAGTCATAAAGAGCCAGGTGCTACAGTGTTCCCTCATTTTGTTATCAAAGACAACAGCATAATATAAGGCAAATAGGTTTTCATGAGATATAAACAGATTACCACCTCTGACTGGTAAATGTCAGGAAGAAACAAGGTCTGGTGTTCGGTGCTGCCAAGCACTGCCAGGTCACGCTAATGAGCCCTGTTAACAGAGGAAATCAGAGACCAGGAATTTATCATTCCTGGTCTTTGAGAAATAATGACTGCAAAGTAGAATTAAAATAGGAAAGGTGTCAACATCCTTTTTACTAGGATTCTCACAGAAAATTCAGACAGATGCTGACAGCGTTCTTTCTAATTTCTAGAATCACTGAAAAGAGGAAGAGGATCACAGGCCAAGGCTCAAAGTTCCCTGGTCCCAGATTTGAAAGACCAAGAGCAGTTCAGATGGTCTAAGGCCATAGGAAGGAAGCACAGGGTTGTACTAGGGTGCAGCTCTGGCCCAGGTCTGTGGGATCAAGCAGAGCACTGAGTCTCAGCTGCCTGAGACAGAGCCCAGGTGCTGGGAAGTGTTCAAGGCAGAAAGAGCCTCTAGCAACCAAAAACAGCAATCAAAGAACAGGATAGGAAATCAAGCCAGATGAAGAGATACAAGGAGAGTAAACTGGGTGAAATAGATATAAGAACAAATTTTCTATAGAAATAAATGAATACATTTCAAAATAAAGGAGGGTTATACAGTGTTAGGCTCTTCTAGATAGTTAACCAGTAATTTCAGAAAGAAGAAATCCCAGGGGAGTCAGCAAGAGCACATGTTCCTCCCTGGAACACTTCTATAATCTCTACCTCAGGATGCCCCTACATTGTTGAGAAACAATATACATAGTTCAGACTGTAAGGAACTGTGGCTTACCTGCCAGAACTCTCTACAATAAACATAACTGATGCAGCAGATATAATAGACACCTCCATGTAGATAAATTATGTGGGAAAAAATGTTTATTTTACCACTTTCACACTGGGGTAAGGGAGAAAGAACTGCTAAAAATTTAGAGCTTTGACGTGGACTGCTCAGCAGTAAAGTATGCTAGTATTTCCCTGAAAGCAAAATATTTGGTTCAGGCACAAGCATAGCATCACTCACATCTTTTATGTCTCTGTTAACAACACAAATGAAAGTGTGAAGTGTGGATGTGACTTGACCACTGTAGAATGCCAGTAGCCCAACTAACTACCTGTAGCCCAAACCTCATGAAATTCTGGAGGTTACTGCATGCACATGTGGCGCCACCACTTAACTCTGCACAAGAGCGCATGAAGACTCCTTGTTGTAGAGAAGCATTTACATTTCTTTCCAGGTTCTTTAGTTATGATCTGAAGTATTATTTTTTTCACCTAGAATGATATTATATGCCTCATCTTCGTCTGAACTGATAATATCTGACCCCTTGTAGTTTAGCTCTACTGTCTGTAGTATCAGTTTATTGTCAAAGGCCACATTGTGAATTAGGATCAAAAATGCTCATGTTCCCAGCAAAACCAATTTTCATTTGGAGGATGAAGAGCCCTGAGGCTTTTTTGTGTCTACAGCACTCTTTGTCTGGCAAGGTTGAGCTCTTAAGTTAGCACTAGCTTTGTCTTTGCAGTAGTATCTATGTTGCCATATGCCAGAATCAGTAATTTAAATTTAAAAGTCTCTTCCATTTTACAAAAGTTTGTAATTTAATGTAATATTCCTTCTGTTTTACTGCACAAAGTCAGTATGTTTTTGTTGCCCTCTACATAGCTTGAAGATTTTAATGAGTGTTCTTACTTTTCAGCCAATACCATCTAAGTGTAGTGGCTTTAAGAAGTTGTGTCCTCGTTCCTGTCCAGACCAGTGACAGCAGACATGACCAAGACCATGTTATAAAATACCATCTTATACATTGCCGGGGCAGAGAGAAAGACAATCTCACTCTTCTGAGAAATGGTGGCACTTCCCAGTCAGGACAGCAAGCACAGCCGTGGTTGTGGCATGGGTCCTTCCACTGTTGTTGTCCATGTTCCTGGCTTTGGTGAGCAATTTCCACATATATAACGCTCTCTTTGTACACTTTTGTTATTAATATTGTTGCTGTAACTGTTCAGTTTATTATGTAATTTGCGACTGTGCCTGGATCCCAGGAGGAAGGGCGAGCCGTGTGACCAGCTAGCTGCTCAGCCTTTTTCCCCCAAGCGATGTCAGCGAGCGGCCGCTCCCGGCCTTGAGCTGAGTAAACAACTCTGCAAAGAACTATTTGGGAAACCGAGCAGGGGGGTATGGAATGAACCATTTCCAACCAGAGGAAAATCTAACATATTATGAATTAAACAATTAAAGCTCAAGAGCAAACCACAACCAAACCACAACACTCATTGCTGTTTCCCATAAATTGTTCCTATCTCAACCTGAGATTTTCATATTTTTGTGCCTCCAATTCTCAACTCCATCCCCTGAGAGAGAAGGGGAAGGGGAAGTAGGGTGAGCATATAAGTGGTGTCTCATTTGGGAGAGTCTTGGGGGACACTGAATTGAGAAGTGCTATTCCTAAGTCATGACAACTGATTATTTTACACTTTGAACAAATGCATGAACTAATACCAATGACAGCAGACAAAATGAAATAAATAGATAATTATGGTTACCCTGTCTTTTCCTGCTTGGTCTCCTCTTTGTGCAGTGGTTGACACTGGGGTAGATTATAATTTCATAGGGAAACTGTTAATGAAAGCATTTCCCCTTGCACAGAATTTTCAGGGCCAAATGGAAACTGTAGCTTGACCAAAAGTTGTAAGACTGAGGACTCATGCTACAGTTATTCTTCTACACAGCATTGTCTTTCTGTCAAGCAAATTCCAGCACCACCTCCTTTGTGTTTACCTGCCAAAGCAGAGGATAGCAAAAGCCTCACTGCACCAATTTCACCCTTTGCTTTCTTGGCAGGCCTTATTGAAAGCAAATCTGTTCACTCTGTTCACTAATCCTATTGCATTTGTGAGGAAAGAAATGGAGACTGGTGAGGAGTGTGTAGACCTGAGGTTCCATTCTCTAACCTGAGAAGAGCATAGGCAAACAAGTTGCTTACTCTCAGCTGCTACAGGAGTAGCACTAGTCCTCCTCTGCAGCTGAGCTCTCCTGAGCAGTGTGCACAGTGTGACCTAGTGAGCACAAAGAAAAAGGCTAGGCATATGGCTTTACATTGTTCAGGCACAATAATTCCTTAACTTCCTTCTTATTCTTAGGAAAGAACATTTGGAAAGTATTGTTTTAAGTGTTATTTCTTTATTTTCTGTGCCATTGCAAAACCAAGCCTTTTCATGATTAAAGCTAATGTCTGTACAGGCACCAAGCACAAAGTGGTTCCCACCAGAGAGAGCTCTCCTGTGACTCACACTGAAGCTGATAGGACCACTTTGCAGTCCTTCCTTTCACTGTGGTGAAGAGTAGAAGTACAGGAGTCATACTGACAGTGTTTTTTATATAAACAAGTCTCAGAAAAAAAGATCACCATTCATGAATGTTGCTATGATACCAGAATTACATAGGCTCAGTGTCATTCAGGGAAGTGCAATCCCTGAATGTACACTAGGGTTTCCTGCAGCCCACAAGCAGACACAATTCCAGCTCTCACACTGCAGTATTTATTAAAACCTACCTATCTGACAATATGTTCTTTTGCCAAACCCTGAACAATAATCAGTGCTTAAATAGTGTATTCGTACAGTATAATGTGGGTCATATTGTTGTTTTGTAGTCAAAGACAAGAATGAGCATCCTATTTCTCTTCTTTCTACCAAGTTAGACATCAATGCTGTGATGACATCCCATGCATTCCACCTTTTCTCCCCCTGTTACACTGGTGCTGCTATAGTGCACCACTATAAAGGAATTTAGATCTTGGATTGTCTTTTGGTCCCAGAAGAATGATATCTATGTAAGGCAGACTAAAAAATAACTTTTAATTGTCCAGTAAAATTATGTGCTAATGCTTAGCATCTACTTCCAGTCCCAACAGCTCAAAAACCAGCATTTAGGGGAAATTTCTATGGAGTTTAATAAAGAATGACAAGCTTTCCATCAAATGGTTAGAACTACCCAGAGAACACTGTAACAGGGATGTAATTCTTCCTTCATAGCTATTAGCTGCACTTAATTTCAATGGAATCTTACTGATTTCTTTCTTCTTCAATTCAATAAGAATTTTCCATAGGAAAAACATGCACACTTACTGCAGCCTACACAGATACAAGGCAGAATATATCTGTATTGTTTAATAGAAGGTAAAATTGCTACTTTTCTGTTACATACAAGGTGGGAGGTCTCTGCTGCATAAATTCTGAGCATTTGATATTCAACAAAAATCAGTTCATACTAAACATACTTTGTTTCAAAAAAATATTATAACTTAGGCTTAACTAACAGCAACTGCAAAGTACTCCACAGTATTCACAGAGGTCTCTGTAATGATTATCAGCCTTAGAAGAAGAAAAAGAGTGGATTTGTACCTGCCATATATTATTGCTGGGGTATGGTAATAGCACAGGTGAATTTAGGTGCTCGTGGTTAGTGCTTAAAAAAAATAGTCAAGTATGTCTCTGAAAAAATCAATGTGAAGTTCTGTACAAACACATAGGAAGGCCATGCTCATTTAAAGCTCCATTAGCAGCACAAAGGGATAGAAGAAGCTGATACTCCACGTGACACTAGCAGCAGTGCCAAGGCCCACTCACATCAGAGGGCCTGGGCTTCCTGCCAGAGGGCCTGCCAGCAGGAAAACTGGTAGTGATGTTGTGAGAATAAGAAGAGCACATAAACATTAAAAGCAGATACCGGGCCAAAAAGCACATAAGGTTGTCCCTGTTCTTTATGCAGCAAGAATTCTGAGACCAAGTTTTACTTCTTCAGTATCATGGACGTGTAATTCAGTGCCTTTCCATCCAGATACAAGTATTGCAGTTTCTGTGAGCAGTAACTCTGTGGCAGAATCTTTGTCTGATGGACAGAGTCCTTTGAATGAAAATTCATAATTTATAGGCAAGACACTTGAAGAGAGAGTGAAAATTGACCTCAGAAAATTTCTCAGCAGCACTGGTCCTTGCAGATTTTTCTTTTTTTCTGGACAAAGGCTGACATTGCACAATATGCCCTAAGAAGACTTCCCTCTTTGCCAGAGATTTTCATCTCAGGACACCTAACACATGCTAAGGTTTGTTTGCAGCATTGTTTGCCAACAAAGATGAGTAAGTGTGTGCTCCAGAGCTGTATGAGTAAGGTCAATGCCAACCACAGATTCCTATACTAAACAACCACAGAGCCCTGTATGCAACTCAGGTCCCGACTGCTTTCTGAAATGGTCCAAAGGTGAGCAATGCCTGACAACCTAATCTGCTATAAATGTATGCTAAACATAGTGAAAACGTGGTAAGTTAATATTTCTGCACCTCCCAACTTGGCAGATACTTCTAAACCGAGTTTTTAACAGAACGGCATCCTTGTTTCATCAACATATTGGAAGGAAAAATCCCTTAGGGTCCTATATAAAAGGTAATATACGTTAGCTTTGTTTTTTGTCAAATTGAGTCCCTGGTTCTTCTCTGTTCGTGTTTCAGTTTTGGGTCTGGTTTGTTTGTGTTTTGTACAAATTAGTCATACAAAGAAATTGCTTTGTTTGAATCAGTCTCTTGCTATAGGTGTGCCACCTCTCTTCACTAAATTTGTATTTTAATTATCAATATTATTGGTGCTCCCAGGGGTTTTTTGTTCCTGGATCTCAGGGTATCTCACAGCAGTAGATACCTCTTTTGGAAGATCTGTGTCAGAAAAAAGGTGTGGAAAAAGATCATTTTAATATCTTACAAAAAGCTTGCAGATACTTCAAAATACACAATCAATGTAAAAAAAAATATAATTACACCTGGTGTAGAGTTAAAATAGTACAAACATGACTACACAATTGAAATTAACAAAATTTCTGAGCAAAGAAATAACAATTTTTTTTTTTTTTTCTGTAGTGCAGGCATTAGGAGAACAGGCTGAGATAAAGCCTAAAGTCATGAAATGAAGATGCCTCAAAGGGGAAACAGGGGAGCAGATCTCCAGTACAGGCTAATCCTTAGCTCATCTGGCTAGTAGATCACAATGCTCATTTAAACCCTAAAGAGGGAAAGAAACCCAGAACTGGTCACTCTTCCTTGTGTCAGCAGCTTGTGTCCAGCAGACAGAGTGGTGATCCCAGGGCTTTGGTAGGCATTGCTGGCAAAGAGCCACGCAATATTAATCTGGCATTCTGATAAATGGCTTTACTTCTTCCTGAAGAGGCATGATTAAAACTGTTCCTTCATTTAATGTTGCTGCAAAGCTTTAACCTTTCTCACAGAGAAAGTGTAGAAAATTGGCTCCCTAAGAGCGTATTCACCATCCCAAGCTGCTGCAGTTCCTAAAGAGAAATGTTGCTGCCAGGGTGTCCTGTAATGGCCATCAAAACCTACTTCAGTAGCTTTAACCAGAAGTAATTATTTTCATTAATTTTTCTATCTGTATAGAATAGAAAATGGTGCAGGCCAAATTCTGACCTCAATTACATCTTGTTAGATCTTGAGGAACTCTTCAGTAGCTGTAAAAGAAATGTAAACTCTAAGTGGTCTATAGCCTGAACATCAAGAACATAAACAGGAAATTTGCTGTCAATTCACAGCAAGTCAATAAAGCTAACACAACCATACTTTATTTCTTTTAGGAGAAATGTTAGTAGCCACAAACATTTATTTTTCATATTTACAAATATTTCTGTACAAATGAATACAAATACAAATGAACAAAATACAAGCAAGGAAGAGGGAGGGTTTGTCAAAAATGTGATTTCTCCTTTTGTGATACTTTTTTATTGAACCCTATTCAAAAAAAAAAAAAAAAATCTGTTCTTTGTTGCCATAGCAATAGATTCCCAGGGTGAAATTATATCATACTGCCTTTCTTCTAGGTTTCTGCTATGTGCTATCACCACCCACTCTCCTTCATTACAGTCAATAATCAGCAAAACCTCCCCACCCCCAGCCTTTATTCATCTGCATGTTTTGGGATGGAGGATGCAATAATTGTTGTTTTGACAGGTGTAGGGAAGGCAAGTGAATTCTCAGTGTGCTGAGGAAGCACAGGACGTGCTGCCTGAAATGTTTCCAGTCCAGTCCCCTTTGACAATGCCTGTGAGCAGCCGTCCATCCGCAGTCTCGTATCTCTTCCGCACAGGCACTAACTGCTGGTGTCAGCTCTATAGCACTGCTCTCTGTCTCTTGGGAGAGATGGGAACAAGCACCTGCACTAACCCCGCATTGCCAAAACAATATCGAATTTGAAGTACAACCCTGATTTTCTTAGGTAAAATGCTGTTGCATTAATTCAGTGTGTCACCTTTCCTTTGCACCACAGCAGCTTCAAAATTAACACCTCCATAGCAGACAAACAGGCCAAGAAGAGCTTGCAGAACACACTCCAAAGTCTGAACACTGGAACACAATGTAATCTAATTTTGACAGGCTTGTACCAGGAAAGAAAAAATCCTGGCTTACAAATAAATGTAGTTATTCTGAAACAATGTACCATTTCCACTCTAACACTCAGTATCTAGCCTGGCATTTGAACTGTGTGGATATTTCTCCAAGGCTGGATTCATACATGCCTTTTCTTTAGCACTAAATCCTCCTAAGTGGTTAAGTTAAACAGTTAATTCCTGTTAAATACTGACCTTGTTTAAATTATACTGGTTCCATTACTTTACAGAACCAAACCAATTTATCATACTGATTAACAACAGCTGAAGAACTAGCCTTAGATAACTTTCTGACATTAAATATTACAGAATAGTTTTCACCTCATTTGGAATAGACGTTAGTGTTCTCTGGTGTTTCTTCATGTTCTCACTACTGATAAAAGGCAGCGCAGCTGCAGATTTTCCAAGGCCATGGCAGAGACATGAGCTTCCTCATTCCTCCTCCTCTGGTCCCAGTCCATTTTCCATTACCACTGCTTTTGCTCCAGAGGTCCTGTTTGTACAGCTGAGTCACCAACCCACCCATCTCCCTCACTTGGATTCAAGGCAGTCTCTCCCCTTGAGCAATATTCACCAGGTTTTAAATAGTAATTTCTAGTATTTAATCTGAATTACTCATATGTCTTTGTTATTCTTTCATGTATCATCACTAGATTTTTTTCTCATTGGCCACATTGTAAAATGTCTTTGATTGTTTAAATACTGGTATGCAATGTTAAAATAAATAAATAAAAAGAGAGAAAAAAAAAGAAAAAGAAAAAGAAAAAGAAAAAGAAAAAGAAAAAGGAGCTTTGAACGTGCTTCACATAGTATTATGCATTAGGTTTTTGCAACAGCCTGATAGCTGAAGGTCGTGTCTGCATGACAGAACTCTTTCTCCTTGCCTGTCAGTTAAATTAGTTGCTAAATATGGTTTCAGGTACAAGACCCATCATTGTTAATGTATGTCTTTGTTAATTCAAGAATAAGATGTTCTGAATGCTTACTTCCCATTTAGTAATTCTTTGTGGATACAATGGTATCTATTTGAGCAATACACATATAAATAATGTATAATTTTTGTAATGTGAATAGGAAGGAATCATGATGCTAGTTTTCTTATGAGAATACTAGAATGGCATTCTGTATTTTAATGGTGGACCCATGCTGCTCCCTATATCTTGAAGTCAGGGTGAGATTCTGGATTTGAAAAGCAGTCCCTTTGGTTAAGCACATAAGTTTGACCTTCACCCTTCGTGAAAGGATACTGTGCACTGAGGTGCTCACCCAGCAGAGTGATTACAAACTCTCCAGCCTGTACTTATGTAAGCAGTGGTTTACTCCACTGGATTAACAGTTGATGTTGTTATGTCTAACATCTAGATCTCCAGATCTGCTTTGGTGAATCTCGGCTTCCGATTCCTGCAAGAAGTTCCCATACTAATACGGAGCTGTGACAATCACTAATAAATAATAAAATATATATTGGTTTTTGCAATACAGCAATACCCCCACTTGTCACACCTATTCTGTTAGTAGCTGAGAAGCCTCAAGGGTATTTGGAGAAGGAAAATCCTTCAGGGACTCAGGATGTAAAATCCTACTGGAACAGTTGAGTATGTAGGTATATGGCTGCTGCTTTTCCTTTGAAAATTTTACAGAAAGAAGATAATCTCTAAAATATACAGCAGTAACCCATCCATTGTAATACCTGAACTCATTAAATCATTTGTTCAGCTTTATTTGTGATACAATAATAAATCAATTTAAGGGATGAAATACAAAATTAATTGAAGACATGCTGGAAAGGATTCATTCAGCTGAGAAAAAATGGTTTTAACACTCCTTTTAACACTCTCTGAACCACACATATAGGGAAGTGCTCAATACTAGTCCTCAACATTACACATACATGCTGTGTTAATTTTGAAATTTTGTCCCAGAGTCCTTCCTCCACCATTTTTACTTCCAGCTACACCAGCAAAAAGGTGCTATGAGGTAAACTGTCTGACTCTGATCCTCATCAGGCCTTTGCACCTTCCACAGCAAGGTTGGACATATTAGGTGGTGTTACCTTGAACTAACAATGCGACTTGGTAAAATAAAGTGGAGGGGGAGGGTCTGGGGAAACAAACTTCAGCAGGCAATGGTTGAGCATCACAACCAGTACCACTTACACCAGGCAGACTTAAAGATCAAACTCTGAAACTGGAATTTCATCAGGACAGACTTTTTTCTATACCACAGGAAACTTCAACTGGCTTGATTAGAGTATTTGAGCAATATGCAGCATCTCTTAATCAGCTCTCCAAGATTATGTGTCATTTACATAACAGAAGCCTCTTGTGTTTGTTGTTTTTTTTTTTTCTTTTGCTTGATGAATCTGCCAGTTTGCAGAAATTTAGTTGTGCTTCTGCCTAGCTCTCTGCATGGCATACACACACACAGAGAAGCCCTTGGCACAATCACAGTGTGTTGTGGGCAATACCTGGGCAAAGGAATCTTGCACAAAGGAAACTGAACACAAAATTCCAATTTCTCTCTTCTGAAATTAAGCACAATTGTTTCATTGTCTGCTGGACATGTAAGCAAGATAGGCAGACGGAATGTATGGGCATGAAACATGCCAAAGATGATTACTTTATTTCCCTAATATCTAGATGACACTGTTCTATACAAATTCTATACAATTTCTGTTTGTTGTAGATTCATGCTTAGGGTTGTTTTGTTTTCAGAAATGCCCAAATACACAGAGCAGATGCTGCAAAACAGTCAAACAGACAGCTTTTTTTTTTTTTTTTTTCATATGCTGGTGACTTCACACATAGGCATTTCACACACAGCTGGAGAGTGTTACTCCTTTAACACTCCACCTTGTCAGGGTGCCGGGCAGCTGATGTGTTCATCTCAGTTCATGATTTTCAAATTGCTGCCCTTGATTCTCCAGTATTTTGAGCAACATGGATCATGTACTAATCCTACAAAAAAGTCTCCCACATTTCTACCTTTAAATATCACCTGCTAAATCTGTTCTGGTTTAGCACTAGTCTTGCATTATCAGCTTTTCTCCAACAAAAATTGTGACAGGCACATGCAAGAACCAGTGTGAAGACTGCGTTTTTGATGAGTACAGATTTAAGATTCCTGTGGTAAATGTGATTTCAAAACCAAAGATGTAGTTACGCTTGCTACAGTAACAAGGTATTTTTTGTGGACTCCTCAGTAGTATATCTGTCATGCCAGACCTGCTGAGACAGGAAGAATCTGGGGCAGCATTAATGACTTTAAATCCAGATTTTCACAGTACATCCTTGAAGGAAACACTGCTGTGTAGGTGTCTTGTCTCACGGTATCTGACAGAGACAGTCATAGAGTCTAACTGGAATAAGGAGTTAAGTGTTAGGACAACATCTTTTTTCAATCATCATCACTTATTTCAAGTCTTATACTTGAAATATGTGCACATCATGCAGATCCTACAGACATTCTTCATGTACAGTTTAGTCATGTTTAGCTAAAAAAAGAAAAAATATTTTCAGCTGCTAAATATATATCCATGGTTTGGGGATTAAACTCTATATCCAGCCTGCATTTCCCATGCCTTATCTGTAAAATGGTAGATTAAACACTACTCAGCATTTATTTCTAAGGATAAGGTTATGACCGCCACATTACCATGGCAAAGGAATTTGAACCCACAGGTGGCTTTGACAGGCAACGAGCCAAGGCCACTTGTCAGCAAGCAAGTTTACCTTCTAACACCTGACATCAGCAGGAAAGTAGCGTGGGAAGTTTGGTGGGTTACAGCACCAAAATAAACCACCACAGGCACCATCCCACTAATCATTTGTACCCGTCATGTGGGTTTCTCTAAAGCTGGTTCTTGTGGATGGTGAATGCATGGAGCACCTGTTCGGTATATACAAGTAAAATTACTTTACACCTAACTGTTACAGAGGTATAGGAAAGGATAATTAAAGAAACCAATGATTGCAAAGTATTTGGGAGCACTGAATGAAAGTCATTGTATAAATTTAAGTTCCCTTATTAAATGGTTTTTTTTTCTTTTGTACATGTGTATACTTGGATTCCTTTGTTTCTATACTGACTGGAAATGTAGAGACTCCCCTAAAAAAGAAAAGAGAATAAATAGACATAAATACAGAACAGGAAATGCTACCTCATCCTGTCATCCATTACTTCATGAAACTTTCTGATCTCTGTAAATATATTTTTGTTGTATTGCATATTACTGGTAGGTCTGATGAAATTTTATATTTCAAAACTGAGTGGCAGGAAAACTAATGAGTATTGCATAAAAGCTGATGCAAAGCTCATGGTTTTATCACAGCAAATGTTATAAAATTTATTATTAAACATGCATATCACAATACTGAGATGCCAATTAAGTTCAAGGTTTATAGTGCAATATACAGTACAAGTAAGTTCCTCATGGTCCCTGTAAATTTCTTGAGGCAGCATGGGAACTACCAGGGATTTCCAGCAAGGGTTTTCTTGACTTCTTCCAAGTGTAGATTTGGAATATCCTTTGGCCTGACTGAAGAAAATTTACAAAAAATGCAGTAACACGTTTTTGTTTTTGTAGGAAACCAACTGTTTGAGCTCAGAATTAAAAATTAAAAAAAAAAACCCAAAGGATTTAGTTGTGCTACTTTAGAACATATATATTTTTGCCCACAGAATATGTTGTCCAATATACAACAAAAAGGTATACTATTAGAAGTGATATTTTAACTAAAAATAAGAAAATACACATCTACCTTACTTAAATTGTACATTAACACAATCTTTGTCAAAATGTTTTGAGTTGCAGTAAACATTCTTTTCAGAAAAAAAACCGGTTGTGCCAAAAAATTAAAATCAAGTATTTGCAGATTATTTTCCATTAAAGAAACATACAATAACACAGAGAACAAACCTACAAGTGAGAATTATTATAATTCAAAGGAATGTAATTGCTGTTTAGCCCTGATTTTGATTAGTGATTGTTCTTGGGTCATTTGTCAAAGGCTTTCATGATCACAGTTCAGCTTCAGGGAAAATGAGCCCTCCACTGCAGATGTGAGTCTTCCTGTTTCCATCAACAGTTTGCATTTTTCAGTAAAGAAAAGCATGTTTTGGGGTATGTACATGATATTGGTATGGGTCCCTGATGAATAAACACATAAGTTAACAGGTGCTAGGTTAGCTGTAAGTCTTTTGAAAAATGAAATTTTTTTTTTTTTTTTTTTTTTTTTTTTTTTTTTTTTTTTTTTTTCCCTGAGGAACTGACATAAATACCTGGGTAATAAAAGAGGCACTAATCATTCTGAGATGCTTCCAGAACAGTGATGCTGATAATTTTCTGTGAACTTTATTTCTACTTGTCTTCCAAAATACAGCAATTAAATGAATTTTTGCAATTTTAAACAACATAGTGTTTTGTTCACTGATTGAAAGGCTAAGGAATTATTTTCCCAACTAGAAAAATTTACTCTGCACCACTTAGTTGAGTCTAGTTACTGCCCTAAAAATACTGCCCTGTGAGGCTAGAGGTCTTACCTTGTCAGCAGCTTTAGGCCTTTGTGAATCAGTGTTTTCTGTTTACTCTCTGAGTGATGCAAGGCCTAAGCACAAAATGCACTGGCACACCTGGAGCAACTTTTCTAGGATAAGTGCTTTGTGTTTACTAAAACTAAGTGGCTCTGTGACACCAATTGTCACCTTTCAATTGTGCTATCGTCCCTGATGTTTATGATGGATAGGGAAGGTCAGTTTTTGGGAGCAGTAACTAGACTGCTTTGTCTAGTTACTGCTTTTGAGAAATTTTTTGAGAAATTAAAATAGCGATGGAAAACCTGCAAATCAGCAGAGTTTATCACACAAAACCCAGGAAATTGCTTCTATAGTCATGCTGAAAAAAAAAAAATGCTGATCTCTTAAGAAGAAAACTATACACAGAAGAAGTAATAGCCAGCCTAAGTAATTTATGTTTTTTGCCATAATTGGGATCTTACATTGTTAGGATAGACATGTTACCTGGATGTCAGAAAATAACCTGACAGTGATTTTGAAAAGATTTATCCTGAAACAATACGTGTAATATGCCTCCTTGTCTGTTAACTTCGTGTAGAAAAGGCTGGGTGGGTTCAGGAGCCAAGTGGCTAAAGAGTGCTATAAATCACTTGTCTTGCAGAAACAATGTAACTTTCTTTTCACTTAACACTGCTGGGGGATACATATACTTTGCAAATTTGATTCTTTGTAATATTTACTGAGGAACAGAACACTTGCTTTTCAGCACAACGCTTCTCGTAGTAATCTGGCAGGCACAAATAATTCCTTTAAAAACACTTTTGTTGTTACTAATCTTGCTCCTGAGCCTCTTTCACACTGAAATAATCATTATCACTCCTGATTTACAATAGTGTTAGTAAGGAGTTAATCATACTTTATTATTTTTGTTATATTACAGTAAGTGAAAAAAGCACACTGGCTTGAAATCATGGAACCATGAAATCATGGAGATTCTGACACCAAGTTTATTAGGGCTGGATTTCACCCCATATTAAACCTATAAGCATAAACCACAATCACAGCTGCTGAATTACATTTGACAGCAATTTAGAATTATTTATTCCATTTACTACATGTACAATCCACTAACTCTCATGAACGCCAATGAGCATTTTGAAGACACAGCAATGGGACTGTTTTCACCTAGACTAACTGTTCCCACCTGGTGCGTGATGAGTCCCACCAAGAATTGGCAAGCCCTTTAAAAGGGAACTGCATCAGACAAAACCAGGTGAGTACTTTTCTGAAGTAACAGGAACAGTGCTTCTGTTGGCAAACCTCTTCTTTTGCACCTGTGTACACCATGGCATGGAAATGCCATTGTGGCTGACTTCCCTCAAGTGAAGCATAACTCCTCCTCCTGCATGCAACGTGGTGACCTGTGCTGTTGCTGCTGCCACAAGAGATTCAAACACAATCCCGCAGTCACTGAGGGGCCTGGACAACGGAATTCAGGCATCCCAGACCTAGATGGATGGGTGGCAAGATTTCCACCTTCAAATAGGATTATTTAGTGAAAGGGGAAAGAGAAACATTTAAGCAATTAATTTTTCTGTTGTTCTTTTACATCTTGGTAATTATCTCAGTTATTGTGTATTGATTCCAATGTGCACCTGCTTTACTTGAATCAATAGCAAAATTCCATTTCCTTCAGTTGAAGCAGGGCTGGCACATAAAGAGTAATACTGAATTGCACGTTTGAGCACTGTTTGCAATGCAAAATACATACGAAGTACAAGAAATTTTACTCTTGTATGAGCTCAGGACCCCCATAAAACATAGCAAAATAAAGAAGTTAAAAAACCCTGAAGAATCAAGCAAGGTTGGAGTGTTGGAAATTCCATGGACTGGCTACACTGGTTGTCCTTATTTTCAGCAAAGGAACAATCTCCCAAACCAAAATGAACTTTTGAACCTTTACCCTGTGTTTGTTAAAAGCCTGGAACTGTGTTAAAAATCTGACAGCCTGAACTGTGTGAGTCATGACTTTGGAAACCTGTTAAACATGTAGAAGATGGGCTGAAGAAAAGGCAGAGCATCCATGCTCCTGCATCATTGGCTATAAACGAAAGAGGGGTACATAGATCTTGATCTAAACTCTTTGCAGGTGGTCTTGTGTAACTTCACATCCAACAATCCAACCAAATACCCACCCTTCAATTTACAGATGACTTCAGTGGAGGTGAAAACATTTTTGACACTTGTACAAGGTCATGCTGTAACTCACTCAGAAAATATCAGGGATTCTATACTTGTTGATCTATATCTGAAGGTTAGGCTCTTTCAAGTGCTAAATCAAGTAGGTGTGAAATCATATGAGTGCATTGAACTTCCTGTTACCTTTGATGAGCAATTCTCTCTCTGAACATCTCCAAAGTTCAGATGGAGATGGAACTTAAAAGTTGCTCGGTTATGTGACGTCATTTACTTTTCAAAGGCTGAACAAAATGGATGGGAGGAAAATAGAGCTGCTAGGAAAAACACTTGCCTCCATCATGTAATCAGTACTCAACCTGACATGGGACCAATATACTACAGAAAACATAAAGTGCTGGGAAATCTGAGCCAGAGAAGCAACAGAAGCACATAAGATGACACGAAAACGCCAAATATAAGGCACAACACCCTGCAGAGGGAGTAGACTGTATCTTGTATTTTGAAAAAATGTGACTATTGTGTCCTGGTGAGATAATACCTGAAAACAGCACATAAGCATTTGTTTTCTGAGGTGCCCGAGAGCGCTGCCAGCGGCTGAGGCTCCCATCTCCGTGCGGGCTGGCAACATTCCGTGTGCCCGGGGTGGGCACGTGTTCCACACGGACTACAGCTACCGTCCTGGGCTCGCCGCTGCTGGTGCGGCCTGGGGGCTCCGGACGGGCGGGCGCTGGGGTGAGGACCTCTTTTTTGGTAGAGCAGCGTGCCAGCAGCGGCTGGGCGGAGAGCAGCAGCCGCCAGTCTCTCGGCTGCCCTGGCCCACGCTCCCCCTGCCCGGGGCGGGCGGAGGCGCGGGCTGCGGGAGGGCGCGGCTGGCGGGCGCACACAATGGCCGTGCCGGGAGCCGCCCGCACAGCCGCGCTGGGCGGGTCGCGAGCGGGTAAGCCGGTGGCTCCGCGGGAGAGCCGGTGCCGCTAGCCCCGGCCCGCTCGGCACGGGTCCGGTTGCGGAGATGTCCGGGAGGGGTTCCCGCCGCAGGCCCGGCGGCACGTCCCGGTTGACAGGGCAACGGAGCCACTGAGGAATGCGGCGGGCGGGCGGCTGGGCTCCGGTGGCCGCCACGGCAGCTGGGCGGCTGCCGCTGCCGGGGAAGGGGCGGGGGCGCGGGGCGCCGCTTTCTTCTCCCGGCGCTCGGGCAGGGACAGGGGAGGCGCTCGTCGGCCCGCGGGTGCCGCTTCCTTCGCGGGTGAGGAGGACGGGGAGCGCCCCGGCGCCGGGAGGGACCGCGGGCAGGGGCCTTCACCTCCGCGCTCCTCCGCAGGGCGCGCAGCCGAGCGCGGGGCGGCTCCGGGGCGCTGGTGATGAGGGCGCCGAGCAGGGGCTGAAGCCGGCGGCGGGCGGCGACCATGACGGTGTTCCGGCAGGAGAACCTGGAGGAGCACTACGAGACGGGCGAGGACCTTGGCAGGTGGGTGCGGGCGGAGGGAGCCGTGGTCTCTGAGCGCGCCGGGCAAGGGGAGAGGGCACTCTCACACCGCGTTGCCTTTCCACCATGTCTGAGGTGCCCGAAGACAGAAAAGGGAGTTGGATTTGAAGTTGTCGCGTCTTTGCCTTTTTAACATGGGTCTGATGAGATTTTTGGACAGGGACAGTTCCTAAGTGGTACCTGCCTCTGCTCGACGCCCTCCCGGGTGCTGTGCGAATCGTAGGGGCGAAGCTGCTGCCGGCGGCGCAGTTGTGGCCGTGCGGGGCTAGCTGCTGTGCGCCGGGCGGGGAACTGGAAACGGGCTGGGCTTGAAGGAGGGAAGTTTGCATTGTTCATAGTGTGAAGGACTACGTTTGTATTGCGTGTTGAATTTTGCTTTGAGAAGGTGATCAAAGAAGTGAGAGAAGCTCTGTATTCCATCTATATCTGTGGTGAAGATGACTGTCTGGGCATCGCTGCCGGAGCTGGAAGTCAGATTAAGGGACGTGAGCAGAGTGCTGCAGATGCAGAGCTGAACCTTGATTCGTGAATGCTGTGCAATTGTGAGCCCCTCCGATCTCACAATATTGGTCGTGCCTTGTTTTTTCAGTGCTTTCCATGTTTTAAGACAGTTAAAACACTGAATTTTGTTACATGAGGCTCTTTTTCATGTTCTTTTCTTCTTCTTTAAGGAGGAATCCAATGGCATTCTAGCAAACCAGTATGGCAGAATCCTTGTCTAGTGCTCATCCTGGCAATTTCAAAGCATAGGATCAGTGTTCAGCTAGCACAGGGCATTCAGTATATGGGGGGCAGATGCCCCCATATCTGCCTCTGAATACCTTTCCAGTGAAGGGTCCAGTCATAGCAAATGTTGTGAACAAGTTACTTGAATAGGCACTAACTTAGAAATATTTAATGATTTCTTAAAAGTAAATTAAAAAAAAACCCTAAAACAAACCCCCCCCCCAAAAAAAAAAAAAAAAACAATGAAACAAACAACCAAAATAACCCAACCCCCCCCCAAACAACAGCTAACCAATGAAGAGCCCCCCCCCCCACGATAAGAAAGTGAATTGCACTGTATATCTAGTAAACTTCATCCCTTTTATATACAAGTTTGTTGATGTGACTTTGACAATAAATATGTACTTTTATTTCCACATAGTGTTCTGGGTTGACATTTTCATACAGCTAAAGTAACATTCTAGGACTTTGTTACACTGTGAAGTAATATTAACTTGCTGGATCACCTGATAGGAAGATGTATTTTCATGCTAAAAAATTTGGATTTTGTGATCTAAACAATTATTTAGCTCCTAAAATTGCTCTATTTGATTTCTAGTGTTTTTTTGTTTTTTTGATGAGGATACACAGTGCTCCAAAATTCAGGTTTAGGTTTCTGGACTCTTAAAAATAAAACCATTGTTGTGCTTACAGATACTGATAAATGATTGACTTCATGGACGATAATAAAGGCACACATATATTTTGGGATTTTTAAATTCTTCAGGGAGAGGACAATGTTGATATTCAAATTTAGAAGGTGTTATGGTTTATGTAATTTCTCCTGTATTTTTTTTAAAGAGGAAGTATCAGTGCAGTGTTTGGTTCCTGATACATATTTATGAAATAGAACAATTGCCCTTAGGTCAATTACATAAGAAGTGTTTAAATACTTACAGGGTTTTTTTTAAAATAAATGTTCTTTGGAAATCACAAGCTCCAGAGCACAGCAGTGGGGAGCAGGCATTTGCTTTTTACAGTATGGGAAGTGCAAACACTGAAAATGTTAAATAGTAAAAGAAAAACCAAAAAAACCAGAACAAATGGAGGGTTTCAAACTGGCAGAGTGTTAGGTAATGGCATTTAGTTTAAAAATGGTATATTCATTTTATCATTTCCCAACAGGGTATTACAGCGCTGGGGGTTTTAGCCATCCTAATGCTGCAGAAGCTTGGCATGCATTCTAAACCTATAATATTTTATGAATTTTAAAGAAGGTTAAAATCTACTCTAGTTTTCACTTGAAAAAGAGTAAAGAAATCTAAGAACCTCGTCAATTTTATCTACATATGTGAGAAAGTACCACTGGATGGTAAAACACTTGAAATGTTTGGCAGGGTTTTCCTTTAAAAATGGAATATAGCTATTTAAAAGGGCCAAGGCTTTCACTTCAGTATCATTTTAAGAAACCAGGATTATTCCAGTGTGACATGTTGTCGTAAAACCATGAGAGTAAACAAACCTCAGGATAATTGTTGTATGGTTTATTTCAGTGGTGTTTTTAATTTCTTTTTGAACTTAAATTTCTAGTGTTGCACAAAATACTTTTTTGTAAATCTGTCACTTTTAGATACCCTTCCTCATTTACCCCTTAGCAGGTTAGGTTAGGTCTGACTGTTAGGTTTGCATATGAATGTAGTTACCCTGAGGCTCAAAACTCAAAAAACAGTGAATATTAAAGACACCTTTGACTTTAAAATTTCTTGTATTCTTTTGGGAACCCAAATTGTGAATTAATATTTCAACTAAGCAGTGATGAAAGGTTCCAATTTGCAAAATCAACTGATTTTCCCCCTTCTCTTGGAAGAATGCTTTTATTTCCTCTTATTTAGCTGCCTGCACGAAGAAAAAAAAAAGGTGAATAAATTAACAGGCAAGATTTTATTGATGGACTTGTGTTTCAATGAAAAGATCCCTAAGTTCCTAGGCCAACCTGCTTTTTCAGGGAGCCCAGTGAATTTTGATTTTAATAATCTACACTGTTTTCCCTTGTAAATTATTTAAGTCTTTGTTATATTATAGTACTTCTGACAGTAACTAGAATAAAAAATCATTTAAATAAGAAAGGTGTGTTGAAGAAAGTAAATGGGCTGTGTAAATTAAATTTTTGATAGAAAGTAATAAAAGAGGTTTAATTGTTGCTTAGCATTGTTGGAAATAAGAAGGGATGATGGTGTGCCTGGGCTAAAAAAAAAAAAAAAAAATGTGCGCTCTAGTTTTCTGGTATTTTACTTTGCTTTTGCAGAAAAAGCTACAAACAGTCATAGTCCTGTTACCAAAAAAGTCTGAGTTTTCTTCTAGTCTTTAGTTTGTTTTCACTTATGCCTGGGGAGAATAAGAAAAAAGAAATTTGCAATTGTAAATACTGATAGAATGAACCTTATTTGTTTTTCTTGCCCATTCATGATTTCTCCTGACAAGTTCACGGCTATTAAGGTTGGTTTACCTTAAGCTTTTGTACCAGTGCAGTCTTGGGAGACTTATAGATCTAATGCTATCTTTGGAACATATAAGAAGATTGTTCTTGATTAATACTGGTGTGTTGCATACACTTTTTTTTTTTTGTTTTCCGTCTTTCTTACAAATACGAAATTACATGTGTTACTTGTTAACATCCAGGCTACCTACAGAAGTGTTAAGTAATCATCTAACCATGAAGTTTCAAGTGGTGGTAAACATTATCATGGAAGAGCAACAAATTCGCTAAAAGCAATTTTGTCATTTTAATTCTGCCTGCAGTTGCAGGTGTTGTGACTGTGCATTTTAAATACCTGCTGCAGTGCTTTTACTTCAGTCTTCCCAAAAGTCAGGAATTCGAGTTCAGCATTAAAAATCTCTCTGTGGTGAGCAAGCAAGTAAAGACCTTCAAAGTACACTGAACCTTTCAAGGTATGTTTTTTACCTCCCATGACTGGCCTTGCTTGGGAATTCTTACAGTATTGTGAGAAATGTGGTGTTGTTTAAATAATTTTAGAGAGAGCTATCCAAAGCTGTGTTAAAAATACATACTGTGTTTCTCTGTGTGAGTTCCTGATCATATAGACAGCTCCTCCTTCCTTCACCCCCAACACCCACATTTGGTATTTTTGGTTGTTTTATTTTCCTTCGAGCTTTCATGTGCTTTCTAAAAGAGATGCAGAGTGTTAAGGTAAAGTTTTGGAGTTGAAGAATGGTATTTGCATTGCACTGTGGTTCACAATTTTTAGATTCTTGTTGATTCAGAAACCAGGAAGAAGTATCTAACAGTTTGAATGTCAGGCTTGTTTGGACCTGTTGGACTCACTTGGGAAACACTTAAAACTTGTCAAAGGAAAGCTACACTGAATCTTGCCAATTTTGGAGACTGCTCTGACTCTGCTTGGGAACTCACTAGTCAGAAATGCTAAGAATAAAAAGTAGCCACCTAACCCTGCTACCTAATATACCTAATGGCTTTATCAGTCGTGAGAGAAAAATGCCTAGGATAACATGCTGAAGATGTTGATAAGAGAGAACAGAGAGCTGTGCAAATATGTATTTACATTCTGTTCCTCCGCCTTTCAGAGTTGAGTGAATAAGGATTATTTTTTTTTGTATTTTTTCCTGGAAAATAATTTCCATTGTAAACAGGCAGTATGTAGGTTGAATATGAATGTATGTGGTTTTGATTATTCAGATACTGGGTTTTGGTAGCGCTGCTTTTTACGACTGCAGAGGCTGCCTGTCATCTATCCAAACACTGTAACTACACTGCACTTCTGTATTGGGAGGAAAGTAGAAGCACTGAAAAAACCCCAAACAAATGAACCTGAATGGCAACCAGATTTTGACCTTCATGGCACTTTTCAGGCTTGACAGTCTAAATTAATCTTGCTAACTAGCCCATGCATTAAAATTGTGTCAATATTGCCAGGCTCTGTTGTGAGATTTATAGGATGTGAAACACATTGTGTCTATCACAAAGGGGATACTTCCTTTCAAAATTGTCACATTTAAAACCCCTGACAGCCATCTCATAGTGTAACATTTTTTCCCTATGTATCAGAAAGTCCTATGTGGGAGGGGAGGGAGAAATGTGAAAAACGGTTTCTTAGGGCTAAAACTGTTGCATGTGAGCTACAAACTTTTTAACTGTGGTACACTGAAATTTCCAGTTTCTCTTTCTTTGAGTTTTCTTGCTACATTATATTATTTAACTTGTATAACGTTGCTCCATTATAAGGCGTGTGTTAACCTTCCTTCTCGTGCAGCAGAAAAATGGTTAAACTGAAGAAGCAGAAGGTGCAGACCTCTGCGGTCCCATTTCCTGTGTTTTTTGTACAGGCATGGTGATAAATACTGCAAGTGTATAATTCACTGGTTTTATAACTACTTTGTTCATATTTTAGTAGTACATGATAATTAATTAGATTGAGTGGACTATATGAGTTTTTCAGGGAAAAGAACCTTAGAAGGAACTCAAAATGTTGACAACAAAGTCCCTGTTTGACCAGGAAACTTGTCTGATTGGTGTTTTTGTGTGCTCTTTTGGTTTTATTTGAAGAATTGAATGTTGTGAAATTCAAATTACATCAAATAACCCTTTTTTGTGCTGTTTGTGAGCCATATACATTTTTTATCAGTTTTGTCAACTCTTGGAGGAGAAGTTGGTTGTTCCATGCTTGTCTTTAAGTCCTGGCTTTGATGCTTGCATGGATACTGAAAAGGAAGGTTTCTTAACTGGAAAGCATAGTTGCAAAAATTATGCGTCTCAAGACACTTTGCCTCCGAGACATGCCTCAAAATGTTTCCTTTTCACAAATGCACAATAACCTGCAAGCTGCTGATTGCACAGGCTGCAAGAGCTGTCACCATACAATGCCACTGGTGACAATTGCTGCTGTAGAAAATGTGCTGAGAGGTTTGCTTCATGAAAAGCACAAGACGTGCTGATGCTTTTTTGGGTATAACTTGGTCCTGCTTACTTTATTTCTTTTCCTGGGGGAGAATAATGTCTGCTTTGTATGCCCTTTGAAATACAGTGTAATAAAAACTAGAGCTTGCTTATTATTCTGTGCTTTCAGTTTAAATGCACAAATCTTTGTAAATCTAAACTCATCAGGAAGAAGATAAAAATGCTTGTCTGATTTTATTTCTAGCCAGGCTCAGTGAAGCATGACCAATATGAAAGCAGGTGTGTTGGTGGTGCTGAAACTTCAATCTGTCCTTCTAGCTTTCCAGATTAGTCCTTCTGTGTTGTGGGGATTTTTAGGTGTTTGGGGTTTTTTTCCTCTCCATTTTCTCTCTTTACAGATGTTGAGTATGTCATTTGCTCTGCTGGAATTACGTGTACTGAACAGAAGTTGGCCCCTTTAGCCTAGGAAGGGGAGGCTGACAGCATCGTTTCGTGAGAGCCTTGTTCAAAGCTCGGGCTGCAGTGTTGGTGGTTGAAAGGATCAGTATCTCTTTCCTCTGCTGTTTCTCTGTATGTTGTTTTCTTGGATTTTTTTTTTTTTTTTTTTTTTTTTTTTTTTTTTTTTTTTTTTTTTTTGTAGTGCTGCTGTCAAAGGGGAAAAAATAGCCTACCTTTTATACCCTACCTAATTTATGGCAGGTGTACACTCTCAGATCAGCTGAAAGTGCTGTGAAATCTCAGCCTGCATGGAGTTGTGCTTACCTTCATAAATGTACTTTGAGTTAAATATGCAGGAGGGATGGAGATAAAGAGTCACTTTACCACAAAGACAGAAGAGCATAAACTGACAACAAGAAGTATAAGCTGGAAATTAGGAGAGCTATGGGAGGTGCAATCGTAATTGAAGTAATCTTCACAAATGGTTGTTGCAGTAAGTCCAAGGTATTCAAAGCTGTACCAGTTTTTGGAGCAGATTGTGTGTTTCTCGTGAGACTCTGGCTAAATGTCCAGTTGTCTTTCTGTTTTTAACTGGCTTGGTTAGAAAACCTGTGCAACTTGTTGATACAATTTTATGTTCTGAAGAAATGATGCCAGTTAAAGCAGTGGCTCAGCAGCTTGTGTCCTCGATGGAGCTTTGAAGGAGCTCTGTCTCAAATAAAACTGTTTCTCAAACTGTGTTTTGTCCCCCTTGCACAAAGATAGGTGACACAAAGGAGGATTATCCTTTAAACCTGAACAGCATTCATTGACTTGCCATGCAGTATAATAGGTCATACTTAACTATGGTAAGTGGCTAAGATCGGTGAAGCTGAGAAAAGTGTAGACAAAACCTAAAGATCTTCAATCTTTCACTATTTTGTTGCTTGTCTACCTTATTCAGTCAATTTTGGCATAATGTGAAATTTTGCAGTACTGGGCACAAAGGCCAGTGCCAAGAAGTCTAATACAGGTGATGTTGCTAAACTCTGAGTTCTTGTCTAGGAGGTGATACAGGAAGAGTGGAGCCTGCACATTTTGGTCACTTGTTGTGTGACATTTGTGTTGGTTTTGGTGCAGTTAAGGAACAGACTAATGACAAAGTTGAATTGTAGGGGCAGGAATCTCTCCATATCCCTGTAAACCTTGGTATGTCCTTCTTCACATATTACTTGTGGGTCTTGTCCCTCCATTTCAAAGAGATTGCTGCTGTCCTCTTCTAAAGTGAATAAGAGATGCTAAGTTAAGGTGGTGAAGCAGTGAGATGAAGCTGCTTGAGAAAGATGATTTAAGACTTGAGTACGTTTAGCCTTGTACCACTATGCTTGGAGTGGTATGATATTATTAATATGCTGCAAAAATTAAAATGGTTGGTGAAACAAACTTTAGAAACTATATTTACATTTGCAATTTTCACAGATGGTTCTGCAGGCTGGAAATGAAAGGCTTCCTGCCTCAAGGAAAATGACCTTATGGAACCTGTTGAAATGAGACCAGTATGAACAAGGAATCTAAATTGTATAAAGATAGAGCTTGTAAAATTAAAAGAAAGAATTGCACGATATTGTTCTGGAAGAGGAGAAGTCTGATAAGGATATAGTCATTGATGATATTTTGGATCAGTTTAAACACTGTCTTTCAAAGTTTCCAGGCATATTGCAGTCCTTGAGGATGTTGTCCTGTTGTATCAAAAGTGTGGTGTTATTGGCATGCTGGGGTTTGTGGGTTTTTTTGGTTGTGGCAGCCATTGATGTTGGAGGGAATATCTTGTAATAGGTACTTTTCACTCAATTCCAGAATAACTCACATGGTTTACAGCAGTGCTGTAAGACACTACAGTGAGTAATGCACATGGTGGCCTTACTCTTGGTTTGAGAGTTTAATTTCCTTCCCCTTACTCCTTCCTGTTTGTGCAAGCTGATGTACCAAACCGTTTCTGCTTCCAGAGGCAGTGGTGCTGAGGAGGAAGCATTGCTGTGTGGCTGTCCAGGCCACATGGGTGCCCTGACTACCAGCAGCAGGGGCCCTGGTGTGACACTCCGCTAGAGTGGTGTGCTGCTCTTCTAGAGCAAGTCTGCCCCAGTGCCATCTGCTTGCAGGTGCAAGTCTCTGTTTGTTATGAAGCTCAGGTGGTCTTGCATGTATTTAACAGAAAGAAAAATACTTTACTGGGTGGTTATGAGCTTATGGGGATCTGTAAGCTTTATCCAAATCTGGAGATTTCATTGTGTGAATTATAACTGTTTTTACATACTGGTTGAAATTAGTTTGAGGGGTTTTTATTCTGAATTATGCAGAGGAATGAGATTTTTGAAAGGATAAAAATTACTTGGGACAATAGCATTTGTCTGTGCACTTCTTGTCTAAACAAGAGGCAAAGAACCTGTCACTGAATGAGTGTACTGGAAATATTTTATTTCCACTATGTATTTATTTGCGAGCCATTAATGGTGTGCTTCTAAGTTTTCATGAGTTACTTGGAGTCCTGCTTTCTGCCTGGTATGTGAATTGGCTTCTGGACTCTTGTACATTTCCTCAGTCTTCTCTCAAGTGTCAGTGGTTGTTCTAGCTTTGAGATACTGGCTAGGTGTGGCTGTAGAAGTATGCACTTAGAGTACCTGTTTTCATGCCATGGAACTGATAGCAGAGGGACATTTTCCCCAGGTCACAATCTGTTGGACTTGTGCTCTGAACTTGTTAACACTTATGGGACAGAGAAAGGCTGTTCAATTTATGGAAACTGGTGACTTTTAACTGTCTTGTGCTTATAGAGAAGTGATATGGAGACTCGTCTCTTCTCTATCTTTATGTTTGCTGAAGTTTCTAGAGAAGAGGATTGAACTTCAGTACTGATATGGTATTTTTTAAAAAGCTAATGCATAAAGCTTCAAATCATGTATACCCTTTGTGGTGTCTGTTATTTGTCTCTGTGTTTACTTTGCCTAGCTATGTAGGTATAACTGAGTGCAACTAAATTCTGTGCTACTGATAATGTTTTATGCTGGCATAGTTTACAATCTGCCATGTTAAATCATTCTGTCAGGTTTAGTGGATGACAAGGTGTGGGGTTTTCCCCCTTGTGTTGGTTTTGCTCAGCCTGGTTTTTGGTAGCAGAGGGGCCACTAGAGGTGGCTGCTGTGAGAAGCTGCTAGAAGTTTCCCACCATGTCCAGCAGAGCCCATTCCTGAAGATGAACATGCTGCTGGCCAAAACTGAGCCAATTAGAGATGGTGGTAATGCCTCTGTGATGACATATTTAAGAAGAAAAGGAAACCAAAGTGGGGCACAGGTTTGTTTTTTTTTTTTTCTCTAGCCAGAGGAGGATGTGACAACCTGTGAGGGAAGCAATGGAGACACCAGGGTCAGTGGAGGAGGGGCAGGAGGTGCTCCAGGCTGAGAGCTGAGATTCCTCTGTAGGCTGTGGTGAAATCAGAGTGAAGCAGCTGTGGCCCTGCAGCCCGTGGGGGATGCAGAGATCCACCCACAGCCCATGGGGATCCATGGGGATGCAGAGATCCACCCACAGCCCATGGGGGAGGTGCCCAGGCCAGAGTGGGTGGATGCCTGGAGGAGGCTGTGATCCAGTTGGTTCATGAGAGTGGACCCACGCTGGAGTAGTTTATGGAGAACTGGAGAACTGCCTCCCTTGGGAGGAAGCCCACGTCTCACAGGGGAAGGACTCCTCTCCCAGGGCAGGGGAAGAAAACCTGGGGTGGTGAATTGACCAAAACCCCCACACCCTCTCTCCCCTGCACTGTTGGTGGGAAGAAGGGAAGAATTTTTTTCTCTCCACTGCCCAGCTGTGGCAAGGGAGGGTGAGCAAGTGGCTTTTGTGGGTGCCTGGTGTTTGGCCAGTGTCAACCCATAACATGGCTTTTGTCCACATAATGCTAGTGTGGATCTTACCTGGATCCTACAGCTCTGAGGCCAAGAACTCAACACTGAATAACTCCATCAACAAGGCTGGGAGTTTATTGTTGTATAAGGCAAAAAAAAGTATATGAAAGTCTTGAATGGTAACAGATTTTATCTTTCAATACCTCTCTTCTTGTTGACTTGGACTCCTTTGTTGGGACACTTGGCTCCTGTTACCTTTAAGTAAGGTGATGCAGATGTAATCCTAGAGATAGATACTTCAAATTCTCTCCTTCAGCCTTCTCTTTCTTTTAGGGTTTTAGTTTTGTTTGCTTTGGGTTTGTGTATGTGTTTTTTTTTTGTTGTGGTTTTTATTCCTTGCAAACACAAACTTCAAACATTTTGGTATGGGAGTGTTGACTTTGTTGGTATATTATCTGTCTGGCAATATTTTCTTATCTCCATGAGCAGGCCATCTGTGTAGAATTGCCATTGATTCCCTGGTAAAGGAAAGCACGTCAGGGAATGGCTCAGTTCCTTATATCTCATCTTTTCTCATGGTTTTTTATTTGAAAGGGCCTTCTGATACTCTTTACTTCACATTCTTGCCTGAAAGGAGGATATCTCTTTTCCTGGCTTTGCTGCCAGTTCTAACATTAGCTGAAGAACAAACCATTCCAGATTCTATCTTGCAAAGCTGGTCTACTTCTGCAGCCTCTTTTGTTCCTCTAGAGAGAAACCTTTACATTACTGTTCCTACTGTGTGTTAGCTCCTGGTCAGCGCTGCTCTGCCTGCCCAGCCAGGCTGGCTCTGCCTGCCTGGGAGACCCAGGGTCTGAGGATGGCATGGTCCTGTTCCTCACCCACTGAGCAGCATTCTCCTGTGCTAGCCCTGGCACCATCGTGAGCGCGGCCTGGAAGCGGGAGGGGATTACAGACTGAGCTCCCTGAACTGGGTCAGCACGGGCATGTCAGACAAGGATCAGTGCCAGCCACCAGCACAGCATAGGAATGCAGGGCCCATGGGATGGGGAAGCCTCTTTTTGTGACAGGTACTGGCTCAGCCTACTAATCCACGCTGAAAAGCCTGCACCGAGTGTGCCCTTCCTCAGCCCGGCCAGCTAAGACTGTGGGGAAGAGCTGCTCAGAACTGGGAAGCAAAACCTGACTGTGATTAACCCTGGACAATGAGACTGGTGACAGCACAGTCTGAGTATGTTTTCCTGTGGCAGCAGCCATAGGGTAGCCAGACAAGCCCTCCTTTGCACAGGGGTCAGAGAGGACAACTTGGAATTTTTTTATTATTTTTAATGTTCTAAATTCTGAAGTGCCCAAGCTCGTCTACAAACGTGAATAGCTGTGAATCTGTGAATAAAAGCTTAAGATCTGGGGAAGCAGACAGTTACTTGGTTTTAAGTAGTGGCTCATAAAACCTTATATGAAAGTTACTAAGGCACTTAGCATGAGAGCATTGTGTTTGTGACACAAACCGCTTTGTTTGTAATGCCATATCATGTTAAAGAGCTGCCTTTAAGTCACAGAAAAGCAGTATTTTCATCACTGGCTTAAGTGATGTGTTTATAGCTCAGTGAGTTTCTTACATGTTTAGCTAACATCAAGTTAATAACTGGAGGAGAAAATGCAAAATTTTTCTACACAAAAAATTATTCCACCATCTTTTGTGGAACAAAAGGAGGTTGCTTCTCCTTATGCTCTAATACTAAAAGGTTAATAATACACCTGTGTATTTTAGTGATTCTTTGTACCTGGTAGAAGTAGAAAGTAACCAAACTTTAAATCCTTTCCCACCTTCAATTTGTATAATTTCTAGAGAAAACTGAGTCATTACCTACTTGGGGCTTTGCAATCCATCCTCACTTCTGCTTTTAGTGATTAGATTTCATCATTTTTCTAGCAAGTGTTTGAATCATCCATCCTCTATGACAGTATTAATTTTTTTTTCAAATATACTGAAAAAAACCATTTTCTTACATTATCATTGTTTAATGTATTTAACAGGTGCATCTGTGCTGTAAAGGTGGTGAATTTCTGTGGTTTTATTTGTGGCCATTCAACATAGATACCTTCCAGAGTCAAAATCTCCATAGGAATGCTGCTTGTAGGCACAATGTTATTGCTCATTGAGATGATAGGTCATACGCTACTAAATAGTGAATTTCTGAAAAGGTGAAAGGGAGAAAGGCCGTTCAGTGTGACGAAAGAGTGGATCACACAAGTGAGGTCTGATAAGAATTATCTCTAAACTTTTCCCCCATCTGAAGGACAAACACTGATTCAGGCATGCTTCAGAACCCATAGCTGAAAAGAGAAGCATGTAACTCAAAACACTAGTTATTAAATAGCAGCAAAAACAGTCTTTAGCATCACCAAAATCAAATGTTTGTTCTGCTCATATGTTTTCATATTCACACCAGTCTCCAGGTTTAAGATTTTCTGAGCTAGTGGTGACTGAGCTTTTAAGATCAGTTCTGAGTCAGGCGTATGTCACATGTGACTTTAAACATTGAGCTAGATTAACTTATGATTTAATGTTAATTGCTGAGTTAGTTTACAAATTTCATGAAAAGTCCAAAAGAAGGGGAAACTGAAGTACTAAATACCAGTAAAAGCATTTAGACTCAAGTACTCACAAGGTATATTAAGTTCTGTATTTATATAGCAATGCTTAGGCATTGATTCTTAAAGTAGCTGTATGTGTACATGTACTTTTTAATACCATGAATGGTAGTTGCTTGAAAATCTCTGGCTTTCTTTGCATTTTTTTTTTTTCATTTTCCTGTATGTTATAGATGTAGTTATTACTTCAACTGCTTACAAGTGTGAGTACTCCACTTTTCATAAGTACAAGATGATTTCTGAAAAGGCTTTAGCAGATGCACATGTATTCAGACCAAATGGGTTTCAACAAGCTCCAGCCCAGGCATCATTAATAGGAAATGGCTGATATACAGCTGCCTTGGAAGTTTTACAACCGTACACATTCTTCCAGCTTATACACTAAATACCACATTTTGACATTGACTTCACACTGGTATTTTAAACTCCATTTTCTATGAGTAGACTTTGGTTAAAAGCATTTTCCCTAGTACTATGTAGCTCTTCACATTCTGTAGTTTGATAATTACTTAAGTATTTTGTTAGGCATTTGAGGCATAGGAACATCTCACATTTTCACTTTTGTGTTGTTTTTACCATCCCCAAGTTTTGCCCAGAATCCTACATGTGTTTAGACTGAGTTCACCCTCATACTGGTTGTGTTCATTTTACATTTGTCATGTCACCACATTCAGTGAATTATTATTGTTCCCACTGTAACTGCAAAGGAGCAGTTATAAATTCCTCTAGAACAGGTCAGTACTTTTTGCCTTTTAGCAATGCGCTTGTCAAAGGTTAGTGACTCAGAAGTGTTGCTTGAGAGAGAACCACAGAATACCAAGATTCACTGAATCTAACATGACATTTCTTTTTGTGAAAGTGGGAGAGACAGTGCAACTGCGAAAGTGTGGTGCAGCCCTGCTTTTGTCTCTATATGAGACAGCTAAGAGCTCTTGAGCTTAGTCTCATATTAAAAACAAAAATTAAAAAAAATTGAACATATCACAGAGAAGGCTTTATAACTATCAGCTTCTCTAACTGTCTGTGTAATGCTTCTGCATTTATGTCACATTGAACTATATTAGATGAAACTTTAAGGTAAAATGAATTCTCAGGAAGGAACCAAGAAAAAAATGTCTATCTCCTGAGCAGTGAAAGGTTTTACTGCACCTGCAGTGTGGAAGTTGCAGCCTTTAGATATTATGCTTTTGCTTACAAAGGAGTAGCCTACAGCTGCTTTTTTTTTTTTTTTTAACCCTCCTTTCCCTCAATGATGTAGCTGCTGTTCCTACTAGGCAGTAACTGGATTGGACAGCATAAAAATAGTGTCTGACCATTACTCAGTCTTTTGTATGAAGTTTCAGCAATGTTGATAACTTGTGTTTCTTGTCTTGTCTACTAGCACAGTGACAAGTATGCATGTTTGGTGTTACCCAGACTGCACAACTGAGTGCTGATTAGACAATATGAAACTGGAGACAGAGCTGAATTGTTTATATACATACAAGAAGGAGGGAAGGTTTTGTCTCTGCCTGTCTGCCGTTTGCCTCTCACCCACCTATTCAACATGTTGTTTGTTCAAAGTGCTAGAAAAAGCAGGAAAGAGAATTTAATTTTTGACTACTTTCAGAAGAATAATTGTCAATTTCTTACAGCCATGTGTAAAGCTGCTAGTGTGTCTCTGTTTTGTATCTGCAGCAATCCATGGGTTTCCAGGAGAACAGAATCATCAAACCTTCAGTAATGCTTCCAGCTTTTTCAGTGTGCCTTTTCTTCTGAACATCTGCTGCCAACATAGACCCAGAGCACTTTACTCATTCAAATTTGCATTCCAAAACCCAAATGTGAATATAAGAAAAAGAATCTGACATCAGAATTCCTGCTTATGCAAAAGAATCTGGTTTGTTTTTTTTTTTCCCTAAGAATTACAGAACTCTGTAAAAGCATGTAATATCTCTTTGTTCTGGTTAAAAGTAACAAAAATATACTTATTTGCCTGACAACTAAGCCACATCAATCCATTGACAAAAGTATAATTTAGAATGAACCAGACAGTACTGGTGAGCACATTGATGTGAAGAAGTTCCTTTTTGTTTCTGTGTACAGCTTATGACTTGGAACACTTTTTCTATTTGTACACAGATGCCAGTTTTTCAGTGCCAAGAATGTTCCTTTCATACACTACAAAGTTCTAGCAACTGTGCAACTCCTCTTTCTGGCAAGGGCTTTGTATGTGCCTGAGAGTTAAATCCTTCTACTTCTTTTCTGCTTCATCTCCCCCGCATGCTTTCATTCCTTGACCTTCAGTTGCACTAAACTAATTTTCAAGAGCAGGGTTTGACCTAATTGCTTAGCAGAGTATGATCACAGAGAAACCCATATATTGTCTGATAATCCTGTGGTCATAACTTCTTTAAAGTTACGTGTTCCTTTGAAAGAAGACCACCACATTGATTGCACAGAGGGCTGTGTGCTGGTACTGTCTGTGGAGGATTTAGTAGCTCCAAGATCTTTCCTTTCTCTTTTTCATAGTCTGAAATACTATTGCCCTGCCACCTTTTCTTCTGGAAAAACCTTATCCTTCATACTGCACAGCACTTCAGAAAGACAAACTCTTGAATCTGTGCCTGTGTTTCTGCACACTGTTTTTTATAAGACTTAGTGCAGGTGTAATGTAAATTTGAAATGCTGTCATGACTTGAAAGCAGCTAACTAACAAGAGGTCATAAGTCAAAGTAGAACAAGAGATGCAATGACAGCCATTAACCCCCGTGTTCTGAAAAGGTTCAAAGCACAGCAGCAAGCAAATGTCGGAGGAAGAGAGGGAGCATGATTGGCTCATGTCGGCAGTGCCTTCCTTAGCTGCACCTTGCTGCAGACCTGGTGCCTTTTCAGTACTGGTGTTACTTTCTGTCTAGCTCATCAGGGCCATCTCTAAAAAACCTTGAAGGTGTATTCTGCTGCAGAGTGAAGCTTTCATCTGTTGAAACCTGTCTTAGCTGCCCTTGCTCACTGTGTCAATGAATGTAGGGCTGCACTGTGACGGGGCTAACCTGTGAAGAGTCTCTTAATGCACTTCTGGTTTAAGCTTTGTGTAATGGTAACATAAATGAGAGAGCCAAGTGAAGGAATGTTTTTTCTGCCTCCTTTGTAAGGCAGATGGAAATTGCTTTCAAGTTCCTTGAGTATGTCTATCTGTACTAAAACAAGCCACAGATTAAGTGGAGGCACAGGAGTTTTGCAAGCTTATGGAGTAGCCTAGTGACAGGAAAATTCACTTGCTAAAATAAGACCTTCACTGTCAAGTAGGAAGTGTTTTAGGATTATTAAAGCTGATCTGCAATGTACGGTGCAAGGAAGAACATCATTGTTTCCTAGCTCCTATTGGATTCATTTGCTAAATAAAATAATTTTGATATATTAATTTTTATCTTTTCTTGCAGGAATGATTGTGCCTCTGTAGGAGATTTTATTGCTTGAATTGTGCAGAATTCAGAGCAGGAGCTTTGAATTGTATTGAATTTTATTTGACTTGTAGCACTTAGTAGTATCCATTATGCTATCCAAAAGCAGTCATCATGACTGCTTTTTGCAGGGAAAAAGAAAGCTGAGTCAGGAGAACTCTTCTGACTGCCTCTTTCATTTGAAAAGTAGTAAGCAAACTATAATTTTTTGTTGTTTATATATTCCAGTATTAGACAGTTTTTCTGTCTTTTTTGTAACTTCTTTTTTTAAAAGTTAGGGACAATAGGGTGATGCACTTTAGGTGTCATGTATGTGTTGCCAAGGATGTCTTTTCAAATTAATATTATTCATTTTATACAATTCTGTTGGTCTGTTACGCCATAAAGTTTACAGCCCATGGCCCTTGAGCATACAACATTAAGTACTCTTGTAGCAGGTCTTTTAGAAGTAATGGGAGGGTAAAAGCAAGTAGGAATATATTTGTAAGGGAGATGACTCCCTTTTTTTCTTAAAAAAGAGGTGGAAAGGAAGAGGACTGTGTGCCTGTTTGTAGAGACGTGCAGGATGTATGGTAGTTATGTTTCTGTGCTTGGTTTTTCTTCCATTTTTACCATACATATACTGTTATTGGTCGGTTTTGGGAGGTCTAGTGTTTAGTCAGCTGCACAAAATTACTTGATAATGAAGTTCTGTTCCTTCACTTAATTCTCTTTTTCGTTTGGAAGGACTGTGAATTTTTAAACTACTTTTAACATTTAAACACAACGTTCTTCTATCTGCTAAGTAGCGTTATCTTTAATACTGTTTATGGCTGGTGGTTTTTCATACGTTCTCAAGAATGACAAGTAGCTGGCATAAAGAAAAAGAAGAATCTTTTTAAACAGTTTCCTAGCTCATTTAGACCTGAAACACGGGAAAAAGCACAGTGACATAATGTGATATCTGTTGAACTGATAATTGAATCCACCCTCTAGTGAAAGGGATGAGCTTTGTGGATATGGTTACTATCACCTTGTTGGCAGTTATCAAATGTGCATGGGAGTGTTTGGTTTGCACATACCTGCATGGAGGTAGCTACTGCACATTTCTCAGATGCACGATGTAGCCTCATGCTGGCATGAGAGCAGGTTTACTCTAGTTTTACTCTAAGTATTTATAATGGCTTGTCCTTGTGTAGTGTGGAACAGGGGGCTTGCTTTAACAAAAGAAAAGAGCTGCAAGTTTCAGATGTGCTGCCTGGAGTGCTGGTATTCACCTTATCCTTTTGGTAGATTCCTGTATTTCAAGATTGCAGAGGGAAAAAACTGGTTAATCTTTGTAAAGCTCAGACTAGGTTGTTAAGCATATTTGACATCTTGTTTGTGTGTAGCTTTTTAAAAATCAGTTGTGTTCTACCCATTGTTCTTTCTTCTCTTTCTTCCTCCTTGTATTAAGGTTCAGTTGTTTCTGTACACTGTCAGAAGCAACACATCACTGCCTTCTGGTCTGCCTTGGATGTTATCTTTGCTTACATTTGCTTTTTGCCCTCTGCACTTTGGCAGCTATTCAATGTCAACATGATACTCACTTCCTGCTGCCTGTTGGATATTTTCCTTGACTTTATCTCCAAGTGTCAAAATGCACCATGCTGTCCTTAATCACTCAATAAACAGACAGGAGTTGAGATTTTCCAGGATGTTGAAAAGTTGAAAATATCTTCAGTATGTCTGGAAGCATCTCCTCTGCTTGTGCTGTGTTTTTAGCCTATTATTTTCTTCCTCAGAAAGTTGACTTGTTCAGTAACAAGCTCACCTTGGTACACAGTGAATTCCTGTCAGCTGAGTTTTGTGGCTGCTCTTTAATTAAAGTTGATATAGCTGTTTTAACCAAAAGTTATTGGAATATTAAAAAAAGAAAAATCCAACCTCCCCAACACCTCAGCTTAAAAATCAATCACAAGACAATAGTGATCATTGTCATCAGAAGCTGGGATCATTGTCATCAGAAGAAATATTACAGGGAAATCTTATGTATATTAGGTTTTAAATTGCTAATTATTAATATTTATCTTGGTTATTCATAAGTAAGTGATGGAAAATTTCATTTCTCTGTAGACATTTAGAATTTTTGTTCTGAAAATTGGACAGTAACTTTTTGTCCAGGGTAGGAAGATACTGAGAAAAGAATTAGTGCCAATATCTTAACATTTTTCAGATTCATCTGCATTTCATATTTTTTACAGGCTTTTGAGAGGTTTCTAAAGGTCAATTTACGGTCTCTTTTTTGCCATTTGCAGTTGCAAAGCAATGCAGTTTTAGGTGTTTGGAATAAGCATTCCATTGTGTTTTTGGTTGGAGGAGGTTACTCTGATTTTGTCTGAAGAACTATTTCAGGGTTGGGCTATAAAGTGGCCTTTTGATCTGATCATAATGAAGCAACTGTTGAATTCCTCACCAGAAAGGGTCTCCTTTGGAGACACCAAAGCTGGTCCTGCATACAACATCACTATTGTCTGTACAAGCCTTCCTGCTGAAGCTCCCAAGCATTTAAGCTACACATCAATACTCTTCTGGGATTAGAAGATGACATAGTAAAGGAGTATATTTATTGTATGGGGCATCTCTGTTGAATTCCAAGTTACAGGGGCAGTTATGCAGTTGACTATTATATTCACTTGAAAAGGCCTTCACAACCATTGCATGATGGCCCCTTAGCTTGTTTTCTGTGGAATTTGGGTATAACTTGTCACCAGTGAAAGCTGACAAAAATATTTGGAGTTGACTTCGTACTTTTTTATGTAGATGGTTTGGTGCTACTGCTGTAAAGCTGAAATAATAAAATGTAATGTTTTCAGTTCTGTCCTCTCAGCTTCATAGTTCAGCGAGAAAATCATCTACAGGGAAAATTTTCTGACCTATTTTGCATATTCTGTCAGTCTTAATTTAAAACCATGAGTTTATATTTGATTTTAGGTGATCCATCTCTGTCTTATATAAAAAATCAAATTTGATGTTTCCATAACATTATCCCAAATGCAGTGAACTAGCTATAATTAATTTCAGTTTTGTTTCTTAACTTGAGAGTAATTAACTTCCTGTGGATGGAAGAAACTGAGCAGCCTGGTTGCATTGACCATGCACTGGTGGAGTTTGCAGTCCTGAGGGAGATGGGCCAGGTAAGTAGCAAAGTTAGGCCCCTGAACTTCAGGAAAGCAGATTTTCAGCTCTTCAGAGAGATAGCCAGTGGGCTCTCCTGGGAGACTGCCCAGAGGATCAAGGGAATGGAACAGAGCTCACAGATCTCTGAGGAAAGGCATAGAGATGAAGTTCAGTTGAGTAACAATGGGGTGAGAAAGGTCAAGTTCTACCCTCCCTGATAAATAGCACTGGCAAAGTAGTACAAAAGGATGAGGAGAATGCTGAGGTATTTAACTTTTTTTTGCCTCATTCTTCAGTGGCAACCTTCCTTCCCACACCTCTTGAGTGTGTGGACAGCAGGATGAGGACTGGGGGAATAAAGTTGTTTCCTCTATAATTAAAGGATCTGGTTTGGGGCCACCTGAGGAACTTAAACATACATAAATCCATGGGACTTGTTGAGATGCACCTTAAGAGTCCTGAAGAAATTGGCTAATGTAGTTGCAAAGCCACTCTTCATGATATTTGAAAAGTCATGGCGGTCAGGGGAAATGGAAAAGTGGAAGCACTGTACTCATCTTTAAAAAGGGTAGAAAGTAGGACCCTGGGAATTATGACCTGTCAACATCATCTCTGTGCCTGGCAAAATCATGGAAGAGATCCTTCTGAGAGCTGTGCTAAGCACATGGGGTACAGGGAAGTGACTCAAGCCAGCATGGCTTCACTGAGAGCAAGTTCTGTCTGACCAGCTCAGTGGCCTTCCATGATGAAGTGACTACATCTGTGGACAAGGGAAGGGCTACAGACAAATTTTATCTGGACTTTTGTAAAGCCTTTGACACAGTCCCCCCCAACATCCTTCTCTCTAAATTGGAAAGAAGTTGATAAAAAACTGTTTGGAAGTTTTCGTCCAGAGGGTTGTGGTCAATGGGTCAGAGTCCCAATGGGTATCAGTTGACAAGTTGTGTCCCCTGGGGTTCGTACTGGGACCAGTGTTATTTATTATCTTCATTAATGACATAAAGGGATCAAGAGCATCCTTGGGAAATTTGCAGGTGACGTGAAGTTGTTGGTGCTGTTGACACATCTGAAGGACAGGATGTTATCCAGAGGGACCTGGGCAAGCTCAGGAACTGGGCCCATGGGTAGCTCATGAGGTTTAACTAGACAGAGACTAAGGTGCTGCACCTGGGTCAGAGCAACCCCAGTACCAGGTCAGGCTGGGGATGATCAGATGGAGAGCAGCCCTGGGGAGAAGGACTTGGGGGTGCTGGTGGCTGAGAGGCTGGACATGACCCAGCCATGGGCACTCACAGCCCAGAAAGCCAAACGTGTCCTGGGCTGCATCCAAAGCAGCGTGGGCAGCAGGGGAGGGAGGGGATTCTGCCCCTCTGCTCTGCTGAGAGCCCACCTGGAGCCCTGCATCCAGCTCTGGGGTCCCAGCACAGGAAGGACACCAGTCTGTTGGAATGAGTCTGAAGGAGGGAGGAAAAGCTGAGACAATTGGGTTTTTTCAGCCTGGGCTGAAAGAAGGCTTTGGGCTGACCTAATCTCAGTACCTGTACCTGAAAGGAGCCTACAGTAAAGACAGAGAGATTTTACAGAAGCAGATAGTAGCAGGACAAGGGAGAATGGCTACAAACAGAAGGAGGGTCGGTTTAGATTAGATACTAGACAAAAACTCTTTGCTGTGAGGGTGGTGAGGCACTGGCACAGGTTGCCCAGAGATGTTGTGGATGCCCCATCCCTGGAATTGTTCAAGGCCAGGTTGGATGAGGCTCTGAGCAAAATCAAGGCCATTCTATGATTCTACGATTTTAGGAAGAATACGAAGCAACTCTGGCATGAAGAACTGTAGCTTATTGCTATTTCATCCTAGAACATGTGGTAGCACTTTCTGCCATGCCTTTTGTGGACAGGGTTTGGGGTTTTTTAAAATTATCTTTTAAGCTGGATCATTGAGCATTAATGGTTAGAAGTAAATCTTGGTTTTGTGAGATCGGTTTAAGAAGAGATATGATAACAGGAAGAAGTAGCTGGCCATGCAGGAGCTAAGTAGGTTATACACCGATATTTTTGTCCCAGCTTCACTTCTAGGCAGACAAGGAACATGTTAGAGGCCCCTGCCACAAAGCCATGTGTTGCAGAATTGTCACCATGCTAGCAATCCAGCCAAACAAATGTTTATACACTGCATGATGTTAATAGGAAAATTAGTTAAACTGAATTGTGGAAAAATACTATTTTTGGGAGGACTATGAGTGAAAAAAATTATAAACTGTTAATAAATTGCATAAAGAAGTCTCATATTGGTCTCGATAGTACTGCTTTTTACACTAATTTTATGCACGCTCCTGATTTACTTTAGATATTTGTTTAATATATGGCCTACAAAGGCTTTAACTTTGGAGCAGAGCTTAAAATTCAATAGAGCTATGATCATCCCTGCTTTCATTTTTTTGAGTTCTGGTAGTATCTTTTTTGTACTACCCTGGTGACATTGACCAAAGTTTATTCCTTCTGCTAGTCATGTGGCAGATGGGGAAAAGAGTCCCAGCACTGTAGCACGCAAAATCATGTGAGGTCAGAAAAAGTGACTGCTTTGAGGTGATTGCCTGGTTTCCATGTGATTGTCAGTTTCCCGTAGCATTTGCAGAAGATGTTCCTTGTGCTGGCTGTGATTCCGGTGACACTGTACTTGTGAGAACACTCTGTTTGTGCACAGGCAGTGCTAGTGGTTCACTTCTGCAGCGCTCACTGTGTGCCCCCAACTTTCACATGGGTGCTGCTTCAAGCCCTTCTGTCATTCAGGTTAGTCTTATGATCCCATCTTTGGACTTCTTTTAGCACCATGCTGAAATGGTTGTGTGCAGGGATGTCTTACAGCTGCCTGGTAACTTGTCCCATGCAGCTGCTACTGGATTGCATCTTCCAAAGGGACCTGGATTTTTGAGACACCTTTGTTGGGAGGTGTTGATATTCACTGTGAAGTCAATTTATATTTGTATCACTTACAAAGTTTGTGTCTGGCTGTTTGCAGCAATGCCTGTGTTTACCTTGTTGATTCTCAAGGTGAAGCCTAGACTCACACATCTATTAGGATTTCAATTTCTTCACTCAAGTGTTCTTTGATTTGCAGTTTGAGATAAATATTCTCTGATGCTGAAGTTTTGTTTGGTTTGTTTTTTGGGTTTTGGGCTTTTTTTTGTTTCCATGCTTTGAGAAAGCTTTCAAAAAGAGCAATAAGTATCTTCAACTGTACCTAGTGAATGCATTGAAAATGACAGTGACTTTAAGCCTAAAAGCTGTTGATGAAACAGCTGAGACTCAATGGTGGTGTTGCCAAGACAATAAAAATTAATTCAGAAGCTTTTCTGACTTTTTATGTCATTGTGCAGTTTCAGAAAGGAAGGTGTTGGAGGATTCCCTATTCCATTTGACAAATTCTCATGTCAAGCCTACAAGCTGATTTTTGACTGCCAACCCTGCAGTAGTGTACTTGCAGCAGCTGAGCTCAGCTGTCTGCCTGTCACCACCAACACTCTATCACTTCTGCCAGCTAGACAGTCTTATGGTTACACTTGGAGTAACACCTGTGCAAACTCATTAATTGCTAGAAAAATTTCACTGATGTTGCTCTAGGAAACAGGAAGAAAGCAGTCTGTATTTTATGGCAATCTTTTTCGGTTTTGCCTCTGAAAACTGATTTTCCTTCTGGCACATTGTTGGCATTCAGCCATGAGGAAGCTGTGAGGCCAAAGCAGCTCTTGCTGCCAGAGAAACACCTGACCTGTGAGCTGAAGGAAGACTTTAGCATGAAATTGTTGCTTTGCAGATGCAAACTTGGGTGCCCGTAGGTTTTCTGGATGTGCTACTGAGATCATGAGTGTCTTCCATTAGTTTTTTTGTGGCTGCCAAGGACAGACCACATGGTTGCTCACAGCTGGTCAGAGTAAATGTCCTGCACAGGTTGCCATAACAAAACAGTATTTTCTGCAGTGACAGACACTCCATCCTGAATCCTGAATTGCATGTCAGCACACTTGCCTTCCTGACATGTTATGAGGCACTTTGCTTCCAAGTGCAAGACGGTCAAGGGCAGTTAAGAAACCAAGATATCCTGGGAACCGAGTCTTACTTTCTTTGGGCAAATGGTTGTTACTTTCTTTGGGCTCCAAACTCCCAAACTACATAACAATAAAGATGATCCCCTGTTGCAGCAGGTGTGTGTCATCCGGCATCGAGGGCAGCAGTACCTGTGGAGGGCTGCCTGCTGCACCCTTGGCCCTTGCCAGCCAAATTCTTTGTTGTGTTCCATGGAGCATGCTGGGCTCTTAGCTGTAGAAAGAGAAAGCAGAAAGGAGTGATCCAGAGGTGATACTGGCCTCATCTGCACCTCATCTCCCCTTCACCAGTAGCAGGGCCTGCCTCAGGACCTCTGGCTCTGCCAGCTGCTTCAGCAGCTCCTGGTCAGCGCAGGGAAGAAGCAACCATTTCTGGCATCCAGCATCTTGGAACTTGGTGAAATTGACTGAGCAGCCAGAATAGTTTCAGAAACATGGTAGTGTAGAGGGATAGCAGGATTCTGGTTAGAGTTTTGCATGCTGAACCACTGAGAAGAAGTACAAAGTGGCCTTGAGGCAGGTTACTGAGACACCATTAATAGGAAGGGAGCCATCCTGCAAAGCACTGGGCTGTCTCCTGGCTTCATGGAGCTACGTTTGAGTGCTAACTTCCTGACAAGTAGCTACTGCTGCCTTCTCTAGCTGGGCGTGAGATCTGATGGGAGGTGAAACATGAAAATGCTACTTGGCACGCTCTGTCTCTGGCAGCATGGGTTTTCTTACCCAGTATAATATATCCTTCTTTAAAGATATGTTTCCCTAGAATCAAAAAGGTCTATTACAATTTGTTGTCCTTCATCACACTGTTTTTCAGGGCCGTTTGTGGCAAACGTACTACCACATTGGTCTCTTTCTAGTAGCTCCTCTTTGACATTTTAATGTGAAAAAGAACAAAATTAAGCCTGTCACCAGGGGAGAGCACGTTGTGCTGGCCTCCCTGAGACAATTTGTATTGGACTGGAAAGCTGGTGGCTGGCAGAAGGAAAGGCAGGCTGCTTACAGTACTGGCACAGGAGGTCTGTGCAGAAAGCAGTCACGAGGCACTTTGTCCTCTGACACAGTGTTTTTATTAGAGTTGGGCTTCTGTGAAAGAAGCAATAGCAGCCTGTGCTAAGGGAAACCTTGCTCCAGGTAATGTTTCGAGCAAATGAAATTTACACAGATAAATGCTGCTTAATGACAGAAAAAGAAAGGAAATGCATAAATGGAATTCCTGAAACCAAAATAAAATGCCTTTGTGAACTGCATTTGTAACAAAAAAATAATAAAAATTAATTACACCTATGTTTGCACGAGTTGAGCATTTCTATCTTTTTCGTTTGTCAAGGAGGCACCAGATACAAGAAAATTTCAGGAATTTGTGCTGTTTAATATTTGAAATCTTAACTTGAAAAGTCTGTGTCTAGAAAATCAAAGATCAAAGTAGGCTGTGGTTTGGAAAGTGAAATATTTCAGGATTGTTTGCCTCTTATTTCCATGTGCAAAACTACATAGTAACTACAACAAATATATCTGCCACGAAGCAAATGGTCAATTGTGGACTTTTTTTTTTTTTTTTATTAGAATAGCATATACTGAAGAAACATCTGACCAAAACTTTCCAAACTTTTTTCTGAACTTTACAGCTTTGATGCAGGGTTAAAATCAACTAAAAGCCCTTTATAGCCTTCCAACATGTCTACAGTACTCATCCCCAAGTCTCTGAAATCTTTAAAGAGTTAGTGCTTTCAGGAAGTAAATTTGTAGTTAATTTTTGAGGAAGTTATAATAGCAAAGAGAATGCAGTAAAATACCTCTAGAAGGATGGAGAGGGAACAGATGTGCAGAGAAAGTTCATTGGAAGTACTGAAATGCCTCTGGGTGACCGGTTCTGCTTTTTTCCCAGGGCCTTGCTTATCTTCAATTTGCATGCAAGGGGCTCCTGAGTAGAAGCAAGATGAGGAACTGAATCTAGGGATTCACTGCTGATCATAGCAATAGGAAAGAAGCTCACAACTCCTTGCTTATACCTAACTCTTAGGCGAGATGGATTTGGATCCTGCTTTCTATAAGGTACTACCTTTTTATTTGAAAGCTGTAATGAAAAGACCAGCTTTCAGGAAAAATACGCTCGTTGAAGCTCCATTTACAAAGTAATTTATTAATTCAAATATTGCTTTATTTTGGAGCTGCATATAAACACACTTTATCTCTCCTCCAAGTGTCTCCAAGTCACTGCACTTGCTTTATCTCCAGTGCAGTATTGCTTATCCATAGCTTATGAAGCACAAGGGTGGAGGGTGGCAAAGCCAGGTTGTGTAGGTCAGTTAAAATTCTGCACTGCAGATTTCTACAGAAGTGCATCTTGGTTAAGACCATAATTTCTGATGTGCTTCCTCTTAGTTTGTGGAGTCCTTTTCTCTCAGCCCTTGTAACAGGAAGAAAACCTTTCAGCTGCAGTGACTCTTAAGCTGAAATCCATGTGAAAGGATGCAAACATCTTCATCTGAGTAGGAAGAGCTGAAGCACTGAGAGTTGGAGTTTGGTGCATTAGAATCTCTTGGAGACTGACTGTATTACTGTAGAAAGTGAAACTTATCAGTAATGTTAGCAATTCTAAATATGCAACTGTTTGGATGACAAATCTCCTTAGTCAAAACCAAATCTAAAAAAAAAATATATATTTTGAGAAAGAAGCTGAATTTTAGAAACCCAGTTATTTTTAGTAATGCTGATATGGACTTGCAACATTTTTTTTTTTCATTTTTTTCAGTTGTGTTAATTATCACTACTAATATTCATTGAGCATACTCTTTGCATTAATAAAAGTGTCAGCATTGGTTACAACAGTCTCCAGCCGTTCCTTCTGTGTGACAGTTTTTCTAGTGTTCACAAAGATCATGGAAGTAGGCATGGGGACTTCTGACGGCTTCAAAACATTGACTGCTGAAGTCAGAAAAGGAGGTGGTGTTAGGTCAAATCTTACATACAGGAGGGAGCTTCTGTGCACAGCATCCAGTTGCAGAAGTGGGATGCCTTCATGCTCTAGCTTCATACTTTATAAAATCATCTCTAGAAATCACTTAATCCGTTTCTCTGCTTTAAAAGATCAACTCAGCTACCTGTAAGTATAAAGAAAGGTTAATGGTATTCTCTGCATAACACTGAAAAATTAAACATTCTTTTCTTGACTAAATGCATACTGCTAGCTTTTTTATGATGAGTCTTATGATGAGTCTATGATGAGTTCTTATAGGCAGAAATCATGTTAAAAAACATGCAAGGAATATTTGATGTTTTTTGAGAGAAAGTGTATGTGTTGGTATTTTGGTTCATGCAATGAAAGAGGTCCAATAGATTAATAAGGTGATGATGCATCTGTTTCTCATATGAACTTAATCCAAGCTTTTTAATTTTCAGTGATCTGTTCTTATTTCTCATTTAAGTTCTGAAAAAGTTAGATAATCAGACCTCCAACAATTGGATGTTTTCCTGTATTCTCAAATTTCCTCTAGAAGTCTAACTGGAAACCTCATTCTTGTTCCACAAGGAGCACTTATGCAAATAAAATGCGTGCTTAACCTGGGCCCATGTAATTATTCAGCAGTCATACTCCAAATTTGCTGTCTCTCTAGTGCTGTACAACAGCACTTCTAAATCCTACCAAAGGACGAGAGCACTGTGTTTTTAATGAAGTGAGCTGCTTTTGGCACCAGTTATTTTCATCCATTACTGTCAAAAGAATGCTGTGATTGTTGCTGTAGCACAAAGTTCTAATAGAATGTATTTCCATGTTAAACAAAACCGTGTTATTACCAAAGTAATAACAAGCGATCTTCAGTTCAACATATTTTAACATAAAAGCTGTGTGGATTGAATTGCTAGGTCATAGGCTTTATTTTTCCTTTAAGGAAGGGGGTTGGACATACAGGGATTTGGCAAGAAGTTCGCTATATAAAAAGAAAAATAAAATGCTTTTCACTGTCTTTTCTCCTGTCTCCAGTGATTGAATCTGTACTGTGCTCTCAGACTGGACAGCATACAGGTGCTGCAGTCTTCTCTCTCTTCAGAGTTAGGCGTATATGCATGCAGTAAGCCAAATAAAAATTATTTTAATGTTTTTTGGATAATTGTGCCATTTAGTTCAGTTATGGTGAGACTGTTGATAAAGAGAGGAATAAAAAAACCTAAAGCTAATCTGAAGGAGTTATATTTACGTCTTCGAAAGAATAGTGGATTGAAATTAGATAAGAAATGTGAAACTTCCTACATAACAGAATTTCTGTGAGTGAAATATCTTGGCAAATGCAGGAACTTCAGGTGTTTTGTACTTTAAGTGTGGCAATACTTAAAATGAACTGAGTTGGACCCAAAAGCTAGTGGGTAGGTAAATGTCCAAGAATTTCCCACTGAAATACTACTGCTTAAGGAACAGATTTTTTTGATTTTTAATACATGTGAGAAGGGGAGGATGTAGGAAAGGGGGGGATGGATAGTTTCTGTATTAATGCTGGTTTGTAGAGCAATCCTTTTACCCATGTTGCAGATTGATGTGTGATGTGCCATCTGCTTAAGTGTTTAACATCTGTTTAACTGTTAAGTTAAATTTAGTCTTTGTGCATGTATGCTCTTTTTATTTATTCATTAAAGACCTCTGACAAGTAATTAAGCTAGATAAATAAAAGGGAATAAATAATCTTGAAAGCAGCAGAACTGTATTTTTAATGAGGTATGTGGAAGCTTCAAATTAATGACTTAGGTTACTGTTTGATCCCTTTTTTTGGTAGATTAAAATATTTGTTTAAAACTGTGTGTGTTAACTTGAACATGCAATGACTGCATCCATTTCATTAATCCATAGCTGAGAAAATAATAGATTCTGAAGAACTGTTTCTGTCTACATACTGAATAAGCCCTACTGAGTGTTAAAAGTACTGGGTGAGTGTGAGCACCATGTTTGGGATTCAGCACTCTGTTTAATCCAGAACAGAAGCATAATTGTCAGGATGGTTTGGGTTTGGTTGGTTTTTCTTTCAGTTATGTTTTTGGTGTGCTTTGCCGTTTTATTGTGAAGGTGAGCTAGGTGAGTTGGGAGGAAAGTGAGTGTCAAGCAGAGAACATAGTATAGGCAAAAAAAGGGTGATTTTGGAGAAGGGCATCTCTCCAAATCTCTCTCATTCATCTCTCATTAGGAGAGACTTTGAGGGGAGTACTGATTCATTTCTTTAACTGAGCTTCTGGAAAAGATCTGAATACCTGGCCACCGTGCTGGAGTCCGGTGAATGTGTAAGGACTGGAAAGAGCAATAACAATGAGAGCAGAGCTGAAAGGAATGAGGAGAAATTTGTAATTTTTCCTAGTTTTGGACAACAATGGCTTGAAGACTGAAATTTATTGAGATACTAGAGAAGGTGGACTTGCAAGTGCTGAAGCTGCAGATGAAGGTGGAGGTCTTAAAAATCTGTAATTTAGACAACTGAGTGAGGAAGATAAATACAGGGGACTGACTGTGGTGAAAAACATTAGAAGGAAGCCTTTCTGTTGTATTAAAAGACCACAGTGAATGGGATGAAGAGGACTGAAGCTGGTAAACACTAGAGATAAACAGCCTACAGCTTGTTCAAAAGTTAGTTTTAATAAAAAGTGAAAGGCAAGCAAGTGATATTTGATTTGTATTGCAGAATTTTGACCAGGAAAGACCACAAACCATAGAGCAGAAGAAATGGAGCACATTGCACAGTGTGGCATCTGTTGCCACAGTGGTGGGAGAGAACAAGGCTGGTGTATCCTGTGGATTGTAACTAGGGAACCCAGCCACCAGCGTGGGGGCAGAAAGGACAGGAGAGTGAATACTAGGAGGTGCTGTGCTCCAAACTCTTTTAAATCTTGGGCTTGTCAGGTTTGTTCCCCCTACCATTATTTCTAATCAGGAGGTGGAATAAACTCATGGAATGTTTGCAGCTGTATGTTAAAAGTAACAAAACACTTTATTCAAAGGTCTTAATTTGAAAGCAGACACAGCATTGCATTTAACAGATGGGAGCTATTTCTGTGAATCTTCAAGTGCTTCCCTGAATGATTCCATTGTATCAGTGCTGAAAAGAGAAATCTACCCAGAGTAATAGTTTGAAGAATAATGTGTGATTTCTTAAATCTTATCGTGTGTTCACTGGCATTAAGTTTTACACTTTTAGATAGCATTTTGTATGAAGTTCTGTCATGTCTTGATCATAAGGTAATGATTTCATGTGTGGGGTTTTTTTATTTACTTTACACATGAGTCTTACAGATCCCTCTTTCATTGAATATGAAAAAGAAAATTATAAAGGTTATTTTTAATGCCATAAGATATTTGAAGACAACTTGGAAAAACAGAAATCAAATTAACTTTACAATTATCTAAATTGAGGGAAATTGAGTCATTGGAAATTCTTCTTTCCCTTAAAAAAAATGAAAAGTCAACAAAAATGTTAACCTGAATATAAGACTAACTAATGAGGCATGTAGAAATACAAAATTTAGGCAGAATCAAAGGTTAAGCTTAAGGACTGATTTGAGCTTAAAGATGCATCTTTCTCACACAGCATTTTCTTCTGAGCAGGTGGTTTCACTAAACAAGGCTTAGTGAAATTTCTACTACATTATTGAGTTGTTACCTGCCAATTTGAGTTTATGGATGTTAACTCTTATTTAAAGTCCTAAGCAAACTTCATTGTTTAATATTTTTAAACAATTATGAAATGGCTTCATAAGCCTTGACTGTCTTACAATTACATGCTTTGTATGGCAGTTTAGACAATACATATTTATTGAATTATTGTACGTATTGGAAAACAGAGCTTTCTATTCTTTGCTGTAAGCCCCATATTCCTCTTCCTCATTCTTTTGAGCAGTGGTATCTTTAGAGATAAATTTGAGTTCAATGCAAATAAATTCTTCAGAGGTGATGTTCTTATGATTTGTTTACATCAAATTTGTGATACATGTTTCTGTTTTAATGCTTTGTTTTAATATCTTTGCTTTTACTTTGGCAATCAAAAGGGTCTTGAACATCAATAATGTTCATAGATTCATATAATACACTGAGTTGGAAATTACCTGTCAGGATCATTGAGTCCGGCTCCTGGCCCTGCACAGGACATCTGCAAAAAACACACCAATATGAGCGTTGTTCAAACGCTTCTGGAACTCTGTCAGGCAGGTGCTGTCACTGCGGCCCTGGGGAGCTGTTCCGGGGCCCAAACACCCTCCTGATGTGCCACCTCCCCAGACTCAGCTTCAGGCCTGAAGGTCCTGTCACTGCCGAGATCAGTGTCTGCCCCTCCTCTTTCCTTCCTGAGGAAGATGTAACTGCAGTGAGATCTGTCCTCAGTCTCCTCCAGGCTGAACAGACCAAGTGGCCTCGGCTGCTCATCATTCAGCTCCCCCTCAAGGCCCTTCTCTGTCCTCTTGGCCCTCCTTTGGATGATCTCTAATAGCTGAATGTCTTTCTTATATTGTGATCGAACATCATTTACTTACTCCTATACTGTAATGCCAGATATATACTGAGAGAGGTGGGGCTGTTCAGCCTGGAAAAGAGAAGGTTCTGCAGGGACCTTACAGCAGCTTTTCAGTACCTGAAGGGGACTTAGAGGAAGGCTGGAGAGGGATTTTTCACGAGGGCGTGTAGTGATAAAACAAGAGGAATGGCTTTAAACTGAAAGAAGGAATTCTTAGAATAGATATAAGGAAGAAACTTTTTACTGTGAGGGTGGTGAGGCACTGGAGGAACTGGTTGCCCAGAGAAGTTGTGGATGCCCCATCCCTGAAAGTGTTCAATGCCAAGTTGCATGGAGCTTTGAGCAATCTGGTTTAGTGAGAGGTGTCCCTGCCTATTGCAGGGGAGTTGGAAATTGATGTTTAAGATCCTTTCCAACTCAAACTATTCTATGGTTCTGTTAATGTGTGATGCATCATGACTCACCTAAACATTCCTTTAAAGAGGTGAAGCAAACCACAGTTCAACCACATCTAATTAAATATCAAGGGGTTGGACTATGTAAGGAAAATACAAATAACTTCTGTCTTGAACTGTTAATCAATGCACACAGAAGGGCAACAACCAAAAAAGTGCAGCTGAAATGCAAAGAATGAATTTACATGATTACCTCGCTAAGTGGAGGATCCTGAAACAAGGCTGGGCAGCAGAGACACGAGGGAGGGCGCAGGCACCGTCAGACTCAGTCCAGTCCTCGTGGCAGTGGGGCTGCTGCTGTGCCCATTTATCCAGGGCCTGAGCATGTGTAGTTTAGCACCATGCTGTGATCTCCCTGTGCTTTTTATGGACTCTGCTTTGATCTTTCTCCCAACAGAGAGCTGAAGCATGTCTGGGATAGGGCCTACAAGTCTCTGTAAACACTTAATGTTATCTCTACACAGAAATTCTACTTCTCCAAACAGACAGATGATAAGCAGCCGTAGACTTAGTATTTGGTCTCCCACGCTGTTTATTCTCTAGGCCTTGGCACTCCCAGCTTGAGCGAATCCACCATCTTCCTTGCCATTCTTCATCTTTTAACCCTTTCTTCTGAACACAAATGGAACTTACATCACTTTGTTCAAGTGTTTTCATATCTGTTTTCACACTGAATCATATAATAAAGCATCTCTGACTCCATTCTTCATAATTCCTTCCACTCTTCTCCCCCCTTCAAGGTCACCCACCAACACTTGGGAGTCACACTGAGCAGATCTGCTTGTAGCTCCATGGGAAAAATTGGTATAACCCAGTCAGAACACAGGATTTTGAAATCCTGTTCAGTTTTGAGTGAATTGAAATGAAGCCATTTTTAAAAGAAAAAATTGTGAAGGCACTCTCCTTGGATAAAAGAGAGCACTGCATTCTCCTCTGGTAACATAGCAGCCATACTTGGCAAGGGCTATGCATTAGCCTTCAGACAAACTATAGCAGCAGGATGAAAGTATTGCAGGCATTCTGTCTTTAAATTTATTTATTAAGGTGCTATCTAAAAGGGATTTATCTGATTAAAACCCTTTTCAAGGACAGAAACTCAGTTACTTCTTGTGATAAAATGTGTCAAATATCTATTAGTCTCACAATATAATGTATAAAATAACAGCAAACAAAATATAATCCCAAAATATCATCCATTCATATTTTTAATCTTGTGTTTAAAATCCTCATAGTAATGTATATAGAGATACTGTGCATATTTATACGTGCACAGAGAATGCCTGAAACTTCTGCTTTATTCTACTTTATGAAGTTCAGCCTAATCGCAAGATTGTATTATTTCCAAGCTTCTTATTTGTAAATGTGAAGAATTCTTCAGTAATCTGCAATTGATGTTTACTGCCAATTTGCTGATACAGGAGCCTCATCTCTGACTGATGGCCTATACTGATTCATAATTGCTCTTCAGCTCAGCAAATGTATGCACAGGTGCATGTATTCATGCTCCAACTGTTTAACTTGTTTGACATTAAGTATGTTGGAAAAAAGTTATTGTGGTTCTCTCAGAGGAATAAGAAAATCCTGAGCAGATGCTGATCCTTCAGGTGAGGCTGCTGGGGAGGGGACACAGAAAGTTGTACAGGCATGCTTGGTCTTACTTTCTACATCGAGGCACAGTATGTAGCTGTCTTTCCTCGTCCCCTTCTCTCTGGGCCAGCCAGAGCCATCTGATTAATCTGCTCATGCTTAACTAATTACTATACTGAGGACCTGTGTTCAGTGAGATATGATCTTGACCAAATCCATAAATGGATAAACGGGCTCCATAGGGAGCCTTGGCAATGGCAGGCACTAGCTTTTTTTAATGTGTGGCACAGAAAACAGTTTAATTCTATGGTAAACCACCCTCACAGTAAGGAATTAAAATACTTTCTAGCCCTCAGTACTGCATACACATGCATATCTGTATGTAGACAAAGTAATAGTCTCTTGTCTTCATCACTTTTTCTCTTCTTCCTCATCTCCAATATAACTATTCCTCTAAAATTTTTCATACACTGCTTGGGATAATATGAAGCATTTAAGAAATAATAATAAAAACCAGTAAACAATATTTTTTTTTTCTGAGATACCTTATTTAGATCTGTCATAAATTTTTTTATCATGCTCTTATGTCATCCCTTAGGACTAGTGGCTCTTCTGGGTATCTGAGAAAACAGTGAAGAAAATCACTTTTCTGTAAGCTTAGCAAACATCTCGAGAAGTCTGTTAGCAACCTAATGAAATTACAGAAATCAGCAGAGCAACAGAAACTTCCAATTTCATCAGTATTATGTGCTGAGGTTGACAGCACAAGACAATTTCTGCAGGATATAAATACATAGTTAAAAGGCATGATTTGTTTTTAAAATAACCAAACCACAAAAAAATGAGGCACAAGTTTTAAAACATAAAAATTAACAGATGGGACAAATTCTCTACTTCTTTGTGTCTGGTTTCAGCTGTAATAGAGTTAGTTTTCTTCTTAGTAGCACTTACAGTGACGTGGTTTGGATTTAACATGAGAATAATGTTGGTAACACACTGAGGTTTCCCTTGCTCCTCAGCAGTGCCTACCTTAAGGCAAGGACTTTTCATCTTCCCATGCTCTGCCAGCCAGCAGCTGCACAAGAAGCTGGGAGAGTCTGCTCAGCCAGGACAGCGGACCCAAACTGGCAAATTTTGGGCCATGTTATTATATACCATACCATGAAAATCATACCCAATACATAATCCAGGGGGAGTTTGTCATAAGAGAGGGGCAGTCATTGCTGGGGGATGGATTTGGACATTGGTCTGTGCTGAGCAATTGTACTGTGCATTGCTTTTCTCTTTGGCTTTTATCCTATCCTTCTCTCTCTTTGGTTTTATTCCTCTCTCTCTCTCACCCTCTTCTTTCCATTGGTACTGTTGTTGTAATTGGTTTCATTCGTATTTTTTTATATCACTGCAGCTATTAAACTGTTCTCATTTTAACCCTTGAGTTTTTAAATTTTTTCCTGGTTCTCCTCCCCATCACACCATGGAGGGGCTGGGAAGAGGTACCTGATTGCCATTCAATTACACAAAGTGATGGTAGGCAGTTTAGTCTATAAATGTGTTTAAAAATTTGACTTAGTCCACCTGCTTCTTACACTGCCTGAAACCTCAAATTCTGACTGCTTCACGTCTTAGATACTCTAAAAAGGCTTCCATTAATTTAATTTTTAAGTTAACAGTTACACTGTTCCAACTGTATTTGAATAGATAGTACAACAGAAGTTTCAGTTAATGTATAGAGACAAAGGTATGTAAATAAATTATATAGTAATAATAGAGTTCATTATGAAAGTTGGGGGTTTTTTCATTTAAAGTATTATATAAAGGAAAAATTATTTTTTGTACTTTGTGTATTTTGCGAAAATAACTTTAAATATTTGATGGATTCATAGTGAAGGATAATCAAACTTAGCATCACATGCATACATTGAGTCTCTGTGGTGGAATCTTGGTACTTTTGGAACTTGGTAATTAGACACCAAAATTTATTCTAAGTCAGAAATAAAGAAAAATAATTTAAAAGATGTGGATATTATAAGTGTATAAATTCATCTGTGCATAACAAGGAATATGGAAGTTGGGAGTTATCAGAACCCAGAAATACCAGGTGTTAGTACACTTAGGTTTTTATAAATCTGTCTAGTTTCCCCCTTTGCTTACCCTTCCTTGCTGTTGTTCTTTTTGTCTTTGCTGCTTTTCCAAAATATTTCTAAGGAACGTGTATCATTATATTGACGGATGTAAATTGCAATTTCATTTTAACTCTGCACCTGTTAGAAATGTACTGCACAATAGTCTAACACATGTTCCTCTCCTGCCTGTGTACTAGCAGCATTCAACTTTTTATTGTTCCACAATCGGATCTAGTTAAACCCTTATGTTTGCTTTTCTATATTAGTAGTACTTGAAAGAGCCAGCTCTTAACAGTGGTCTCTGTGGTCCACCATCAGTTTCCAGCTGGTTTATTCTTCTGCTTAGTCACTCATATGTCATTTGAGGAGTATTTTCTCTTTAGCTTAAATACTGTATCATATTTAACTTAGCTTTTTTTTTTTTCTTTTCTTTAGTACTGCTTTTTTTCATGTGACTCCCAAAATTACTACTTCTGTTATGCTATGGCCACCCTGTCCTTTCCTATAACAACTGTTTATGTGCAGCCTGAAACAAGTGTATGGTGATTAATAGGCTTCAAGTACTTCCAGCTCCTTCTCCTATCAGGTATATAGATGCTGTTCCTTCATATTTCCAAGTGGTCAAGTTTGTGGACAAGTGTTCCTATTCTTTGGAAAAGACAAACACTGCTGCCTCACCAGCAAGTTTTGTGAGAGCTAACCTTATTAGCAGAAGCAGGTCAGATGCCTTTGGGGACAGTCAGTAATGGATGGCAGCGGGTGCTGACAGGGATGACTGATGCTGGGATGCTCCTGGGGCTGCAGATCCCCTGGTCCATTGGCCCTCCCTGCAGCAGATCTCTGAGGAAAGACAGAGGTGTGTGCAGAATAGGTGTTCTGTTGGAGGAAACAAGTGGCTCCGTGGTCGCGTTACAGTTTCTTTCACAGGCTAATCTAATAGTATTATGTAAATCTCTTTCTGTTGGATTAGTGTAATTTTAAAAAGGGAAGTAGTCAAACAAATAGTAAAAGTAGTGTTTTCAGAGTTGTGTACTGAATATAAAATTTTTAAATAGGAGGAAAATGCCTGCATGTCAGAAACATACCAAGGCATCTTATTACCCTGATGGCAACTTAATGCCTTTTCCTTACTCCTATTTCCTGCTCCCATTCAACTTTGGAATGCAGTCTTCAGAAGATGGCATGGAAAATTGCATTCTTGACCTGTTGTGGCAATAACTACTAGAAAATTGGTCCCTGAGGGTTACTTGACCAACTCTGTGTCCAGCTTAGAACTCTTTCACTAGATTCTTGGAGCAAGAGTTTTATTCTCCAAAGAAAAAAACTACCTGGGAAGAGCTGGTGCAGATGGCTGGGAGTGGGAAAGAATACAGGGTATCTGCCACCCCTAATCACTATCATCCTTGCGGAAAAAAATGAAAGTACTCTTTTGTGTTTTCCCTTTGATTCTAAACCAAATGTCTCTGTATTTAAAACATTCCTTAATTCATGCTGAGTAGTTTTTTTGTGAACCCACTAAGCAAGGACCAATAAAGGTTGACATATAGGGGCTTTATTGGTGCTTCCATCCCCTATCTGCATAAATTTTGCTTATACCTATATTTGTTGTAAAGGGCAGTGTGTCTCATGATGTAAAAAGGATGCAGAAATGTCATGATTAGGTAATGGGTAAGTACTTGTTCTGAAGTGAGTCTGAAAATTCACTGGATGTGGATATATGCCAAGTGTCCCACAAAGAGTAGGTTTAAGGTAGTAATTAAGGGGTGGTTGAGTTAAGGATTACAAGATCACAAAACAAATTACTGTTATTAGCAGAAGTATTTGTTCCTACATCAAGCTGTCATCCTGCCTTGCTGTTTCACCTGATCCTGCTATGTGGAAAAAGAATGATGTCAGGTACTTTATTAAGTGTGAATTTGTGATTTACTTTGGGGAGACGGTGCAGGGTGGTTAGTGTAATTTTCTTCTAAAATCGCAGTCATTTTTTGACTCCATGCACTTTAAATCAAAGCTACAAAAGCAAGGAAACTTAAAAACTAAAGGACTTTTCTGGCTTTGAAGATGTTGAATGAATGCTGAGTCTGAAAATGTAGGACCTTTGGGAAGATATTCCTGAATATTCTATGAGTGTTATGTGTGCGAAACTGATTTACATCAGCTTGTTGCTGCAGTTCTGCAAGGGGAAGCCCAGTAAATACCTTTTGATTTACACATCTCCTCTGCTTCTAAAACAGGAGTTTAGAGAGAGTTGTAAAATTGTGTGGCTTAGGGATCACAGGCATGAAGCAGCCCCTTTGACTGCAGTTTAAGTGTGATCTGTGTGTGCAGCATTTAATAACAAGCAGCTAATGGTGCAGTTGTGTGCTGAATAAATACACAACAGCAGCAATAAGGAGGTTATTTGGTGTATAACTGGCACTTACTCAAGATACCTGTTAGTTGATAAACTTCTTACAGTCTTGAGCTGTGTCAAAGATTTTATTGGAGCTCATGTTAAACTGTGGATGAGATCAATCTTTAAAGTCATGTGTTTTAAACAATGTATTGGACTTCTGATAACAGTTTCATATTGAATAGTGATATATCAGGGCATCCTTCCAACAGGTTGTTGTGGACAGAGAAAATAGTGAACGACTGAAAAAATAAATGGCATATCTCAGGAGAGAAGAGATCTACTTGTCTTATGTAGCCCCCTTTGTTCCAGGATCTCAACCTCATGCTGTAACGTCATAGTTGACCCATTGCCAAAATAAGATTAAACAGTCTTAGCCTTTAAGGCATTGGAAGCATGAAGTGGCTTTGGGGATTGATGTAATTAAAATATGCGTAATACTATGTAAAAATCATCATGTCAGTAAAGCACAGATGACTCTTAATCCCCACCAACTTTTATAATTAAATCTTCTTGGATATCAGAATATAATGTATGTCTGTGTAGTTGAGATTTATATTTTTCCTTTTTTACTCCAGAGCTGATGTTAGATGTAATTTTGGTTTTAATATTATGTTTTGGGGGTTATTGTTTCTGTGTTTATTTAATTTGCATTTTAGGGATTGTGTAAATATTGTGGAGGGGTTGGGGTGAGGGTGGGTAGGGGCGAGGGTTGTTTCTTTTTTTGTTTTTTTGTTGATTTTCCATAGTGAAGCAGTAGCTTTTGCTAAACTTAGAGGCTGCTCATCAATAAGAGAGTGGTTAGCCATGCAGCATTCAAGCCTGTGGATGAATCATAAGCAGAAATATTTTTCTTCGTCTATCAGGCATTTTAGACTTCTAGCCAGAAAGCCAGCCAGGTGGTCAAAAGACAAAGAGCAGCTTTTGACTTCCTTGTGATCCATGAGCTTAAGTAGCTGTTTGCAGTTGTGATGATGTCTACATCTGTCTACTACTCCACTTTGTTGTTTCTCTGAAGCTGTGAATTTTCTGCAAAACTGGCTGCTTTTTAAATAAAGCTTTGTATCTCTGTGGAGATGTGCATGCTGTGGGGGAGAGTGTGAGACAATCACTTGCTTTTCTCGCTGGAAGCAAGAGCCAGAAAGGCTGTGTTTTCAATTCAGCAGTGCAAATACCTCTACTCTGGCAGAGCAAAATTGCTCAGACCTTGGAGATCAAGTTCAGTTTTTGTGAAATTGGACTGAACCAGGCAGAGAAGGCTGATGACCTTAGGACACCTTGTCTGGCTCTCTGCTGTCAGTTGGATGACACAGGTGTTCCAGAGGTCTGTGCATTCTCTTTCAGTTGCATATGAAAATCTTACATGTCAAAGATCATGCAATATAACATCTCACAAGTTCATTAATTTATTTCATTAAACAATGAAGAATGAGACTTGAATGGTGATCATAATACTGAAACAAATCTAAACCTCAACTTAAGACTGTTTAGGTTTAAGACTTCTCTCAAAATTTACTTCTCTCACTACTATGGCTGCATTCAAAGATTTCCCAGATGGTGGTGGCTACTGTAGAGTGTCTTTCACATGAGAGGTTCTGTCTTTGCCCTGCCCTTCCACAAGTGACAGTCATTTAGCCTTGCCCAACTGCATGTCCCAGTCCAAGACAGTGTGTCACTCAGGGTACTGTGTGGGATCAGCATAGTAATTGGTGGCATGAAATGTGTAGCTCTGAGTGCAATATGGCTGTTCAAGTAGTCAAACCTATTAGGGCTAGCTCTGATTTGATTGCTGTTATAAATCTACTTTAGAGAACAGATCTTCTTCAGTTAACAGGGTAGGCTAACTTCAAAATATGTTCTCCTTAGTATCATTCTGTAATTCTATGATTCCTTCATATGGTGAAAAAAGCAGGAACAGAATTTCCTGAGAATCCTCAACAAGAGATTGGGGAAACTTAAAAGAAAAACAGTTCTAGAAATCCTGTTCTTTCTTTAAATCAACATTAGGCTCCCGGAGATTTCTCATCTAGGTCAGTGTGTACATCTAGCAACAGCAGGCTTGTACATCAACGATGGTGAGCTGGATTCAGCAGCTTCCTGGAGTTTCTTCTGGTTTGTAGTACAAACACAGGTTTTGTTTCTCAGTGCCTCAGTACTTTTCTCATCTTCAAACTTGTATTTAACAAGATGAGTAATTTTTGATACTACTGTATTTAGTCAGTGCTCTAAAAATCCAAAGCAGTGTCATGAAACCGAGTTTCATTTTAAAAGCTTTTTAAAAAACAAACTTGAGGCTAGAATATATATAGAATAAAATGAATATTGACAAATCGTGTAGATTGTAAGAAACTACAAATTGTCCCAACTGCAGAACAAAGAAAAAATACTCAATAAGCATATGGTAGGAGAAAGCCAGAAACCATTATTTTTGCCCAGTAATCCCCAGTGCACATATTTGTCAAAAATTGAGTGGTCCTCACTGATAAGGTGTTACCTTTTACTTACTGATGTGCTGAAATATGTGCATTTGTGTGATGGAAAAGCTGTATCTTAAATTACTTTTCCTGCCTCTTCTAGGTTTTCTTCCAGTGTTATTCTAGATGGCATAAGAAGCAGCTATATACTTAGGTCAAGCAGAGTTAAAAGCTCATTTCCCCCACCACAGTATACAGGCCACCCTTAACTCTGAATTGTCTTGAACTGACCCCTTGTCATCTCTCTGTTTTTCAGTGGGCAGTTTGCCGTAGTGAAAAAATGCCGCGAGAAAAGTACCGGCCAGCAGTTTGCAGCAAAATTCATCAAGAAAAGGAGAACGAAATCCAGCCGTCGTGGAGTGAGCCGGGAAGATATCGAGCGAGAAGTTGGCATACTGAAAGAGATTCGGCATCCCAATGTGATTACTCTTCATGATGTCTATGAGAACAAAACAGATGTCATTCTTATTCTGGAGCTGTAAGTAACTCTAGAGACCCACGGACAAGTAGAAGAATATTTGTTTCTTTGGTTTTTAAAAAAAGACACTTTGAGAATTGCAGTGATTTAATGGCAGTTCCTTATCACCCCAAACGAAAATAGATAATAGCCTTAGAAGTCTTCATTTTTTAGTCAGTGTTATAGTTTACTGATTTCCACACACATACTTTTCACTCTGAATGCACAATAAAGTTTAAAAAAAAATTAGCATATTTAGAATTTATTTTTTCCTGCTTTTGACTTTAATCACTGTTGATGTTATGGATCCAAAATAATAGCCTGGAACTAAATACACTGATTTGAAAATCAGAGCACAGGAAAATAGAGATTCTGAGTGGAGATTAGTTTAACAAATTTCACTGTGTTTTTTGTTGCTGTAAAGTGGCCTCAGTGAATGCTTTTTCTCATTATCTAACCCGCATAAAACAGAACAGAATTTTCTCAGTTCTCTCTTGTTGAAATGAGAACTGAACTTCCACACTGTTTCATACTGGTTTAGTTCCCAGTTTTTCATCCAATCTCATTGCTAATAGATTTAGCTAAATATGTCAGCAGAAACTACTTCTCCATTTTTTGAAGTGTGGCTTCTGGCTCCGCAAAGACTGCGATTGTAGGAGTTAAGCATTAGTCACTTGTTAAGAGTTGGTCATTTTGTCAGTGGTGCTGCTGGAATGTGCATATCTTTACAGAGAAGGCATGCCTGGCACTTTTTTATTGCCATACCTGCTCAGTATCAGTTAACCATGCTGTACAGTAAGAAATTCATCCATGCAGAAGATTTGGTACAAGCATCTTGTGTCTTTTTGTGGGCTGTTCTTGTGGTTTTTCTTAAGCAGGTTTTGTCTTCCTGTTTACTAGCTTTGATAAATGGTATTTCCACTTTGTAAAGGTACTTCAGTGTTGCATGGTTTCAGTAACATGTACATTTACAGTATAGATTTAAAAAGAAAACTGGGAAGTAGCTTTTGGAATTCCATTTTTTTTCTATGGTGTTTATATGCATGATACTAATTTGTACTGTTTATGGAAACATATTTTTGCGCTTCTAGTCCAGCATGTGATATTTTGTTGTAATAGTTGTAGTCTGGCTTGGTTTTTAGTTCCAATTGTATACACTTGCATTAATTTGCCAAATGTGGATAATTTAAACAAGTATTTTTTTCCAAACTAAATTATCGCCTGGTATAAAGTCAAAGTTCCTATATTCCTACTATTTCTGGGTTTTGTTCAGAAGTCTTTGAAGTATGATGTGAATACACAGCGAAATTAGTGTGATGCTTCTTCCTCTCCCTACTTGATACTACCTCTCATGTTCTCTTGCTCTACAACCTTACTGTCAGAGTATTGCTGCTTCTGCAGCTCCTTCTGCTCTGAAATCTGTCCGGATGAAATCAGGCCAGTGTCTGTATTTGAAAGCTGTGAGGGAGACTTGGTAATCATGGCAGTGGTAGGAAGAATTGACTACTCCACCACCCCCTCTTCGCATGGAATGGGAGTGCTTTTGGCAGCAAGGCTGCTGTGTGTGTGTCAGTGTGTAACCACCACTGTCTATTGAGCAGAAGAATGACAATCTCCATATTTCATAAGCTTGATGTCATGAAGCTCAGCAAATTATTTGTATTGCAATTTAGGTAATTGTTCTGCGAGGTGAGCAATCCCTATATAGTTTCAATCGGAGATTTTTTTTTTCCACTTTTCCAAACTGCTTTGTGGGTCTTTCAATTGAAGAAGTGCTACTTTGGATATCACAAAGGTAATGCATTTATTTATTTAGACAGTCAAAGAGGAAAAGATGATGTTAGCAATCCCTTTGTAAACTTGAATATGCTAAGTGTTACAAAGTTTTGTAGTTCTCAAAATCACTGTGATGTTACATAAAGCTATTGAATAGACAGGATTGCCATTTTAATCACATGCTTAGACATGAAATATGTAATCCTTTTTCTCCAACGTTCTAATATTCACATTTTGCCTAGGAACCTACCCTCCTGACAGTCTTTGTTCTTACAGAGCGATTTCATATGAACAGAAATAAAGCTGAAATCTCATTAAATAACCTGTTTCTCTATCTTCAGAATCTACTCTAAGTGTCCATTTTCCATTTTGATTAGAACACAGTATATTTCCTGGCACTTGTTCTGTTCTGACTACAATTATGAGGCAGTATACTACACAGAAACACAATTTTGTATAACTGAGCAACCACAGCTGCCCTTTTGTTGCCATATGTCAACATGCACAGTCCCAGGGCAACAGGGTCTATGGTCTGTTCACTATTGATTTTTATTTTCTGCTTCAGCAAGAGGTTTGCTATATTGCATACAGCCTCCTAAACATTTTTCTGCCTTACTAATTGGCAGTTTCTCAGAGGTGAGCAATTGACTGAACAAGGCGGAATGGCATCCGCCAATTGAAAGACAGTGTACTCAGATTGGATATTAGGAAGAAATTCTTAACTGTGAGGATGGTGAGGCACTGGAACAGGTTGCCTGTATCTCCATTCCTGGAAGTGCTCAAGGCCAGGTTGGATGGGGCTCTGAGCAGCCTGGTCTAGTGGGAGGTGACCCTGCCCATGGCAGGGGAGTTGGAGCTTGATGATGTTTAAGGTCCCTTTCAACACAAACCATTCTCTGATTCTATTCAAGGTCATGATTTATATGCAGGAATATGAGGGCAGTTGGTTAATTATTGCAGTGGCCAAGTAGGTCATCACAGCAATGAATACAAAACAGAGCTACTTTATCCACATAGGTGTTTGGAAGTTTTTCTTTTAATTACCTTATATCAGGAAACCGATTTACAAAAAAACCCCAAGTTCTATGAAACATTTAATTTATGAAACTTAAAACCAAATCTTTCCTTAAAAGATTCAGCAGCCAGGGACAAGCATGAAATGTCCTTGAAGAAGCTTACTTTATTGCTGTCTTTTGGTATATTTGGAACATTCAAACATTTTCATAACTCTAGGTGTTAGTGACAAACGTCTCCTTTCTTGACTTGGAAATGACCTTTTAAGTTCCAACTCTGTGGACACTTTCATCATCTTGAAAGGCATGTTGTGCATATTACACACAAACTGGAAGCCACTGTCTTTTCCTCATCTAACTTAAAACCTGAATAGTTTTCTTTTTTTTGCTTTTATCACACAAATAATTGAATTAGTCTGAATTTCACAGTACATTTTTCTATCCAGCTGCAGCTATTAGACTCTATTATATGTTAGCTGTACTAACGTATTTCTAGTGAGCTCTGCTGAAGCCATCATTTTTTCAGACTTCACAGACTAGAAAACACAGATGTCTCTGCAGTGATAATTATTTTCTTTCCTCAAGCATGTTTTGCACCTACTTGGTTCACCTTTTTCTGGCCTTGGATGCATAATTTCTCTCTTCCATTTTATTTTCTCTTCCACTTTATTTAGACTGCAGATGTAAAATAAACTCCATTTGTGGTTCTTTGTGTAGCCTTGGTTATGGTTTCTTGCTGCAACACAAAAAATAAATATTTTCATCCTGCATTTACAGTAATTCCTTAAAATTCACAAAAGCAATGCAGGTGATCTGTTTTTTAAAAATGGCTTGATAGCAATACCTGACTCCTTTTACTTGGTAGCTGTGAAGTTAGGAATTCATACTTTTCTCTGCAAAAAACATAACTTCATTTCTGAATTTGAAATCTTAATTTAAGATGGTTATCTCTTGTAGCATGGTTCTGAATGACAATTATCTTCTTTATACATTTTTAAAAATTAGAAAGCTTTGAAGGTATTAGAAGCATTTGTGCATTAAATACTAGGATTTATGCTTCATTTGAAAGCATAAACTTTATTTTAGACTTCGTCCTGTGCCTCACACTGTCTCTGACTTTCTACTTTGGTGGTAGCTTCATACTGTTAATCAAAGCAGAACAGTGCAAGAAGAGGATGATAGATTCTTGTGTAAAAAATTTCATTAATTGATCATTGAACAGCAAATAAGGGCAGGTAACTGTGAACTCTTTAAATTCTTCTTCTATCTTATTAGGGCTTTAGTTTAACTTTTTACAGTTATGCTCAGAAAGAGAGTTAAAGCCTGTGTTCCAGAGAAGGTTGAAGTCTTCACAGGGCTTCCTTAATTGTTAGTTGTCTTTTTGTAGAAATACCTCTGAGATTTTTGTAAATTTTACACATAAATAATATGAAAGTCGTTATCAAGTGGCTTTGCGCTGAAATTTGAGAGGAGGATTAAGTATTTGGTGCTTCTGGCATGTAGCAGGCAGTTAGCACACTCTGTGACACTAATTTGTAGATCTTGTGCCGCCTTTGGATTTCAAAATCCTAAATTCCAGGCCCACAGGTAGATGCACAGAGAATATGTAGGCAGGTTAGAAAAAAGGCTTGACAGGGCCGACAGGACAGGCTCGAGAGCTGGTGTGACTCTGCCACACAGTGAGCAGGTCTCAAAGACAGAATTGGTTTCTGTGTGCTGCCGTCCCTGAGCAAAATCATTGCCCGTCTTGTTTGCTAAATCTGAATGCTCCTCATACATTAAATTTGAATGTTGTAGAGGAGATCAAAATACTAAGGCACTCTGGTGGGCCACGGTAACCACCTGCTGTATGCAGACTCTGGGCACTTCAGGAACCTCAGTGATGAAAACCTAAATACCAGTGGTGTTTGAGTGCAGAAAAGATTCATAGGAGTGCTCATGCCCCCTCCCAGCCAATCCCCCTTACTGGGACTTAACTGCTTAAATTATAGTCCAGGTTTTGGTGTGTGTTCTGGCTGGCCATTGAGGCCAATGCTTCTTGTTCAGTATAATTGAAAAATTTAGACACACTAAAGAGAGGATTTCATGACAGTTGATATCTCTAATAGAAGCTGGACAAATGAAAATTAGAAGGTGTGGTGATGCTGGAACATGTCTTCATTCTTCTGGTAGCTATATAAAGAAAAATTGAACTGCAATGTTTTTCAGCCAGTAGGTAATTTAATGAGCTAGCAGCCCTGTTCTGCTGTTTCAGAATGTTTGGTACACTTTGTACTCCTGAGGAGTGGGTTGGTAACTGCACGATTCATAAAGGCAGTGAAATTAAGTGGATGCAAACCCCCTTTATTCTTACATAAAACAGAAGTAATAATATGAGTCTAGTCTTAGGCTGACAACTGCATGACTAGATGTCCTATAAGACACATTTGACCACAGAATCCCTACGGAAAACATTTCTTTTACAAGTTGACAGAATAAGTGTTTGGACTAGAGAAGGATTCAGGTAATTTATCAAATTGCATCTGTTTTAAAACTGGAATAAATTGATGGCACGCTTCTTTAACTTAGTTTATGTTGTTTTGAAATCTAAGCAAGATAAATGTTTCTTCAAGGGGTTTGGGCCTAGATTTGGGGTTCATTTGTAGATTTTAAAATTCATTAGAAATCCTTAGATAATCATTAATTATCATTTAGGTGCTATTGCATAATAAGCAGTGTGATCATAGCATATGACTGAGTCATTATGAGGTGACCATGCTGACTTTGAAGGTTAATTGATTCTAAGTTCCCCGAGTAGGTTCCCATAATGACTTCCTCTGAGATCTGGCAATAGTTCTGTTTCATAGTTAAGAAAGCCTGGCAACTTGCAGAAGCACTATACAGAAATCCTTTTTCCATGGGCGTGATGTATTTTATTTCCCAGAGGGAGGTGTGTGGGTTGCAATCACATCTGTCAGCCTTCCTTTGGGGAGGCTGGGAAAAGCTTTTACCACTATTGCATTTTGTAAGAAAGAACACAGCTGAAAGCTTTAATTTACTTCTCTCATTTCAGAAAAACTAGCACTTCTGCCTGGAAGTATCAGTGAAATAACACGTACCAGCTTTGCTCTTAGTAAAAATGTTTATGCAAAATACTTCTAAAAACATGTGCTCTGCTACTTTAAAACAATATAAAAAGTTGTGTTATAATGATGAAATAGATTTTCTCAGCCCTTATGACTTTCTGTGTTATAACATGGTCAATAATGCATTAGAATTAGGTGGAATTAAGATGTGACTGCCACAAAGAACAAACTCTTATTTTATTGAGAATGATATTTGAACAGTATATTATGACTGCAAAACTATTACTAAATATAAATGTAAACAGAAAGGTTTTATACAGGAGCATTAATGAATTAAATCTTTAGAGGAAAACAGTATATGAAGGAGAACATGGAGGCTTTGCAGCCTTAAAGGAATTTAGTCGTGACTTGACTTGTAATCAATTTTCTCTGTTAATAGGTTGCTGTCCATCATTTACATACTGGCATTTTAGCATTTAGAGTTGTCTTAGGGCACAGAAGAACTGATCAGGAAGCTGTCTGGTAATTCCTTTCAGCAAACTGAGAAACTGAGCAGAGAGAAGCTCTGTGCTTCTTGGGGATACCAGGTAGACATACTCCAAAGTCTTCTACAGGAAGATGCACTAGTGCTTGGTGAACCTCTTGCCTCTGCTCCCTTCAGGAAGCATCTTTATCCAGTTGGTGGCTGGGGGCAGCAGTCTTTTAGATGTTGGTTGTGTGGGCCCCTCTGTAGAGGCCCAAAGATAGTCTGGGAGCCAGTTTGTGTGGCTTGGGTAACTCACACAATGGTCTGGTTTCAGTCAGATTTCAGCAGAATGTTTGTGCATCAGCATCCCCAAAGATAATTTAGAAACAAGTGCCCATGGTAATCGGGGTGGAAACAGTGTATTTCTTGATAGAAGATGATTTTCATAAAGAGCAGTCAAAGGGGCTGATGTATGAAATTACCTATGCCTTCTTCTTTCGATTAACACTGGTTCTGTGTGTGAGATGGGATATCCACATTGGTGGCATAGGGCCCTCTCCTTGCCTTCTTGCTCTGCTTTGAAGGTGACTCTGGTTTACAAAAACATGCAGTATTTATGTATTGTGGGACTCTGCTACACTAGCTGAGGCACAGGACTAGACTCGACAACCCAACGGCATTTTAGGATGCTGGTGAAGGCTTACACAGCCAGTGTCTTTACTGGCTTCTTCTAAGCCATTTCTTCATCTGTGATATCTGGAAATCTAGTCAAGACCATCTATTTGTTCTACACATATAATCCAAAATTACAAAATCTGTGAAACTCATCTCTGCTGATAAATCTGAGAACATTGTATTTCAGTCAATTAACTGTGGAAATCAAACTTGTAGAGTATATTGAGTGTAGACCTGTATTAACCCTCCATGACTCACTCGAAGATTGCCCTGCAGCAATACCATGGGGTTTTGTATGCCCATGGTAGTACAGTTTAACATCAGATATTCTTGAGTCAGTAAAAGGGCAAGGAATATGCAGTCTCTTGACAAGCATGAAGAGGAAGCTGAAAAATGCAACCTCCCATGGGGACATGGGTCACTGCCTTACGCATGTGAGAAGGGCCTCCTTTGCAGGTTGCCTGGCGCAGAGGTACCTTTCTGGGAAGCCAGGCATTTCTGAGCTTCCAGGTAAAGTTCCTCATGCATGCTAGTACAAGCTTTTACTATAAAAACCCCTTTCTGTCATGCTTTATGTCTCTACCATAAGTAGGCAGCAGGAGCAGCTAGATGGGCACTGTGCTTGCCAGCTATGGCAGCACCCCAGGGGAACGCGGTTTCCAGGGCTCGCCCCCACAGATGAGGCATTACCAGCGGGAGAATTCACAACGGCCCCCTCTCTGAGGTGTACCCACGCAGGATCTCCTCCTAGACATCAAGAGTGAGATGCGTAACATGAGGGGGCACGCCAGAGTCACACGGACCAGGGGTACAGCTGCTTCTGGAACAACACTTAGAGTGCATTACAGCTCGTCCCTCCTCACTCGCCTACTCGTTCAGCAAGAGCTGCCAAGTCACTTAGGGTAACAGTATTTAAGCATCGAAGAAGCATGCAACAGATTGGAAAAATCTATCACTTTTGCTATTGAACTTTCAGTTTTAAAAAGAAAAAAAAAAATTTCAAGCCTTTTACCTTCTCTAGCCCTCAGCTTTGAGATTTGCAAGCACTAGGTATAAGGTATATCAGCTGTGAAACACAGATAATGTTTTATTGCACACAATTATAAGGCTTATGGTGTGTCATTAAAGAAAGGTCACTACAATTAATCTGTAGTAAAGACAGAATAATAGTACTCAGCAGTACAGACTCAGAATAATTGCAGATAAGAAGAAACTGAAGAGGCTCTTTCCATTTTACACAAATGCAGATATCTTGAACAGTTGCAAACTTTAGGAATTAAGTATTTTTGGGGAGGTCTATAGGGAATGTGTATAATAAGCGGTACTCATAGATGACTATTAAGTTTCACGGACTGCATGTCTTTAAAATGCCAAGAGGAGTTAAGAGCAAGGTTTGCCAGCCATGAAGCGTAACACCAGCTGTGTGACACTGTCACAGTCTGTTTTAGACTGCAGGGTGGACAGCACAGTGCTTGGAGAGGCCATTGCTGCAAATGCCTACCTGAGTACTTCTCTTGTGATTTGTGGTGGCTGATGAATGGTTTAAGCACCAGCCGGAGTTTTGCTGTTTTGCAGGGTTTCCAGCTGCTTGAAAAATGGGACCAGATGCAGTCTTTGGTGCAGACTTATAAGCTCTTCCTCAGCTGAGGATCCATCTTCTCTGGTTCCCCAGACTGTGACAGCTAGCTCAGTGCCAAGCCACGCTGAGTGCCTACATTTGATGGGTTTTGCTATGGCTGCTGCCACAGTGGGTCTGCCTGTTCCATGTGGAAGGGCTGTGCTCCAGTGTACAGGCCACCCAACAACTGCAGCCAACATCCTCTTGTAAACATGTGGAAGCAAGCTTCACATGATGCTAAGGCCTTTAACCCAATAATTGGAAATGAATGTCACCGTTTAGCGCAGTGCTGCAGAGATACAGACATTAGCATGAAAATATTTTCTTTTTTTTTTTTTTTTTTAGTCAGGAGCAAACAATGAGAGAATATGCATGTGTGTGCATTTGGAAGACACTTCTGAGCAGTCTGTAAAATAACAAGCTGGATTTAATAATTAGAAACTCCATTTTAATGTCTCTACACCAAAAAAAAAACAAAACATTAAAATGACCTCTCATCCTTACAGTCTATAATTCTTATATTTTAATGGCACTTTGTTTCAATAAGTGCTTTCATGCAGAAAATATTGCAACAAAAATAATACCCAAAACAATACTTATTATTGTCTAGGCAGCTCAATGAAAGCTCCAAGAACTCATTAAAATATACTTTTCATGCAATTTGCATTACAATAATGCAGATTAAGTCCCTGAAAAAGTAGACATGATAAAGAAGTCAAATTATTTCAAGAAATTTGCCCAAACTATTTACCTATTGTTATATGTTAATCACCACCTCATGCTTCATAATCAGAGCTTTAAATCATGAACAGATTATTTTCTTTTGCTGCAGAAAAGCAATAAAAAATAGGGTGCACTTTCTGAATTTGTGTTAGTATTACAATGAAAAACACAGGCGGTATTATGATCATTTTTGCAGTCTCTAAGACTCTTCTAAGTAGTACCCATGCTTTCACAGATGGGAAAAGTAGTTTGCCACAGTGGGCAGTCATGTGTCCTTCAGCTGAAATATGTCTGTTATTTGGGAATAGCTGTAGTTCTATCACTTCAGTATCTCTTCATGCTGTTGACTGGGTTAAGAGCTGCTTGACTGAGCTGAGAAGAGGATCATCTTCTCTTTATTCCTCTCTCTCAAATGCAAAAATCCAGATGTGCTTATGTACTCAGTCTTACCTCTTTTATTTCTTCTGTAGGGCTAGAACACTTGCTGGAAACAGTCTTAAGGACATTTCATTGTAGAAAAGGTTTCATCATGTTAGAGTACAAATACAATATAGGTGCTGCATGTAATACAGTATTTCAAAAACAGAATCTATTTTCAAAAGGTGGATGTTGTAGGGAGTTTAGAAACGGAATAGTAGGACATCTGCCAATAAATATTTCAAAATAAGATTTAATTTTTTTTTTTCAATGGGGGTATAGAAATCTGGTGTTTTACTGATATGAGCCAATTAATTTTTTATTTTCTAGATTATGTCATGTCCCATTGTGTCAGTATGCTTTGAGTCTTGTTACTTCATATTTAATTATATTCTTTTAAATGCGCATACAGAGGCTTTTACTTCATTTAAATTTAAATACTGTTAACTATGTTTGTTTGGGTTTTCTAAATTTTTTTTGTCTGAAAGTAAGACTCTTTTTACTGTATTCTTTTCAGGGGAAGGGAGGGAGTTACTAAGTCTTTTGGGTATTGAATTAAATAATTTTCTTAATTTTTTTCTGATATTTGAAATCTGGATCCTTTTCAAGGCTTTTCAAGGTTTGAGGACAGCTATACTATAAAAGGAACCCACTGGTTAAAGCAAGCTTGTCAATAACTCTGCTTCTACTCTCCAAGTGTTGCAGGTGGCGAGCTCTTCGACTTCTTAGCTGAAAAAGAATCTCTCACGGAGGAGGAAGCCACAGAATTTCTCAAACAGATACTTAATGGTGTTCAGTATCTCCACTCTCTGCAAATTGCCCACTTTGATCTTAAGGTGTGTTGAACAGATAAAAACTTAAACTGTAATCAACATCCACTGAAGTCTTTTGTAATTCTAGCCACAAATCAGTCATCATGAAGATCTTGGCCACAGTTTTGTTTTGCTAGCTTATGTAGACAGGGGAAAGCTCAGCCATTGGAAAGAAGTTACTGAACTGTAAATAGTTCCCGTCTGGGAAGTGTTTCTTCAGGGAAAATGGCACCTTCTGACAAAATTAAACCATTCTGAGAAAACAAACCTGAAATAAAAATGAGGACTATGATTTTTTTTTTTAAATGTGAATGTATTCTGGGTGAAACATTCTGACCTAGATGCCTTTTTTAACGGTGGGGGTTTTTAGGTGCTTAATTGAAACTGCACTGAGTTAAGTACAAGGTTTTTTGTGGAGCAGGCAGCAGATTTCCACTTCTGTCTTTTTCCCTTTTTGTGGCTTTTTTGTTTGTTTTCAGAAAAGTTGTAAATTGCATCCTTTTGATAAGAAAGCAGAGCTTTTTGTATCTAAACTCAGCAACTGCTTTTCAATGTTTCAATTTCAGCACATTTTCCCCCATATTTTTTATTTTTCAAAGGCAGACAACTAAACATTCCCTGAAGTCTCCTGAAGTGGGCAGCTATGTCTGTAAGAGAAAAAAAGGGCATGATTATTTCATTACAATTGAAATGTAGTTCTGAAAGGGGGATGAGGTAATGAAGGGAATGGATTTCAGTGTAAGCATACCTTTTCCAGTTTTATCCTCATCACCTCAGTAATATATTTGGTCTTTGTATGACAGTCAGCAAAGAGAAAAAATTGTAAAGCTAAAAAGGAATGTATTTCTTAGAGTATGAAATGTGAATTTTTGCCACTGTGTTTGTAATTGAACAAGTCATCCTTGGATACCAAAAAATTTGTGCATTAAAGTAGGCAGCAATGCATAGACCAATGAAAGTGTGCAATAGAAATGCAGGGTGGAAATAAAACTACATTTGCACATATCAGGTCCTGTGATTGGGAAAAAAAGGTAAAAGAAGAGTGACAATGAAGAGCTGTCCTTAATGACTCCAGAAGCCCATAACACTCTGAACAGGATTGATGTAGCTACAGGACCTCTTCAGAGCACTCCAGCTTATGGACATAAGAGGACTTGGAGACTAATTGCTGGTTCTGTAAGCTCATTAAAGTGATGCAGTGTAGAAACAGCCCCCTTTGCTGATAATCCTGGCTTTTCATCTTCCTTGTTCTGGCTCTGCAGGTCTTTGGTGTAAAGTAATGCAAAGTCCATATTTCAAAATAGGGTAGACAAGACAGGAGAACCTGCTCTTCTTCCTTTCTTTTAAGTGTATTGAGCCTTAAAATCTGGGAGCTGGACCACTCCAGAAGTTTCCCTGGAAGATCCAAAGGCAACAAGATGCACCTCCCTGATTGCTTATGTGATGTGGAAGAAACCTCTTTCAGGGACTAATGTAAACCAAACCCAGTAACTAGTTTTTTTTTTTTCTGCAAGCTCCCAGCAGTGCTGGAATGGCTGCTGCACAGGGCCTGTGATCTTTACTGGGGGACAGTGTGTTTCACTTAGGGTCAGTCCACATGAAAACTGCAACTGTGGTATCTACAAGAAAAAATCTTGGCCTTGTGGAAATCACAGCGCTTCAACATCAACATGAAATCCTAATTTACTGTAGTTACTTTAACCATGTTAGATCATAATAGGAAAAGACAGGATTTTTCTGCCTAAAATACAATTCAAGTGTCTAACAGAGGTAAAAACAAATGTTCAGAGGTGAAAAACACTGGTCCACTGTTTGTACCTATATATAATCTCTCTTTCTCTCCCCCTTCCTCCTTCTCAAAGCCTGAAAACATAATGTTGTTGGACAGGAATGTACCAAAGCCTCGAATCAAGATTATTGACTTTGGTTTAGCGCACAAAATTGACTTTGGAAATGAATTCAAAAATATCTTCGGAACGCCAGAGTTTGTTGGTGAGAAAACTGTTGTTTCTTCAAACTATCCTTTTTCAGTCTGTGAAATGGTATTTGTGACTTATCTTGGCTTGGCTGATTTACAGACTATGACATTTGTGTGTAATTCGTGACATTTTGAAATTTAAATATGCAATTTATAGCATTTGATTTCAAATTAGACTTGCATTAAGGTGGTTTAATCTATCAGCATTTAGCTGATTATCTCTGACATACATGGACTCAGAGTGAGACTTATACCTGTTCTTTGACTAGGTACTTACCTTGCTGCTTTTTCCTTTAGCTCCTGAAATAGTAAATTATGAGCCTCTTGGTCTTGAAGCAGATATGTGGTAAGTTATTGGATCTTACTTGAAATAAATCTCTCATGATTATGCTTATGTTCTAACCTTTTTTTTTTTTTCTCCTCTCTCTCTTTCCATCTATTTTTCTCTCCTCTCCCTCATCCTTTTTTTGTTTGTTTTTCCTTCAATCCAGGAGCATTGGTGTAATAACTTATATTCTGTAAGTACCAAAATCTGTGGGTGTTTCTTGCAAATGCTGTTGGTTTTTAATTCTTATTCTATCCTCTGGGGTGTTGGTGGTGTCTGTACAAATCAAACCATTTGGATTGCACATCACGATTCAATTTGTGTGATCTTAAAAGCAGTAGTATAATTATTGAAAGAATTGCTGTTAATCAGCATTGAGCTAGCATGGGAAACAGTCTTCAAACCTGTAGGTGACTTTCCTACAGTTATATCTTAATATCTTTGAAATTACAGCAAAGTTTTTTGCCCTGCTACTTCACATCTTCCTGAAAGTAGATTTGCAGCCTTAAAATGGAAAAGAGAAATGTTCTCTTTCTACTGTTATTTGATCTCAGAGGGCTGAAGCAGCAATGTTACAACATGTACTGAGAGGAATGTTCTGTCTCCCTTGCAGTCTAAGTGGTGCATCTCCATTTCTTGGAGAAACCAAACAGGAAACACTGGCAAATGTGTCTGCTGTGAATTATGAATTTGAAGAAGAATTCTTCAGTAATACCAGTGCCCTAGCTAAAGACTTTATACGAAGACTTCTAGTCAAAGATCCAAAGTGAGTTGTTTTTCTTCTGTGTGGCACTTGCATCTCTAGTATTTAAAATTACATTATACGTGGAAATTATAGTTTAATAAACATAAACCAGTATGTATTTTATTAATATCTGAGACAGCTTTATCTCTTATTCTCTTAAAGGAAGAGAATGACTATTCAAGACAGTTTGCTGCATCCTTGGATCAAGGTTAGCGTGCCACTCATTCTCTTAATCAGTTCTTCATTTTATGTTTTTCAAGTTTCTTAACATGGAATATTTTCATAGTTGTTTAATGTAACTTACTGTTTTGGAAAGCTGTCTGTATGAAAGCTAACACATGCAGAATATGGGCTTCATTAATATAAGCTCTATGTGAGTTAGCAGTAGGGAAGTAGCTCTCTATGGGAATTAAAGTCATGGGCAGACAGAGAAGCTAATCTTCAAAGAGCATTGCACTAACAAACATACAGTCTCTGAACCCAGTCCAATTCACAGTAATTTTTCTTCTTCTAATGTCCTTATTTAGACTGGGAAAAAACTAGTAATATCTCTGCTGTCCTTCCCCTTAGACTGAAGAGAGTAGTTGATGTGGTGGTCCACTTCTTTCTTCAGTGTTTCAGTGTTTGGTTTGGATTGAGCTGTTGTGAAGTTGCTAGGCTGAGAGGGAGAAAATGGTACCTATCATTCTTCTTAATGTGTGCAGTACTACCTGGCAGTTTATTGTCTTAATTCTGTATCACATTCTGATTGTGAGTAGTAAACACATTCAGTGCTATTGATTTCCCAGGATGTGGGGATGCATAGTGAGCTTTTGATCCCATTCGACTTCCTAGAGAATCAGTTAGCAGAATATTTATCTGTGCCACAACTGCTCCAGTTCACAGTACAACATCCGAGGGTAGGCATTTCTACACGTAAGTGCCAAACTACCAATTTGACCATGCTTTGCTGCCTTTCTGCCGAGGTAATCAGATATAGTTGAAATGTGTGGGACATATTGACATGATATTTTAAACCAATAAAGAAAGCATTGTGCAAGTTGGTCTCTCTTGGACTAAGTTCCACGCTCGTGCAAAGAGACAGGTTGTTCTGTACCCTATTACTTTGCTTTATAACTTAACTTTCCAGACATTTGAATCCCACTCCACTGGTCATATCCTCTTTTCCCCTTTCCCACCCTGCATTTCCATGGGCAGGGAAGGTGTAAAAATTACTTCAAGAATGGGATCATAAAATGCAAAATTTGGTGTACATCCACTAATCATTGGTGCTTAGTATTAGCCCAGAAAAATTTGAAACGATGAGGGCTTAGAGCTTGCTGTACTGGTAGGTGGGATGTGATTTTGTTTGGGGAGGGAGTAATTTTTCAGCAGTGTCCAGGTGATTACACTGAGACTGTAACAAAGACTGTCTGCATTTAAAATCAGTCAGGAAATCTTCCCAGAAGACAGGATTTATCTGGGAAATCAAATGCCTCTACCAGAGAGGGAGGGGAAGGACAAGACTGAATGTTCTGATGTTTGAAGGGGTTTTTTGTTTAAAATAAAAAAGCACATTTTAGTATTGCATTCTTAGGTCTGGATTTCCCTTACAGCATTTTTCTTAAGAAATTCCATCTGTATGCCAGACTAGACTCTGAATATTAAAATTATGTGCTTACAATTACTTCATTATTACAGTATGATTGGAGTACTATTATAATGTAAGTGAAAATCATCACTGAGAGACAGAGACTTACATGCAGAAATTATGGAATTTTTTAGAACTCCTTTATTTTGCCTTTGCTCACAGCCAAAAGACACTCAGCAAGCACTCAGCAGAAAAGCTTCTGCAGTGAATATGGAGAAATTCAAGAAGTTTGCAGCACGACGAAAATGGAAAGTAAGTCATTCAATAACACATCAAATGTTGGTGATACAAATGCAGTAGAATTGCCTCTTCCAGGGAAAGGTCAGCACATTTGAGAGTGGAAAAGAAGGAAGAAGAAACACGTTCTTCTGACGCTGAGAATTAAGTGCTTGAGTATGGTAGTATGGGAGAAGACCTCTTTGTCAGTGATCTGTATACAAATGCTTGTGTGTGGATTGTTTGCTTTGTGCTTCTGCTGGATTATAAATAACAAAAGTTAAGGTTTCAAATTCAATATAAAAAGCAGATGGAGTGTTGAAGTCAAACTTCTGTTTGTTTTGCTAAGTCTTTTAAAATCTCTGCAATAGCATCCTATCAGAATTTTCTAATTTTTTTACATATATCTTTATTCTTATTATTTTTATAAAGCAATCAGTGCGCTTAATATCCTTGTGCCAAAGATTATCAAGATCTTTCTTGTCCAGAAGTAGCATGAGTGTCGCTAGAAGTGATGATACTCTGGTAAGTGTGTTCTTATATATATTTAGAATTCTTTATTGCCTATGAACTTTGCCAATTTCTAACTTACAGAAATATTAGTGTCTTGAAAATTTGCGTAATTAACTAATCTCATAAGTAGGAAGAAATAGATTTTCAGGTTACAAAGGTCAGTTATCTATAGTTTGATCTTCTGCATCTTGAAACCTTTATATTTAACTTACGGTGTTGAGGCTGATACCTCGTGTCAAAAATTTATTTCTTGGTTTTGAAACTGGATTCATGAGCATATTTTTGTACCGTAGCAATTATATGGTGAAAAAGTGTCATCTGAATTTTACTCATCATTTACATCATCATTTTGTACATTAAAATAATATTCCTTTTTTTTTTCACCAAATATTCAAAATCACTGAGACCATTTTAAATCCAATGAATGCTAGACAGCAGTGTCACAACAAGCAGTTATTTAAGGAGGAAACTTTAGAGTTGGCCAGCATTCAGTTTGTAGTATTAGATATAACTAGAGTTGCAGTTAGGAGCAATTATTGTATTTTTTGTAGTTGCAAATGCTTGTAAATCCAAAAGCATTCTTCTTAACATACTCTACAAGTTTTAATACACACTTCACACATTCCCTGTGATCAGCAAGGAATGTGTGTTAATATGTTTAGAGCTGGGCAATATAATCTTTTCTGTGCTTTAAGATGATCAAACTTCAAAAATTCTGCAAAGCCCTTTTCATGCACACTGTCTTCCTCATGTCCCTCCTGTGCAACTCCATGCTCACATTTCCACTTTTTCTCCTCTTATCTTTTGGCTTCTGTACTCTTTGTTCTCCTCTTGCTCTCCTTTTTCTACCCACCGCCCCCCCCCACCAGCTATCTGTATTCGTTTTAACACTGGATCAGCTTTTCACACCTGTGTTCCAGCAGAAAGGATTATAGCCCAAATGTTAGTGTCCTAAAAAATCTGAAACCTCAGGAGGAAGGAGGTAGGAGCAATCAAAATAATGGGCTCTGTGAATTTCAGCTCTTTGAAAGTCTAGTGCAGAGGAGAAAAATAAAGTTACACCTGCAGAGGTATCTAGGCTTATTAGTTAGGTTCTAGATTTTTAACTGGTCCATTTGAATAGATGAAAGCTTGGACCAAAGCACCTTTCTTGTGGATGGCACAAAACCTGATACTTCAGCTGGTATCCATGCACCTCTTGGGTTTTTTAGTCATCACATGTATGCATGGAATAATTTCATTTTATGCAAGTATTGCTTCTATTGAAATCTATCACTTTTCCTATGAGGAAAGACCCCACACCTAACTAAAGAAACCTGTGTGGAATCTCAGTGAGTAACATGTTTGTGTGTGATGAGGAGGGAAGCATATTTTACTGGAAAACATGCTGGGGGTTTGGTGTGGGTTTTCAAATAACATGCATACATGCTAGCCATGTGCTTCATGAAAGATAATAACTTGCAGCCGAAGCACTCTTTTACAGAAAAATATTTCAAAAAATTTAGGTTTTAAATTTTTGATGTCTTGGCAGCTGTTTAGATACGGATTTTTTCTGAAAGCTAACAATTTTTCTTCTTTCACATTTAATTGCAAGGATGAGGAAGATTCTTTTGTGATGAAAGCTATTATTCATGCCATCAATGATGACAATGTTCCCGGATTACAGCACCTTCTGGGATCTCTGACAAATTACGATGTCAATCAACCCAACAAGGTAGTGTGGGTCTGCTGTGAGGTGTGTGGGGGACTAGCTACCACCCTGCTGAATAGAGCAGTGTGGATGTAAAATAGAAATGTAACACCTGAAATGAAAAGGCAAGGCAATGGAAAAAAGTTCTGCCTTTTTTTCTTGGAGAAATTTTCATGTGCTTTGTGCTCAGTCTTCTCAACATACATTAAAATGGAGCCCAAATGAGCCCAAATTTTTTTGCCCAGGCATTTCAAAAGGATAACTCAAATCTGTAGTCAGGAACTGTGGTGTATCAAATATATGCCTTCACTCTTGGTGGCAGTTGCTGTTTCTTGTGGCCAGTGAAGATGGCAGAATACCTAAGCATAACCAGACTGCTAAAACTAACTTTGCAAAGCATTGTTAGAAACAGAAGTTGCAAAATGCAGAAGTGGGTTATGTGAACATGTTAGATGGTGGTGTTCACTTTCAGTAATGAAATTGCTTGTCTACTACAGTATGTCAATGCCTCAGCAACATCTAGGAAAGTAAGATGGGACTGCCCATTAAAACAAAATATACAGTGATTTCTTAAATGGTTCAAGACAAGGTCATAGTTTTTTGCGTGTTGTAGTGACCTTCATTACAAAGTACTTTCAGAAATATTCATGAAGAGCAGCATAGAAGTAAAATGTTATTTTACTGTGATGGATCTTGAACCATTTAAGAAATTACTGTGTTTTTTTTGTTTTAATGCACAGCCCCATTGTTGCCTACGGTTTGTGTCTGAGGTGGTGTGGTAGCTGCAAAGAAATTGCAAAGGGGAATGTTCTTGCCAAACAAGGCTAATAGTAAGAGTTTAACATTGACATTCCTAATTTAAAAAGCATAAATGTACTGTGTGATATATCATGAATTCATCTCAAAAATATGGGGAATTGCTGTGCAATAAATTTTTTTGAACAAAGGGATAAATTATTATTTTATACACTATTTCCTGTAGACTTAATTTGAAAGTAGAAATCTGAAATGCTATTCAAGGCATGCCTTCTATTCTGCTGTTTCCTTAATCCTTGATATCATTCTTGCTTGTATTTAATTGTTAGCATGGAACACCTCCACTACTGATTGCTGCTGGCTGTGGAAACATTCAGATGCTTCAGTTGCTCTTAAAGCGTGGATCTCGTATTGATGTTCAAGATAAGGTTGGTGTTGTGCTTTTCAACTTTATAAGTTGAAAACTTATAAGTTTTTTAGTTGAAAACTTTATAAGTTTTTTAATACAGTTAGCAGGAGACAAGCAGTTCAGACCAAGTGGTATTGGAAATTAAAAACTCTGAGCTGTAGATGCTGTTTTCTGTCTTCCACAGCAAAAAACATAAGACTACGTTTTTGGCAATGTCATTTGTTACTAATACATATCCTCTGATTTTCATCACTTTATTAGCTGAAATAATTTGAATGATAGTAATTTTATAATGTAGCTCATGCTTACAAAACCACCTCAATTAGTTCAAATTAGTGATTTCCCTAAAATACAATGTTGAACTTTAGTTAATATAGAATGATAAATTAATATTTTAGCCGTGGGGAATACAGCCACTAAAATTCATATTCGATGGAGGATATGCTTTACAATAAGCTTTTTTCCCCAGTGTGCTGTAACAATTCATTTAAAGCAGCTTGAAGAACTGTCTGCTTCTCTATCTAATAGATGGTAAAGCAAGCAGAAGAAAGGTTTTTATCTCATGACTGTTCTTTCAAAAGAACTCCCTAACAAGGGAGAAGAGGATTATCCTTGCAAACAGTTAGTAATCCTGTTAATCATCCTTGCATAGAGAGGTTTTTGTTGTCACTGTTGGTATGTAGTGTTGTTGAATCAATTTGAAATTTTTAAAAAAGTGAATGTGTACATATAAGCTTGAATAGCTCTTCAGTGTGTCTGTGTACACCTAAGTGCACGTGTACCTCAGCTAAAAATCTAGAATTACGATTTTAACTCGATTAATAACATCTGAAATTAATTTTTTTTGACAGGCTGGATCTAATGCAATCTATTGGGCTTCTCGACATGGACACGTAGAAACACTGAAATTTCTCAATGATAATGAATGTCCTTTGGATATTAAGGATAAGGTAAGAAAATAACTCCTTTTTTACACATAGAGCCTTATCCTATAACTTTATCTTAGCAAAGAGAGAGGTCTTTCAATTGAAATGGTTTTCAGCTGTGCCATAATTCCAAGAATTTAATTGGCTCTTTTAGTGTGGTTTTCTAAGTTGACATATAGGGCTGTGATAACAGAGCTTTAAAGTAGCTGGATGTACTGATTATTTTTCTGACAAATGTTAGCCAAGTGTGCATGTTAAATGTGGTGAGTACATGGTGGGTAGGTGGGGAAGTACAAACCTAAATTAATTTTCACTTGAAGACTTGATTTCTCATTGGAACTCAGAGTGAAATCGTGATTTGGTTTTTCATTCCTCTTGATTGAAAATCACTTTTGTCTGACAAGTAAATTCGACTGTTATTAAGTTGAGTATGAGGAAGCCTAACAATTTATAGCTGATGAGCACTTACCTTGTCTTTGGCAGTGTTACTTGAGCAACATATGCCCTAGAATCTAGTTGCTGTTAAATTTTTATACCATAGCAATGATTTTATACTAGCCAAAGCTCCAGTACAGAAGCAATTATACTCGTGAAACACAGTTTGCTTTGTTGAGGGAACTAATGCAAGGCAAAGTATATTAGGAAAATTGTTGTTTGACTCCTGATAATACTACTAGGAAAGAGGTTACTCTCTTAATAAAAATACTGTTTCTGTTTTATATCATTTCAAAAAAGAAAGCGTTACAAATAGTTAGACCTAGTGACCAAAACACACCAGGGTATACAAACGTGTTAGGCCAGCCCCTTACCTTTGAATAAAGAGGGCAGGGCGGAGCACATGGAGATATTATGAATAGAAACGGGACATCTGTTTCAACACAGTTGTACACACAGCTTCCTCCTCATATTGCTCAGAAATCCCATTGTGGCTGTGATCTGGAACAAATAAAGTGGAAAAATAAGTTCTGGAAAAAGAAAGCCTTTGAAGAAGTAACCTACCTGCCAGGTGGCGGTGTGTCTGTCACGTACAACCAGCTAGTAAGCTCTGCTGATGGAGCTGTGCGGGATTCAGGGCACTCCGGCCGTACACGGTGTGCAGGCAGTGTATGTCATGGTGTGACACGGGAAATCACACTGGCATGTTCTCCTGTAATTGCAGTCTGGGGAGACCGCTCTCCACGTGGCAGCTCGGTATGGGCATGTGGATGTGGTTCAATTTCTCTGTAGCATCGGATCCAATCCAAACTTTCAAGACAAGGTGAGTCATGAACACTGTCTGCATTTTTTTTCAACATATAAGGCTTTATATTAGTGGGCAAAATTTCAAGTCTCAGTTTTAGCCTCTGGCATGTTTGCAAACCAGAATTATGGAGGTTTTGGTAGCTTTTAATAAATCGATAAAGATAAAGTGAAAAACTGAGAGAACCAACCAGTGCTATGAAACACAGGTCCTCTCAAAAATGAAAGCTTCACAGAGAAACAACTCTGTGAAGGTGTGGGTGGTGGTTTGTACTCTTTGAGTTCAGCTAAATACTTTTTATTCATTTTTGCCTTGAATTCTGCTTTGTTTTAGCAGTCATAGGATTTTTCTGCAGTGTCAAGGACTCATTTTTGAAAATGAGAGGAAGGTTTCTCTATAGGTCTGAACTCTTGCAAGAAAACAAGGAGGAAAAGGCATAATAGAAAAAGAAAATCCATTTGACCCAGATTTGACTCTGTGTGTGTGAATTCCGCAAGCCTCCCCAAGTGCTGCATCCTCTAGGACTTCCTTTTCATTGTTTAAGGAGCCCTAGGCTGAGGGAGGACAGGACATACTCTATGTCTGTTTCTTCACACTCGAAACCTTGAATACAGTCCAAGTCCGCTGCTATTATCAGCCTCAATTGTCTCTTTTTTGATATTTGCCAGGTACAGAAATGCTAACCCATTTCTCAGAATTTGATAGAGCTTTTAGTGGGTTTTAATTCTCCCAGCTTCTTCAGTATGCTGCTTTCAGTATATTTTTGTGAAACATTTGAGGTTTTTAATGGTGTTCCATGTAACTGCTCTGATGTACAATGAACTGAATTTGAATATTTTGAAGTTTCTGGGTTCAAGCAAAAAGCAAATTAGTACTTCAGTCAGAACTGAACTCCAAATGCAGACAGTTTCAAAGGCATGTTGTGATGTCTATAAAGGACTTGGGTTTTTAAGTATCTTCGCTCCTAGAACATTGGTAAGCAGAACATCTCAGCATCCTAGAACATCTCAACATGGTAAGCAGAGTGACCTGCCTCAAGCTGCAGATCTAGTGGGATTTGCATCTTCGTGGAGATTGATCTGTTTGAGATGCTGGATTAGTCACAGGACACAGGATGTAGAAGCTGTTTGAGAACAAGGGTCTGTTTTCAAGTGAGAGAACCAAGATAGTTAGCCTCAGGAGCAAAGATACATTTAAAGTAGTATTGCTGACATACAAGGTATCATGATCACCTGTATGTCACCTGAAGTTGTTCTTGGTTTTAGAATGTCAGCATTCGAAATTACAACATCTTTTTATAGGACTTACTTAGTAGACTGTCTTTTCCTTTTCATACCATCTCTTTGTATTTTTAAGCTGGGGAGTTGCTCTTCCTGAAGTTTGGTTCAGTACTGTTTTTTGATTTTTTATGTTGATAGGAAGAAGAAACCCCACTGCACTGTGCTGCTTGGCATGGCTACTACTCTGTTGCCAAAGCTCTCTGTGAAGCAGGTTGCAATGTGAACATTAAAAACAAAGAAGGGGAGACCCCACTCCTGACAGCATCTGCTAGGGGTTACCATGACATTGTGGAATGCTTGGCGGAACACAGAGCTGACCTTCATGCAACAGACAAGGTTAGTTGTGTCTGGAGACCACAGGGCTGAGTCTCTCAATTGTTTCATTTGAGTGCTGCAAGTCAGCATTGTTTCCACAACGTGAATTTTCATAGCAGTTCACACAGGGCCTATTGATGGCTGAAGTAGTCTTCATGGTTGTCCATTGATCATTATTATTCCATGATTGGGTTTTTGCTGATCTATCATCTCATGAGTAACACTCTTTGAAAAATTGCAGGAACATTCGGTTCTGTAATAGATAACAAACTGTTAACCTCAGAGAAAAAGATGGATTTGCTGTTTGCCTTTGATTACTGTAGGTTGGATAAATCATACCCATTTCCAATACAAATTATTTAAAAATATGACGTATTTGTTTCAGAATCAATTTTTGTCTTTCATGATGTAATCCAAATAAATAAATTTGGAATTTAATTGCTTGTATTTTTGGTATGGCTGGCCTTTTAGCTACCTTTATTAGTAATGTTAAATAAATAGTTATTACAGTAAGTTCAGAAGAAAGTTTTCACTTCTAAAAGAATTAAATTGTTTTTTCCAGTTGCATTGCCTCTTTACGTTGTTCCACAGAGAGAAAGCTCCGTCTTTAAAGTTACTGATCAGAAGGCAAATTGCATGACTTTTGCATCACTAACTTCTGTTTAGTAAACACTAGAGTTTACAATATTCAGCTGGTTGTTACTGTTGATCACTCTCCTCCCTCCGAGAAAAGCTGTTAGAAGAGAATGTTCATTTGTATTTCATCCGCTCCACTGCAAAGACCAGTGGCCTAACAGAAATGTGCTTTCATCTCATGGCTTGTTTATTCAGGCAGATATGATGCATCTCCCTGCCTCCACCTTCAAATTAAAAGGTGATTCTTGAGGCAAGGATTCTTGAGGCAAGGAGATGCACCCTGTTACCTGAGATGGTTGTGACTTTACTAAGTGTTTTGATTTTTAGCTTTATTTGATCTCACTTATAAGCTGTCTCTTTATTTCAGGATGGTCATATAGCTCTGCATCTTGCTGTAAGAAGATGTCAAATAGAAGTAGTTAAAACTCTCATCAGTCAAGGATGTTTTGTAGATTTCCAAGACAGACATGGCAACACTCCCTTACATGTGGCCTGCAAAGATGGGAATGTGCCTATTGTGATGACACTCTGTGAAGCAAGTTGTAGTTTGGATGTCACTAATAAGGTAAATGAAATATGGATGCTGAGCTGCATTGTTTATTGGCTCACCTGTTGTATTAGGTGACCTTTTCAAGTTCTCTGATATGAAAAAGTCTTTTCCTTGATTTTTCTGTCTCTGAAAGTGGCCAAATGCAAAGTATTAAATGACTCACCTCACAAATTTACCAAAGTTCGTTTCAGTTTAATAGATCATTAAATATCCATAAAGAAAAAACTCAGGCGAATTATCATTGTTTTGCCAACCTTCTTCCCTAGCCATTTAGCTTTGCATTACACAGATTACATCTAAGTGCAGAAGAACAGATGAAATGCATTGCAGCTGGCTTTGATTTTATATCTAACATTAAGTTATACACAGAATTGAAGACTGATATGTTTTCTGCTACAATGTTGTAAGTCTAAATATGGTGATTGCAATGGTTATTGGTAGATTAATGCCAGCTGAAAATGCAAAGAATCTGTAGTTGGTCCCAAAAAGAGTATTTCATTATCTGCCCCTTAATTTAGAGACACTAGTGCCTTTTATGCTGCTTCTGTTGTGCTCATGCTGCAGTGTATGGGATAACTAAACATAATGCTTTACAGGTTTATATCATGTCTTTTATCCTGGAGATCATTAAGGGAAAAGTGAGCTGTTTCAGGAAACTTTATATAGTTTGAATAGGTCAAGGTCAGCCACTGAACTGTACTGACAGGCTGTGGTGCTTATGGCTTGATACTTAGCTCTGAATGTCTTTCTCTGCCCTATTTAAATTTTATATGTGCTACAAAATTTAAAAGTTACTTATAGGAATCTTTATGTTGCTATCTGCAATTTTTTTATTCAGGTATTTTAGCTTCTTATTGTTTTTTCCTAGTTAACACTTCTATTTATTACCGAAGCACTTACATTGTATTGGCCAGATAATAGCCAAAGAAAATTATCGGGTTTTTCGATGATTGTCCATGCAATCACTTTTGGTTTCAACAATTAAAATCATCGCCTATCTAATGAAAAAAGTTAAAACAATGTGCTCCCCAGTCCCACTTCTCAGCTCAAATTTGATTGACTAGGCAATTAAATCCAGATCCACAGATAAGAGCACATTTTAGAGAAGTCGAGTTAATAGACCATGAGGCTGTTGTCCTGTTTGCTAATGGAGAGTGCTGAGCTGGGATCACCCCTGGCATGCTGTGGAAAAAATGATTAGCCTTCAAATGTTCAGTGGGATCATGGCTACAGAAGCTGTGATTGTAGTTATTCTTCTGCTGTTATTCTTTTAAGAGTAATGTCTTCTGGAGATATTTTTAAAGCGCCCGGTATTTGAAATGGGGAGTTTAAGTATTATTCAATAAAGCATATTAATTTCTACTTCTCCTCTTCAGGAGCAAACCCTGTATTAACAGGGCATTAGCAAAAAGAACTTCTGTCCTTCATCTAAACACCTGGCTTTGTCCCACATGTATGTAATACGGATTGAAGGCACTGTTTGCTTCTTTTAGAGATTCAGTGTAGCAAAACATCACATGCATTTAGAATCATAGAATCACAGAAGCATTTAGGCTGAAAAATAACTGTAATATCAGAGTCTAACCATTAACTCAGCACTGCCAACCCGACCACTAAACTATGCCCCTAAGTCCCACACCTATATTACTTAAATACCTCCAGAAATGGTGACTCCACCACTTCCCAGAGCAGCCCATTCCAGTGCTAGACAATCCTTACAGTGAAGACATTTTTCCTGACAGCCAGTCTGAATCTCCTCTGGCACAACTTGAGGCCATTTCCTGTAGTCCTGTCTCTTCTTTCAAGGCGCAAGAAAACCAACACCCACTTCACTGAACCCTGCTTTTAGGCTGTTTTAGAGAGTGCAAGGCCTCCCTCCAGCATCCTTTTCTCAAGGCTAAACAATGCAATCTACATCAGCAGCTCCTGACAGGACTTGTGCTCCAGACCTTCACCAGCTTCATTCCCTTTTTCCAGCCATGGCCCAGCACCTCAATGTCCTTCTGGTCATGAGGAGCCAAAAACTGAGCACAGGATTTGAGGGGTGGCCTTGACCAGTGCTGAGCACAGGGGGACAATCACTGCCCTGGTCTCGCAGGACACACTGTTTGTAGTACAAGCAGGATGCTACTAAGGTGTAGGGTCTGGAGGAATCTGAGCATCTTTTCAGATTCCAGTTGTCAGAAAGCTGGCTTTGCTCTCAATTACTTCTTTCAATAAATGTTATGAGTTTTTTTCTGATTGTAGAGGGAAAGAACAGTATTGAAAGCATAAAAATGCGAAGTAATAATAGGGTACCAGCAGAGAATAAATGGTAGTTTTTGTAACAGTAGCTCTGAACATGCAAAACCAGAAGTGGGTGTCATGAGGACCTGTTGTCAGTGAAAAGATTCACGGAGAAAATAAAAATTGGATAAGCAATACTTTACAGCACTTTCCCTCTTCATTGAAAAAAAAAAAAATTATTTCATGCTGACTTCTTTCATTCATTCCTTTTATTTCTTTGGGTGAAAGGGGGAGATATTTAATCTTCAGTAGTACTTGGGTTGAAGTGGAACCCAGAGTTCTAAAGGTGCTGGAATTGTGTTGTTTTAGTGGTTCGTATTTAATTAAGTACAAAGGCCATTAAATTTTCTGGAATTAAAAGACATTATCAAATATAGCCAAAAAACCCTCTAAAGGATTCCTCCACATTTATGAGGGATTTAGCTAGAAATTTTTTTCCCCATTTTTTAAATAGTCATCCAGCCTTTGCTTTTAATTGCACTTCTGGCAGTTGTGCTTAAGCTGCAATCAAAAATACTTTTTCTTGCAGTTTTTGCAAAACCCATCCTGTGTGTCAGTATGTATAATTGTATAATATGCCTGATTATTACTCATAACATTTGAAGTGAAGTTCTTTGACTAATATAGTGACACTTCTTTCCTCATGTTAGTATGGAAGAACACCTTTACACCTGGCAGCAAACAATGGCATTCTTGATGTTGTCCGGTTCCTTTGCCTGACTGGTGCCAATGTAGAAGCATTAACCTCTGTAAGTATTAAGAGATGCTGTTCTTCTTTCATGCATGATCGTTGAAAGAGAGCTCATAGACAGGTGTAGGAAAAGGACATCACATTTTGAAATGTAAAAAAAAAAAAAGACCTGTTGTATGTTATACAACATGAGTGGAATTTGTTCTATCTCTCTTGTCTACTTGTTCCTTTCTTGCAACTTGAATTTGGAACTGATTATGGTACAGTACAGCTACCACTTTGTCTACCCCTAATAATTTCTTCTTCTAAGAATTACTTGTATCATTGTGTTTCTATGAGTTTTGAGTCACTTCATTAAGATGTACGCCATTTCACATTTGAGAAACATACAAATGCATTGTATGTATCTCAAATATTTTTCTTGTTTTAAAGGGGTTCATGAATGAGTGAACTAGTGTGAGAGTATCCTTGTAAACGAAATCATTCATGTCAGATCAGACAGCACACTGCTTCCTGTTAGTAGCACTGAAGGCAATTTGATTCTCAGTAAGGTGAGAAACATCCTCCTAATGACATACCCACAGCAGGAATGAGGTGTCCTTTGTCATATGCACGATAAATTATAGACGTCATGCACACCATTACACGTGTTTTGAACAAACTAACCATGTTTTGTACTCAAATGCAGCGGATCATTTTACATTGCTACTAACTGTAACCAGTGTATTCTGCTTAGAAATAACTACTGCTCTGTATGAGGAAGACATGTTGCCATTAGATTTTGGTTAAGTCCCCATTTTTCAGAGTTCTTTTCCTAACAAATTTTTCCTGAGATGGCTGAAATGGAGGGAAGAAAAAGAAAACTCTATATCATTTGCTTTACCCATTTGATAGAAAATACTAATTTTTGTGGTTTTTTTCCTCTAGATTTAGCACTGCAGTTTTTTCTTTTAAGCACAGATCCTATGTAGGAGGAGAATGCAAATAAACTTGGAATTGTGGCTTAAACAAATTTAGGATGTAATAATTACTTTTTAATAACTATTGGATTGTATATTGCCGTGTCCCCTGTTAATAATAGTGAAATGTGCATACAGTGGACTTGGTGGGAAGCTCTACAGATTTCCTTTGTCACCTGTTTTTGTCTTTTTTGTTTGTTTGTTACATCCCATTGCGTATATGTATTTGTACTACTACGTATAGATGAGATAAAATAAAAGGGTGATGGGGGAATTCTTGAACTGTTGCACTTCATTCATGTCATGACAGCTGTGTTGGTATAATTGCCTGTGTGGACACTGTCCTTCCAAGATAAAAGTACATTTTGTTTCTTCAGTTTAGGTCAGTTTGAAGGGCATAACAAAATAAATAGTGCCGATACTAAATCTAGCAGAAGCAGTACATTGAATATACGTAACCATCCATTATTCCAGCAGCGTGGTGGCAGAGAGAAAGAAAAAGGAGGAGAGGACCAAAGGAACTTGCATGTTGTGATTTTAATATTTCAGTTTTGCATTAGTTTGCTAGCAGGATGTTAAACTGTTCTGAAAAGTCTATTAACAGCTCTTTCTGAGCCAGTGCGGTAGAATTAATGGCCCTTTTTTTCTGTCAGTATGCCATTCCTGAGTAGCTAGCTTTTCCAACACCATTAGGCAACTGGGCTGTATTATGAATTCCTTGCCTTCTTTCTGGGTTAAAGCCCATTTTGGAACTACTCTATTTTTAATTTGATTGCTTGGATGGTGTTAAGTGACCTTAGTAAACCCTCCCCTCCTGGAGCATACAGTAATTTTAAATGTTTGAAAATTGCCCCAAAACATCTGTTGTGCTCACACGTTTACTGGCACTGTGTTGTTGGATTCTCCTCATGGAAGTTTCTAAACCAAGTTTAAAATTGTCAGAGTGATTAAAAATTTTGGATGCAGATGCTTGCAAATGCCACTTGAACTCAGCATCAGCTCTTTCAGGCTGTCTGATTTGCAATATAGGGAGCCAGTCAGCAATTGCAATGAAATTTACCAGTAGGTGCAAAATACGCTTTCATGGATCCTGAAACCAAGCCCTTTTTATATGCCAGTTTTCCTTACCTATTGCTATACCAGTATGTAGATGCTCTGTACTTTTCAGGGAAGCTTGAATTGGAAAATAACTTGCTATTTTGCTTGCGGATGTATTTTCTAATTCTCTTATCTGAGATAGTGAAAAGTACTCCTAAATTACCTCTTACCAAAATTTAAAACAATAGAATAGCATAAGATAGCTGTAAGAGTCAAAATAGTGAGCAATTTTTTGTTTTAGCCTTTTTAATATTAAACTGCTGATCTGTGATCATAGATAACTAAATGGCAAGACCAGAATACTGAAGGGAGCTTTGCTTTTCTTTTTAAACTTGCTAATGCAATTTAAACTTACAAGTTTCTTGCTTTCTGGAATCCTCCACTGGCTGATATGCCACTGTCAGTCTTTATCCATTGGTAAACAAACATTCACGTGCTATTCATGTGAGTCAATATGCTGATGTGTCCCTTCTTTGTGACCTTTTAAATCTGTTCTGTGGGCAATATCTAGAAATCACTATCATCCTCTAATTAATGAGAAGAGAGATGGAATTCAGTGGGAGGAGGGTTGACTTTGCTCTCAGACTCTGAATTCAAATCATCTTGTGACAGTGGCATCCAGACGCCCATCTGTGAAAGAAAAATGAAGGAACTGCTGCTAATAATTTGCGTTTTAACAGGATGGGAAAACAGCAGAAGATCTTGCCAGAGCAGAGCAGCATGAACATGTAGCCAGTCTGCTTGCAAGACTTAAAAAGGTTGGGAATACTTTTAATTTTAAGTGAGGTTTTCATCAAAGACATTGTAAAAGCTGTTGCAAAATTCCTTGCTGCAATGCTGTATTTTTTTTCCTTTTTATATTTTTAGTTTGAAATTATGCCCTCAATTAAAGCAAATATGTACATATTCAAGAAACTGGCTAAGCACCACTTATTATATTATATTATTATGCACCACTGATTTATATCTGTCAATGTCAGACAGAGCCTAGGAAAGCATCTAAGGTATTTAGTACAAAATAAGCTATTAAGAATTAGCACATTCCTCAAGATGACTTATTTCCTCACCATCACCATTTCACTTAGATAAAGGTTATGAAGGATGGGAGGTTTGTGCCCCTTACAAAAATGTCAATACCATATGAAATAGTTGCATAAGTTCTCAATGTAATCTTTTTATTTTGCGGTTTCAGTATATTCAAATGTCTTGCTAACTAGAACAAAAAGATGATCTGGGCTTGTTGTAAGGCATCATGTCTGACACATCTGATACACACTGATTAATCAGATAGGCAGTATCACTCATGCTGGGAAGGTCCAGAGCCTGATTGCCTGGAGATTACAGGCAAGAGCCAGACCAATTAAAATAATCCTGTTATAGTTACAGTGATTAGTCTGTGATTGGAGAAACTGAAATAAATGACCATTTATATTGCTAATAGCAGATGCTGTATTGCCATCATGTATTGCCAAGATTGAAGTAGAGTCATGTTGGCCTGCTAGCAAATCAATACTTCCTAGGGATTGTAAACTACATGTGTGTGAAGATGTGAGAAAGTGCAAAGTTCAGACTTCCTTTGCAATGACAGCTTTGGTAAAGTTTGTCATAATAGGTTCCATTTTGCATAGTTACATCCCCCCACCAAACTCTTTATTTGTGTCTGCATACAGGCAGGTAAATTCGTTATTTATTCATAATATAAATATGAAAATAATACAAATTTACCTAGAATAAAGGAAGAAGGTCAGACAGATCTCTTTTGAAAGAAACGTTAGTAAACTGTAACTCTCTTATTGATTGTGGAATGATTGTGGAACATAACATTACTGAAGGCCGGTCTCTGTACATGTGGGGAAAATGCATTTTACTTTGTAACAGAGAATCTGATCAATTTAAATTAACAAATTATATCTAACCACTGAAAATATTCTAGTACTACTTAAAATGGTCAGTATCATCTAGTACAGAGCATACCTTACACTTATTTTTGGTGCTTGTGAAGTATTTTGCCTCCAATACAGACATGTGAAGAACCTACTATTGTAGTGGCTCCTTTGGGGGATTCCGTATTAGCTGTAACAGTGCAGTGTTTGCACTGTGGCTAACTTACTAAAGAAATGCCTGCTGGTGAAGAAGGAACAAACTTGTATGCACTACTGTTTCTGTCAAATTTCTCAGCTCAGTTGCTGCATGCTTATAATTCAGGGAGGCTCATCCTACATGTAAGTTAGGAGCAAATGCAGAACAACAGAGCCTCTCTCTCAGCTCCAAATGGGGGAATGAAGAAAGGGAAGATTAACCTAGTTCCTTTGCCCTTACACTTTCCTGCTTCCTCCCTGTTTCCTTGAAATTCACCCAAACAGGAGAAGCACTGAAAAAGTTGATGTAAAGAAAAGAAGAAATGCACATTGAGTTGTTGGATGGTTCATGTAATAGCTGTCACATCAAAATGCTTCAGTGCTGCATGTGTATTCCACAAGAGTATGTATATTGGTTAACCTTCTGAGACTGATGGGTTAGGAGAAGGGGCCCTGAAAGAGGCTAGTTTTGACACATTTACCCTCTCCATTGGAGGTCAAAATAATTCCATTCACTGATTTGAGCCTGAAGGCATGGGATTTTCATAAAACATCAAGGCGACTCTTGAGAGTGAGCATTAAGCTCTCCTGTCTGCCTGTCCAGTAACTGATGGCTTGCACAATGAGCCAGGGGAACAGCAGCTGGGCAAGAAAGTGTTATCTAAACCCCACACTGAGTTTGTTGGGAGGCAGAAGTTCCCTGCCACACATTCTGATTTCTTCTTTGTGTTGAATTTTAGGATACGCACCGGGGGATTTTTATCCAGCAGCTGAGGCACACACAGAATCCACAGCCCCGGATCAAACTGAAGTTGTTTGGATACTCTGGCACTGGGAAAACCACCCTGGTGGAGTCTCTCAAATGTGGCCTGTTACGAAGCTTTTTCCGAAGACGCAGGCCTAGGCTCTCCTCCACAAACTCAAGCAGATTCCCCCCATCACCTTTGTCTTCCAAACCTTCAGGTATGGTTTTGAACCATAATCTTTGTATGAGAAAACAGCTTCCCCTTATTCTCTAAGCTCCTAAGAAGAAGCTGTTGGCTGCACTGCAGAAGACAGGACAGCCTAGTCATATAAGAAACAAAAGAAAAGGGGAGAAGGGATTGACTTCTCTGTGCATAGGTTTGTTCCTAAAGCAAGAGGAAGAGTACCAGCGAGTGTGAAGATACATGAGTAGTTTTTGCTTACATGCTGCATTAGTGACCTTGCACAGCAGAGGACAGAACTTATTTGTCACAAAGGCAGTGTCACAGAGGACACTCCCACTTATTTGTCACAAAAAGTCCTAGGCTGAAAACATCAGTGTCATTACTAGCTTCCTTCTGCTGGAGGAACTTCAATAAATGCTGCAAAATTGGAACGGTTTTTGCATCTCTATGTGATTTTCAAGTAGTAACAGGTTTTAGAACTGCCTCTATTGCCTTGAAGTTCTTTTCCCTAAGATACAGGTTTGAATTATCCCAGTTAGTGGTGTCTAAAATCATCTTCAAATAAGCTGAAAATGGAAGTTTTCCAAACTGAAGTAAATGTTTACAAATATTAGGGAATAGATTGCTCGTATAGCACCAGCTGGCCTGGGCAAAGTGGGAAGAGCTACAAGGTGTAGAGAAACTAGCTAGGTTTATGCTTAAGCCTGTGCCCAGCTTTTCAAGAAGCCACAGGGGGACAGTGGATAGACCAGTGTCCAGCTCCCTTTTCTAACACTGGGAGCCTACACAAGCAAGCTAAGCATGTTGAGGAGCTCAAGTTTAAATTGATGTTTAGAAGTGGTCTTACTGTGTAAGCTTTAGGTGAGGACAGGGTTGCCTTTTTTTAAAAAAACCTTGGGATAATACTTGCAGGTTTGGATTTTGTTCATTATTTTTAAGTACTATTAGAACAGTGCTAGTAGTAGTTTTCATCTCTACTTTCTCTCTATTCACCTGAGGAAGCTATAGGGCATTCACAAAGTGGCTGAACAAGGCAAGACCCATACCACAGAGATTGTTACTGCATTTGATGTTTGCTTAATACAAGGGCCTCACATCTGTGACAACAGAAAAAAGAACTTGATTAAATTAATCAATCAAAAGTTCTTGATTTCTTTATCTTAATTTACTGTGTTATACAAAGGATGATAAATCACTCAAGGATTATCAGTTACTGGAGGCAGTACAGAAAGGTTTTGACTGAAGTTAGATTTTTTTGTGTTGGTTAGTAACAGAACCAAAGAAGAGGCGTTATCTGCTCACACCATCATAAAATCAGAAAGACTGCCAGTCACACTGGCAAATCAGTGTAAAAATGAAGGTGAATTTGAAGCCCTTCAAAAGAGCTTACCTAGAGCTTACCTATAAAGCCAGAAAGACATGCAGTATATACAAAGCTACTATGGGGTTATTTTAGTATTTGGAAGTTTTGGTTTTACTTCTTTCAGTATATGTTCTTTCGGGATGTAAATCACTATATAGCATGTAAATTATATTCTGGGCTGAGTGACATAATCAGATAAATACTTGAATCAGCACAATTTGGTCTGTACTTGGTCACATAAGATTTCTTTGTTTATGAGTTTGTTTAAATTCTGTAAAAATAAGTGTGCAAATTCACTAAGTATTTATTTACAAGAGCCAAAAGATTTAAAATATTACCCTAGGAGATCAAACATGAAAGATTAATTTGACAGCTAACTGGTAATCTGTTTCTATTGTAAAACCTGGACATTAGAATTTGCCATCTAGTGGAGGAGAGAAATCTTTATCCACTAGATGGTGCAAGTCAGTTAAAAAGCCTTTTTGTTTCTCTTGCACTCTGGGAAGCTGAATAAACCAGAATTTAAAATTTGCTTATTAGTAAAATAATTTTTGTTAAGAGCCTGCTTTTCTCCCCCACCCGATGACACTTGTTACCCATATATCATGTTACACATTATATTTTTTATCATTACTTACAGGAATCAATAATATGAATCTGTGACATTTCCATGCCAATAATAAGTCATGCAATGAAACTGTAGCCCTTAGCTTAAAAAAATTTAAAAAAAGCATATTTTGAAACACAGAACTTTAACTATTCAAACCTTTCATACACATAAACTTCAGTCTTCTTCTGTGCTTTCCACTCAGAGGTATATCTGCTAATGGACATAAGTGATTTATAGGATCATTCTAATATTCTCCTTTTAATCATTCAGAATAAGAATAAGAATGTAGTTGCGTACACCCACAGCTTCACAGACATGTCCTTTCCTTGAAGAGCACTTTGGGCTTTTTAATCTGCTTTTATGGCTTGCATACTTGTTTTGAAATGATCTTGTTGTGATTTTCACATGGTTTGTAATCTCATTTTCCTTTCCCTGACCCAGTTTCAGTAAGTATTACAAATCTTTATCCTGGCTGTGAAAATGTCAGCGTGCGAAGCCGTAGTATGATGTTTGAGCCAGGCCTGACCAAAGGGGTATTAGAAACTTTCGTATCACCTGCTCATCACTCTCACTTCTCTTCTGATGACCAATCCACCAAGGCCATTGACATCCAGAATGCCTGTTTGTATGGTAAGAAGAGCCCTGGGCTGGGGTGCCTTAATGCTGTAGAACAGCTACTGCCATATAACTTGTTTTTTAAAATAGAAATGGGGGGGAAGTCTGACTTGGCATAGTAGTGACTGTGTTTGCAATCCAACACTGGTGGGATTTAATTTGTTTGAGAAAGTAAATCTTCCTGAAGTTCTTTAGGTGTTGTAATATACATTTTAATCACTCATGTCAGATCTTTACAGTATTACATAGAAATGTTTCTGAGTAGAAAAGAGGGATTTGGTATGACATGAGCAGGTCAGCAATATGGCTACTGGTATGAAGGCTTCTTCACCTATACTAGACATCATCTGGGGATTTTATCAGATTTAGCCTGGTCCCATTTAGTCCTCACCATTTAAGTATATTCCCAGCTATGCAGAGGACATACTGTTCTCACTCCATGTCAGGACTGGAGCATTTTTGGTGAGCCCTGGAGCTCATCAGTCATTATGAGTGGAGCTTCTGATTTAATTTCTTTTTTTGCAAGGAAACTAACTGCTCTGCAGTTGAAACCAGTTAGCAGTAAGAGGGGTCAATCACAGAAGGTGTCTTAAGTACACACATGGCTTTTGGCTCTGAGACCGCACAAACTGTCTTCACCAGCCACACTAATTGTCATTTATATCGGTAGTCAGATCTCTTCTTCATAAGGAAAATGTTTGGCATGCCTTAGCAGCTGCAATTTTGAATCTGAGTTAGTATTAATCAAGAGTTTACCTTGGAAACAGAAACCTGCTCATCAGTGCATAATAACAAGTGCAGTGACAAAACATTTATCCTAGATGCTGAAGATTTTGCCAAGTAGCTAAAACTGGTCTTTGTGTAGGCTAATTTCTTCCTTCAGTATAATTTGAAGCCCAGTCAAATTCTGCAGGGAAACAGCGTTGTGCCATGGACTGTCAGAAGGACTTTATTTTCTTTCTCTGTTCTGTACTATACAGAACAAAGTGTACACACAGGTGAACTCTGAGTAGCTGTACTCATAACAGCACGTTAGAGTGTTCTCACTTCTCTCCTTCTGGAAGTTTGAGGCGCATCTTAGTCACCGTGTATTTATTTAGAAGTAGTACAGGTGAGGCAGACATCACCCTAATCAGATGGTGCATCTGGGAAGTGCATCATACTAACACTTTTGTCACCCAAAGCTAGAGATGGCAAAAAGAAGCACGGAAGCCTTGGAACCCTTACCATGGTAATTCTTCAGCCCTGATTTACCAACACAATGTGAATAGTACAGTTCTGTAAAGCAAAACAGCTTCTTCTTAGAATGTGCTTCAGTGATTTTTGAAATCAGTAGTGGCATGTTAAGAAGAAGAATTAATAAAAATATTAAGCTTTTTTGCGGTGAATAGGGAAAGAATGAGAGCCATTATTCTTGGTTTTCAAGACAATTACAAGATCTGCTGCAGTTGTTCAAAGCAAAGATCAATTTAATTGCATAAGACTATATGCATTTAACACAGGTGCTTACATACGGAATCAGGCTAAATGTCCTAGAGAAGGAATGTGACAGAGGAACAGATTTTGAGAGTCCAAACAGCTAAACCCCTAAAACTGACTGAAACTTGTTCCCTTTGTTCATGATTGCATTTTCAGTCTTGCATTCTCACATGCATACAGTTTATGTTTGTAACAGTTTAAATCAGACTAAATGTTTTGTTTGTATTTCCACGGCCAGAAAATGTTTCATGCTTACTGATGATCTCTTCATCTGTTTGTCTGTTTTTCAGGAGTTGGGGATTTCAGCATCTGGGAATTCTCTGGGAATCCTGTGTACTTCTGCTGTTATGATTATTTTGCTGCAAATGATCACACTGCAATTCACATAGTGCTTTTTAGCCTTGAGGAGCCTTATGAAATCCAGTTAAACCAAGTGACCTTTTGGCTCAATTTCCTGAAATCATTGGTCCCAGTTGAGGAGCCAATAGGTATGTTCTGGTGCTTGTTAATGAAGTATTAGAGATATAAAGCTTCTTGTATTTCTCTGCAACTCTGTACATCGTCCGTGTTTGGTGTCTTCGTTCCCATGTATGCAAACAAACTTTACATTAGGTTTCTTGGCAAAAGAGAATTTTATCCGTGGAAGGAGCCAGAAGCGTTGCACACACCACTTAGTTCAAATAAAAATGTCACAAAGTACAGTGCAATGTCTTGTGGCACTGGGATTACATCTGTACATGGCAAATGAAGTTTTATGTCAGATAAGCTATCAAGAATGTTTCAGAGGGCTGGAACCATTCAACACCAAGTTTAGACACTTTGCTTAAATTCCTCTTATATCTAGCCCCATGAAACAACATTTTCAGCATAAATTTAGTCTTGTCAGTGACAACAGGACAAAACAGTATTATAGAACAGCATTATTCCTCAGTATGTGCAACTTTCATGTGTTTAACTAAAGTTCTATCTGGACTTCAGGTATAGTAACTTTTTGGTGCTGATGCACAGAAATCAGTATTTCTTGTAAATTTCACATATGCTCCGATTTTGCACAGGTTTTAAGTAATTTTATTTGTTTTATATTCAGGCTTACTGAAAGTAACTTGGTGGGCAAACTTAAATTAACTTAAATAATATTTTTCTTAAAAGGTCTGGTAGTCCAGATGTATATACAGTAACTTATTTGAACTTATTTGCATTTGTAGCTGATTACTGGTCTGCAGACTGTGGCAGTCTCTTGGACTAACCAAGCTCTGGCATGTGTCTTGGTTCTATGATCTGAAAGATTATTCCAGCTGATGGACCTAACTCAGCACTAAAGGGCATTTTTAGCAATGCTAGGGATTCACCAGACGAATGTATTAAATACTTAACATTCTGCAAAGAGTTATTTTCTCTCTCTTTCTGTATGCATTATCTCAGCCAGACAAAGAGCCAAGGCCAACCCTTGGTTTTCAGTTCAGGCATCTGCATTTTTTTTATTTTCTTTTTTAGATCAAATGACAATGTTAATAATATCAGCATTTGGATCTAACCAACAATAAATTACCTGTGAAAGTTAAAGCTCAGAAATTTGCAAAAAAGATGACAAAGCTGCAAATACAGCTAATTTGCAACTGCTGAAAGCTTTTCAATGCTCCTCAGTCTCAGTTGATTTTTTTCTTCTTGCTTATCTGATTATCAGCATTATTTAGATACTTCACTTAAATCTGTGTTTATACTGATCAGCTCAGGCTGGTACCCATCCATCTTCTGCAATGTTACAAATCTCTCAAGTAATATCCAGTAACTGATGTGTGCAGAAAAGTTAAAACTCTTGGAATTACTTTCCAGTTATTTTGTCTAAGTCCTTAGCTGCCAATTAAAAAGGAAAATAAAAAGAAGATAATTGGAAAATACTTGCCTGAAACTGTTATGCAGAGATTTGGGGAAATGTGGCTTTTCATGAATTAATCAAGATTATGTAGCTCTTAGTTGATCAGAAGTGAGCAGTGATGTAAGCATGCTTCTCCCACGTGACCTTTTTTTAAGGCTAAAAGAGCATAATTGGGTGTACCGTCTCTTTTAAAAATAGTTTAATGAAGTCTTCTAATTTCTGGAATATGAGTTTGAGAAAAGACTGAAAACTCTGTGTTCTGTACTGTCGCCTCATTCATGCCATTTGTATCTTTCTTTCTTTCTCATTCTTTTTCATGGCTTCTGCCAGGCTTTCCTACTTAACTCTCACCTAAGTGAGAGGTCATTGTTTGTGTAAGTACTGCAAAATAGCATTCATATCAACATATGAATGTTGTAGACATTTTGTGTTCTTACAATATTCTATTCTGCATCTGTAATATTAAGAACTATGCAAAGATTATGCAAAATCCTTTCAAAAAGCTGCTATTTCTAATTTTGTTCCCCTCACACTATCATAGTTTGTTGTTAGTAGCTGTATCATTAGTGCTGCTGATTACTAGTGTTTTAAAGCAATAAAGTAACAATATAAATGTATCTGATGTTATTCAAATTGTCTAGCTATTAAAATTGGGCCTTATATACACAGTCCTACAAGCAGATAATTGCCAGAGCATCAGCAGTTACACTGTTGTATGGCTGTGCTTAGAGTTGGTAAATAACTACAAAAGTGGTTGGTTGGTATGAAGAATGTGAAATGTATTCCTGCTTTTCTGGGTCAGTATCAGCCATCTCCATAGGCATGCCTCATAGTGAGGGAGTCCTCTTGTTTCTCTTCTAGCGTTTGGTGGAAAGCTGAAAAGTCCCCTGTGTGTTGTTTTGGTTGCCACGCATGCTGACATAGTGAATCTGCCCCGGCCTGTTGGGGGAGAGTTCTGGTATGACAAAGACATCTCTCTGTTGAAAGAAATCAGGAACAGGTAAGTGGGAAGTATATTTATACATAGTGTTTAAACATGCTAATTGGAAAGAAAAATACCAAAATGCATTGAAAGAGGTAAAAGGTTTTTTATATGTCTTATATATTATGATAATTTGAATATGTTCAGGAAGCATATGTTGTGCTAAAATTGAAACATTTACCAATATTACAGTGAGTAAGCTGCCCTGAGTGAGATAAAATGAGCCAAGTGGTGTCAAAATTAATTGTCATGTAGGCAGTCTCACCCTGTAAATACTGGGCTACATCCAAAGACCCGTTCCAACTTTCTGTCTAACATCTTGCTTGTCAGATTTTGTACCAGTCTCAGAAAAGTAGGCCATTTGCAGCTAAAAACTTTGGATGCAAAAGAGGAAACTTTACCAGAGAACTACCCTTAGCTCTTTATTGATTTAGGATAGCTATGAAAAAAACTTAAATGAGGTCTGGAAGAACTCTCCACACGGTTTGCAAAAAGCTGGACATTGTGGAGTCACAAGGTGACAAGGTCACCCAAGAGGGACACAGGTTAGCGAAACTTATAGCATTCTTCAGCAAATATCTGGACCACATGCTCATGGTAGATGGAAATGGGAAATTTTCCATAAACATACTATTGTTTAAAGTAACAATGCCTTATATTCAGAGTGAGCATGTAAGTGGGAAACACTGGGTATGAGAAATCATCCATACCTGCAAGTATGGACACTTGTCTGGGCTGCACAAGAAACAGATGTAGGAATTCCAGCACAATAGTTGTAGAGGGGGGCAGTATCTTAACCAATTGAAATAAACCAATAGGAAAATACCTGTGTGTCATCTTTGTAAGTGCTCTTAAATGCAAATCTCCAGAGCTAGGCAAGCAGGCTTGGGTGGTTGGAAACTCGAAAGTAAGTGGCGAGAGAGCTGTCAACAGCAATGACTACTGAACTATTTAAAGTGAGAAGAAAGCAAGCAACAGACATTAAGACCTTAAAACAAATAAATTCCTGTAATGTCTTCTCTAGTAAAATGATTTGGTTTGTAATTACAGGTCATATGATGCAGTTACAATTTTCTTACACATACTCACTCTTCATCCTGAGAGAAAACAATTTTCTCTCAATACCTCTGCTTATTTTCAAGAAAATTACACAGCAACTATAGTGTCTGTGCTTATAAAACATCTCAATATAATAATTACTTAAACGTCATCATTCCTTGAGGAAAAACAACTCTAGTATAATGTAAGACTGAAGTACAATTGTATTAAGAAATAAACTGGATTTGGGGCTAAGTTAATAATAATTATTTTTGTTTAGATTTGGAAATGATTTGCAAATTTCAGAAAAGTTATTTGTCCTGGATGCTGGAGCATCTGGGTCTAAAGATATGAAGCTGCTCCGAAATCACTTGCAAGAAATAAGAAGCCAGATAATTTCTGTAAGTAGTGTCTAATAGTCTGGGTTGGATGAGCCAAAATGTGAACTTGTCTTGTGTAATGATCTACTGTAAATTTCAAACTTAGAATAATGAAGCATACAGAAACCACTGTTGTTCCAATGTTGTAACAGCACACTTGACAGGTCTTGTGATGAACAAAGCCTTGACATCAAAGATTCAGTCAGCATTTTGAAAATAGTAGCTGTTTCAAGCAGATGACCAAAACACTCTCTGTTGAAAAGACACAATTTAAGATACCAGTTTAAAGTCAAAATTTTGGTTTTTGATTGGCAGTAATTGGATTCCAGTATTGGTCCCCCCTTTTGGGATTTTTTTTTTTTTTACTCAGCATAGTATTATAGAGAAACAGAGAAATACATTATAAATATATTTCAGGAAAATAAGTTTTTTCACTTATAAACCCACCCAGAGTAGAATAGTTTTCTGAACTGTTAGAAAGATAATTCCAGATATGGATAGGTAAACTGAATATGGCTATGTAAACTGAACATGTATTAACTTTTGACTGCATTTTTTAATTGAAAAATATTGCTTGCAGTTGTATCTGTATGTGTAGGGATATGCATATGAGACTAAAGGTAAAATGTAGCCATGGTCTGATGTTATCACCATGAATCCATGGAGACTTCCATAATAAGGGTGACCAAGTCAAATTTTTTGTAGCCTGTGCTAAATGGATTAATATCACGTTACACACCAACAAGATTTTCTGCAGCTACTTTTGAAACATATTTTTTTGTAATTGATTAAAAGTGGATGTATTACTGAGTTAATTCTGTGGGTTGAGGAAAATATTTAGATTCATGCAAAATTCATCTTTTTTACATTCCTGATGGTCTCTTGATTTTGTAAGCTTTTCTTCTCTAAGAAATCTTTATTATAGCTATAGTCACTAGCTTGAAATCTGAAGGGGTTTACTGCATAAGCAGTGGAGGCTGTAGCTTGAGAATGAGCAAGAAGGCATCAGTGAAGTCTAAGGCAATCAATACATCAAAGTACCATTTTTGCTTCTTATTTAGTACCCTACTGTCTCACCTTTTGAAGTAAATTGGTCCTGTAAAGATATTGATGAGTACAGATTCTAAGTAAATTATCATAATTTCAGAAATAAGCATTAACTTACAGATGCGTGATGGCAACTCATGGTGATATTTGGAAAATTTGCTTATTTCAGTGAAAAACTAGTTTCTGCAATTAACTTTTTTAAGAAAAGGTAGGTAGTTCTTATGGCACGTGAATGCCACATGAAAGAGTAAGGGTCCAGCCCAAAGGGAGCTCTTTAGATCTGAATATTCATTATAAATGCAGTAGACGTCCATATAAAAAAAAAAATAGTACCACTATTCTCAAGTGGATGTTTTCTGTGCTTTTCTAAGACTTGCCCACCTATGACTCACCTATGTGAAAAAATAATCTCCACACTGCCTTCCTGGAGAAAAATTAATGGGCCCAACCAGCTGATGTCCTTGCAGCAGTTTGTGTATGATGTACAGGAACATCTTAATCCCCTAGCAAGTGAAAATGACCTACGGCATATTGCACAGCAGTTGCATAGCATAGGAGAAGTAAGTATTTTTATCTAAATTACATTTCTTTATTTGCAAGATACCGTTCTGGTAGAATATTTCTTTATGAGTTTAAGCAAATGTCCAAACTTGTTTGGTTTTTTTTTTCTCTTCCTCTTAAGACATCATAAGTAGAGAATGCTTATTACCGCTTTCTGTTATCATTATGTCTTGCGGCTTCTGTTTTGTTAAAGGAATCTCTTTGAGACAGGAACAATTCCAGTTTATTGCTATAGTTATAAGTATAAAATACCCAAAAGGATCACTATGTTATCACCTTCAATGAAGTATTCACTGCATATGAGAGATTTATATGTGTCCACTGGAAATTGAGTAGTAGGATAATAGCTTTGCATAGATAGCTTGCAGGGCATGACTAGGCTTTCCAGCTGTTGGGCTCTAGTCATCTCATTACTAGTGGGAAATAACAACAAGATCTGGTTTTTCTTCTGAGTACTTGCCATATGTTTAAACACACTGTTGTTTTTTTCCTGTGAGCAGTTTTAATCAAAATGTCGGGTCAGTCTGTTAGGATGGCCTGGAGGTGACCTATCATCTTGTATTTCACAGGATGTAAACAGTAACTTTCATATTTATAAACAGATTAACATTATGCAGAGTGAAACTGTCCAAGATGTTGTGCTTCTGGATCCTCGCTGGCTCTGTTCTAATGTCCTTGGAAAAATCTTGTCAGTGGAGAACCCAAAAGCCCTCCATCACTACAGAGGTCGGTACACCATAGAGGACATCCAGCGGCTGGTGACAGATAGTGACGTGGAAGAACTGATACAGATTTTGGATGCCATGGATATTTGTGCAAGGGACCTTAGCAGTGGAGCAATGGTGGATATTCCAGCTCTCATAAAGACTGACAATCTTCACAGGTCTTGGACAGATGAGGAGGATGAAGTGCTGATTTATGGTGGTGTTAGAATCGTTCCTGTGGAACATCTTACCCCATTTCCTTGTGGAATTTTTCATAAAGTTCAGGTGAATCTCTGCAGGTGGATTCATCAGCAGAGCACAGAGGGAGATGCTGATATACGTCTGTGGGTAAATGGATCAAAGATTATGAATCGTGGAGCTGAGCTTTTAGTGCTGCTGGTCAACCATGGGCAGGGTATAGAGGTTCAAGTTAGAGGACTGGAAACAGAGAAGATCAAGTGCTGTTTACTTCTGGATTCTGTGTGCAGCACCATTGATAATTTAATAGCAACTACCTTACCAGGTCTTCTGACTGGGAAATATTACCTTAGTCCTCAGCAGCTGAGGGAACATCATGAACCAGTAATGGTCTACCAGCCTAGAGACTTTTTCCGTGCACAGAGTCAAAAGGAGACATCACTAACTAACACTATGGGGGGATATAAAGAGAGCTTTAGCAGTATACTGTGTTTTGGGTGTCTTGATGTTTACTCCCAGGGAAGCCTAGGAATGGATATTCATGTTTCTGATCTGAATCTACTTACCAGGAGAAAACTAAGTCGACTTTTGGATCCACCTGATCCAATGGGCAAAGACTGGTGCCTTCTTGCCATGAACCTGGGCCTCCCTGATCTTGTTGCAAAATACAATACAAATAATGGAACACAAAATTACTTTCTCTCAAGCCCAGTTCATGCCCTTCTGCAGGAATGGAGTAATGCACCTGACAGCACTGTAGGCATACTAATGTCTAAGCTGAGGGAATTAGGTCGCAGAGATGCAGCAGATTTCTTACTGAAGGCATCTTCAGTATTCAAAATTAATTTAGATCCTAATGGTCAAGAGGCTTATGCCTCCAGTTGCAACAGTGGCACATCTTATAACTCAATTAGTTCTGTAGTGTCACGGTAAGAGGAGGTATTTTGCATGGATATCCTTTCAAGGTGCAGAAAGGATAAAAGATGCAGTATAAAAGTTACAGTGCATACTAATTTATGAGCTTTTGCATCAGAGGATCCTTCTCTGGCACCACCTTTTTTGTGCATAAACTTTCTACTCCTAACTGTGAGTTGTTGCTCTTTATTAAAAAGACTGGTGTACTTCTGGTGGTTTAAAACTATTTCTGATTGAGAATGTGCTGCTTAATACTGCCATTTCAACTGGAAAGTCTTAACTTTTGGATTACGTACTGCAACTGTTTTATATAATTCTCCCCATAAAAGGTAGGGGGAGAGGAATAGCACATAGTACCTTATGTGTCTGTTTCTTACATTCTTTTTTTTTTTTTCCTTTTCACTGTGTCCTCTGCTTAACTTCTTTTTATATTTGTAAGGAGAGAAATCCACCATTTGTGGTCAATCTGACCAAACTTAAGTGCATCATTTTTAGCTGAAAAAGTGAGTGCCTTTTGCAGGAGGGAGGGTGCAGTTGATTTGAATGACCCTGCTGGAGTTACAAGAACATGCTACCTCTGTTTCACTTAAATTGTCTGCATGCTTATCATTGCAAGTGGTGCTTGCCTGTTAATTTTTCCTGCACTTCCAAGTCATTGGTGATGACTCACGCAGAGCATTCTTGTGCCAGTACTATAGGTATAGGTGTGATACCTAATCAATTTCAATTACAGTCAAATCATAATGTGAAATCTCTTAAACTTGCCAATTATCATGCTTTGTTATTTCCATGCACCTCAGGTAAAAGTTCTTTTCATTATAATAGAGTTCAAAAAATACGCGTGTTGGATACTGCAGAATAATATTGTCTAGCTGTCAGTTGTAATTTGTGTAACAAAGGTTTTCTATTATTAGATCCTGCATTACTTACTTCCTGTACTTGAACACTTTGATGGGGATAAAAAAAAAAAAAAAGGAAGCAAGGTTCCTTGCAGTGATAACTTTTAAAGTGATATGAGGGAATATAATCCATTCTCTATTCTTAAAAGCATGTAATTTTCATGGTGCGATATGTGTTTGTTTATATATATTGTATGTATATATATTAAGACTATTTTTTCCTTAATCTTACATTGTAGTAAATTTTAAAGGATTTTTTCTACAAATAAACTGTTGCTTGTTGCATCCTTGTTGATCACATTCTGTTGCTGAAGGGAATCAAAACTTCTTTTCTTTACAGTCATAATAGAGGACAGGCAATGCCTGCCTTCTGAAGGTCTTGGAGCTTCCTGTTTGACTTCAGGAGAATTTCTTAGTATGCTGCAGGGAATATTTATGGGGTTTTTTTTAATTGCAGAGGTGGTCCCAGTACAGCAGAAGAATCTGCATTCATTTTAACAAATGGCAAGCCAAAGTAGTTTGCTACATAGCTTTTCCTTTGTGGTTTTTTCATAATGGAAGCCAAAACAGCAAATGTGAGTCTGTCATCAGCAATTCTCCAAATAATGCTGTGCTGCAGAGAGAGAGGACACTGCATTAGAACTTGAGCTGCAATAATTGTCCTTTACCTTAAATATCCCCTAATCACACAAGGGACTCTGCTGGTGCTGCTTATTTAAAATCTCAGCATTACTCCCTGATAGCTGCACAGTCTTGATATGGCACACTCTGCAGGCAGCTTTGCATAATACCTCTGCTCTATGTATGCTGCAAAGGATTTAAGCAAGATCTCAACATGCTAGTTGCTGTTTCCCCTTGCCTTTCTTTGCCTATTTTACCCTTGCTTAATTAAATCCTTCCCCAGGTCCCATCTATTGCTGGGCTCCATAGTTAACCATTTTAAGGTCTAGTCCTCAATAAGAAGGATGGTTTAGGAGCAGTCCTACCCTGAGCTGTCAGTGTTTTGATATTCTGCTCCTGACAAACTGCATTCAGCATCTCCCACCGCTGCTCTAAGTGGCCCACTGCAGGGCCCAGCTCTATGCAGCCTGTATTTACCTCTGTCAATTAATGGCCACTACCATATTTCAGCTTCCAGCTGCGGACATATTTAGTACTTCTGTCAGATTCTGGTAAGTGGAGGGGTCTTTCTTGTGTCATAAAACTTCCTGGGTTTCTACTAGAAAAGGTTTCCTCACCTGCCCACCTCCCCAGATGCTTTATGCACACTTGATATGTGTGGTCACTTACAAACACCTTTTACTTTCTTTTTGTTTTTCCCTTCCCAACAGCATGTTTCTCACAGTTCCTTGCTTCCATGTACTGTAAAATACAGACCTGGCAGTATAAATTACTTAGTGGACTCTATGATGAGCCTTTGGCTAGCAGTCACAGTCTATTGCATCATTTACAGTTTTCATGGTAATAGGCTCAGGAAAGTGAATCAGAGTCACAGGATAGCTTGGATTCCTTTCTTATAAATCCTGTGCTACTGATTAAAAAAATTTAAAAATTGTTTCCTATATGACAATTTGGGGATTAAAAAAAGGCTAGCCAAATGTTACAAGTGAGCATCCCTTCCGTTGCTTCACTTTTGTTAATTATTTCATTTTGTGAATGTGACTAGGAGCAAAGCTTCATTCTACAGTTTTTACAACTGGGTTTAAAAGATGCAGAGATCCTGCCCTGACTCACTCCAGAAATGGAGAAAATGCAGGTCTTTGCAAAGTCAAGAGAGTTTAGTCATAAATGTACAGAATGTATAGTACCTGCAAGGAACATGATGAGCTTACCTCCTGACAGTGAAATAACTGAAACTGGAAGCTGATCTTACAGCTTCAGAGAAGAGCTGCTGAAACATAATCTTGGGAATAAACCAATGAACGACAATTTTCATTTTGTCTTCAAAATCCATAATACAGACAAACTCTGAAGTTTGCTGCTCAAGGCCAAGATGCATTACAGATTATCTTGCAGTTTAGAGAAGTATTCTTCTGGCACCCAGACTCAAATCTTGAAGAAATTTTCTGAAGAAGATAAGGAAGAAGCAAACACTTTAGTGCAGGCCATTTTTCCAATAATTCTCCCCAGCATGCAGCAGCATGCATCAAATAAATGAAGTGCTTCATATGACTATTTTTATTGGGTGTTATTGGTTGTACTATTTTTGGAAATTTTGTTGTTGACCTAGTTGAACCCTGTTGAGTTTAGAAAGCCACAAGAGATCAGTGGTTACAGGGAAATGATTTTAAGGTAGGCCAAGGGCATCCAGAGACAGCCTCAGGTGGAGGTGGATATATATGATTTTTTCTCACCTTGAAAGGATGAGGAGACAAGGGCAAGATGCAGAGAGTCACAGGTTTTAGGACCTTTGGGATTCAAGTGATTGAAAAAATTATGAAACTACAAGAGCTTAGAAACTCCCAAATGTCACGTGCTTGACAGAGCGAGGAGATTTAGAAAGGAGCCAGTTTCCTAAATGGTCAGGCCTTATAGAGAGCAACAGTGGAGTTTTTAGGGCTGGCTGTGCTGGAGCCAGTTCCATGTCCTAAACCTCTGTTGGCTGTGTTCCTCCCTCAAAGGAGAAATTACCTCCCTAATTCATTGAAACCTTTTTATTGCAGAGATGCTGCGTTACAGCATTATTGTTTAAAACAGGTGCCTCAATTGAATTGCATCACTATTTCAACTTTGACAATGAAATGGAGAAGTAATGCCTGAATTGTAACTCCAAAGAAAGTAAAGGAAGCATGCTGTTGGCTAAGTCAGGGGAGATGGAGCATTGCAGTATCTTTGAAGCTAGCCTAGAAGCACTCTGCACGATATTGAAATTTATTTGTTTGATTTTTCATTTGTTAAACTCAGTCCACTGTGTCAAAAAAAAAAAAAAAACTCACTCACATTTCTTTTCAGGCATTGTCTGACTCAGAAGACAAGGCAGTGGGTGGAAAAGAGAAAGAAAATTGGTTTCCAACAATGCCTAAGGCTTCCAAAAGGGTTATAGCCAAGCCACTCAGACATTGCAAGTAGAAGTACTTGTTCTTCAAAAGTCAGATGAGCAGTATATAGAAGGGAACTGATGGTATTACTCTGTATGGCTACACCATTTATCATAACAAGCTTTACAGGAGCTGTGGGATCAGCAGCTATGCTGCCTCAAAGCCAGCTAAGGATCTCAGTGGATCTGATTCAGTTTTGCATTAACCAAACTGACCCAGCATTTCTGCACCAGCCAGACTACTTTGGGTGAGATCCAAATCCAACACATGCATCTTTAAAAATCATTTTTTAGAAAGCAATTTTGTTGCTGAGTCAGTTGGATGTAGCTTAAAATTCACTGGCCTGCCCTGAGACAAGACAAACCTGGACCACCTTGCCCAAACTCTGGCTCCTGCTGTCACCAAGCCTAGGACACCAATATGCATATGCTAGGCAGAGAGGAAGACAGAAAAATTTAGGGCAGGGTGACGAGGGGATCTCAAACAGGAATGACTGCTTGGACGTGCTGCATCTGACATGGGTTTCTTGGCAAAGAGATGCCAACAGCCTGAGCCCACACATACTCCTCCTGCAGAAATGTAGCACCTGCTGCAATGGTCTAGGCATATCCGGTGGCTCTGTGTCCTGGCTCATGAATACGCACTCTGTTGTATCTGCACAGGATTCAGAATGCAGCTTGGTGAGATATGTTCCCTATGGATTCAGGCACAGTCACAGCTGATATACCTGGAGACTATATGTGGACTGGAAGTATATGTGTTATCTGGAAGTTAACTGGAAGTATGTGTTAATATCTGGACTATATGTGTTGGAAGTATAGTCAGGATGCTTCTGCTTCACCTCATCAGTTGAAGCTGGAGGGCTGGGGGAGAGGGTTGGAATCTGCATGAGTAAGGACTGAGTGAGACACCAGCATGTGGTGCACAGGGAGGGGAGGATGAAGTTGTACTTTTCAAAACTGCTGTCAGAGAAACGTGGGAGAGAGGAGAAGGCTCTTGCATTAGCAGGGTTAGATTGCTGATGTTAAAAGACAGCATGTGTATGACTCTTTGAGTCATCCTCTGCTTCACTTTTTGAGCTGTTCATTACATTGCAAAATCAACTTTTTAGCCTGGCCACAAAGAAGTACAGTTTGATTAGTCCATTTCCCATGAAGGATTAATCATCTTCACTTTCAGACCCCCTACAAAGGACTGCTTACAAGTCAAAACAGATGTAGCAATCAGCTAAGTAAAAGAAGCGCAGAGAGAAGATTAGCAATGAATCCCGCCATCACTAAATTTACCTACACAGCTCTTTAACTTTGTGCCATTTTTGCATCTTTCTATTGGCTGCAAATGTGAGAAAAAAAGTACTCTGCAGAGTGCTGTGTGCAATCAATTACTGCTAAGCCAAAATTTTCATTACTGGAAAAACAACAGGTACAAGTCTGAAATTTTGTGCCAAAGGCAATGTGTCAGTGCATATGAGAATCTGTGTAGGTCCAGACAAGTTGTAGGACAGAGACATATCCTATTCTCCTAAGCTATAGTATGGATTATTTCATCATTCCTAAGGTATGTATCTGCAGAAGCAGGAAAGACATCTCTTTAGAAGTGTTTCCCAATAACACCTGATAGCTAGGATTAGACTCGGATTTGGTTATACTTAAGAGATTAACAACCACCCTCTACTACAACTAGAACACTTCAAATAAAAATTTTCTACAGACCCCTGGGGATTGTATTGGCAGCTAGAGAATGTTGTAACAATTACCCTGAAAAACATGGAAGAAGGTGAGTCACCATAACCAAATTACCATCAGATAGGATGGGCTAAATTTCCTCAGTTGCTCACAGTCAGAAGGAATATCACTTGCAGCTGCTAGACCTGGTAGTCAGGTACCAGTACAGGTTTTAGAGGAAGCTTAAGGCATCATCTGCAGTATCAATCTGCTTATAGAGACTCAGAAAGGAGCTGCATGAATGTTTATACTGATGGATTAGCACAGTTTCCATGTAGGCTTCAAGAACTGAATCAAAGCAAAAAGCTTGCAAGTGCTAATGTGAAGAGGAAGATTTCCAAGCCTTTTTATCCCAGGTAATAACACCTACCTGAGTGTAAATCACTTATTGTTGCCATCCCAGGAAAATGCAGAAAGGAACCTATCCAGGTGCCAATCTGGGTCTACAGGACAGATATGAATAGATGAATGCAAAGCTACCGTGTGACCTCCCACTTGCCATTCATTCTCCAAGACATACTGTTGGTTTGTACTTAGCAAAACAGAGAGAATATTTTTCATCAGAAGGTGAAGGAGAGTTACAGGAAGAACAACCTCCTCAGCTGTGACTTAGCACCATGCAGTTGTCCTGTTTCTTACTATCATGGCTAGGAAAGCTCTACAGAACTCCCACAGTCACCAAAGAAAAGCATGCCAGAGAGAAATTCTGCTTTTTTTTATACATTCATCTTCAGTGAGGATGTTGAGTTATTTAAACATTGAGTCTTCCCTGCTAGCATAGTATTTTCACAATTCCCTTATCAGAGCCACCTTTCTGCTTTAAATTGCTCACTGCAGGAAAGAGTGCTTCATCACTCATGTGAAACACTGTCTGTGGCACCAGGTGAGCCAGGCATTGCATAGAAGGAGATCACAGGTCAAAGCAAATGCATTGGGTGCTTCTTAGATACACAAGATGGTCCTAAGGGCCTCTTTCTTCTATCAGTTCAACCATGTGCCCAGCTCCAGCAAAATTCACCTGCACAGTGTGAATGTGATCCCTGAATTTCCCATAGATATACCTGTAAATACCAAAATATAGCATCTGGTGAGGAGAACAGAGGTGCAACTGTTTTATGTTTTTCTTTCTTTCTTTATGATTTATTGGGTGCTAGATTTAAAGCATCTTTCACATTGCACCACTGAGCTCAGGAGCAGCCTTCATAATCACAAAGGGGTCTCACTAAACTCAAGTTTGATGTTCGTGTGTAGTGGCAATACTGCATCAAGCACTAAGGGGAACATTCCTTCCTCTTTCAGAGTTCATTGGACTACACCTTTTTATTTCCAGAAGTGAAGCCAACATATATAAAAACTGCTGGAAAACCCTTGTTTTCAGCAAATATTTATCATCATCATCTCTGATGCACATTGTTTTTAGTGTGTTTCAATGAAATCTCTAAAAGAAAAGTTTTCTCCAATAGAAAAACATAATCTTTGGCAGAAATTGTCCATAATCTCCTAAAAGAGACTTTTCTGCCAACTGTTACTTTGACTGGTAAGTGAAGTAACATGCAAATTGTTTCTGTTGTTAGAAAACCTAGTTTCAAAATCTGGTATCAAAACACTCCTGCAATCCACTATCAATCTGAAGCCACAACTCTTTGTTACACATCTACATAGCGATACCCCAGTGGAGTCATGAGTTCAGTGTGCCTTTGCATAACAGACAGAAGTTATGGTGGTTTAACACCAGCAGGAAATTAAACCCAAATAAACCACTGCCCTTACCCCAAAAGGTTCCAGTAAGGGAGGGACAAAGGCAGAGGCTATGGGCTGAGATAACAATTTCCTGCAAAAGACAATGGAGTAAGAAACAGGCAATAACAACAAAATGAATACCAAAAGTATGCCAAGAGAGAAAGTGTTTTACATACAGAAATGTATTCACCCTCAGGAATGCAAACAAGATAGCAGATGCTCCCCGAAGGTCACACCCACATGGCTCCCCAGACAAAGGCACTATGGCAACCTTCCCATGCCCTGCACCAGTCCAGAACAAGGGCTAAGAGAAGGGGGGGCTCCCGCAGACAGTGCTTCCCAACAGCTTCCCAATGGAGAGGGGGAGGCAAAATTGCACCTTTCTACTGGGGCAGCTGGGTTTTCCTGCCAAAGCCATGCTTTCAGGCATGATGTGGGAGGTGTGGAAGAACAACCTGGTGAGGCCTGCTGCAGCACTCAGCCCCACCTCTCCCTGCCACCAGCAGAGCCTGAAGGAAGACCACCTAAGAGGAATTTAGAGCCTTGCATACACACATACACAGCAGGCATGAAGACTGTTATGCCACTGCAACCTTATTATTAACATCCACCCAGCCCAGAGCCACATTTTGCATGAGCTAAAGCCAATTTCCATTTGTAGCTTGGAGAAACTGATCTGCAGACCTAATCTCAGCCAACTCAAGGGTTTACATTTCTATGCCAGTGCTGAGGTTAACCTCAAAAAGTAAAGCGTGCAAACAATGACAATTTTGGGAAGCAGATCAGTTGCAAATACAGTAATTTTAGTTGTAACAAGAAGCTGTTTGTATCCTCTTTCTCCAATTTCCAGTTTTAAAACTTATCTGCCAGGTGAATTAATTTGTCTTTTTCAAATCTAGGAAACATAATGAAGTATGGAAATCTTGTAGTGCAAGTGATTTTGGCTATATTGTGAAACAAGACAATTAAGAAGTTGGGCTGGAATTGCTCATTGAAAATATTGTCCAAGAGCACAGTCTTCCATGCCAAGAGAGTCTGATTTCTGCCTCCTCTGCTTGGTACAAGTGTTTCCTCTGTGTGCCCAGCAGAAGACTCTCTACTGTGGACCAGAGGGAGGTTCCCAGCATTTAAAAATCCCAGCTGGAGACACATGGTGTCACATTTGTAATTCCGACAAGGTCTTTATTAGCACTGCCAACAACGGGGATTTTTTGAGTGTTCTGTTGCCATCAGGGGGGGTGTGGTGCAAGGTTATTAAACTGCCTCTGCCACTTAGTTTTCATCTGACACATGCTTAATTGTGAGGATGTCCTTCCTCTTATTAGTGTTTGAATCAGTCCCACTGTTGATGAGAAGTGTTGTCCAAATCATGTTTTACAGTAAAAAGTATTTAAAGCCACTGCCACAGTATTATGGCAGAGGGAAGTTCAGATGACATTGTGTCCTCACATTTCCCAGCATCAGCCAGGAACAGCACCGTCTTATTCCTGATGGGCAGAGATGCAGTAGTTGACATGACAAAGGGACTGGCCTGGATGCCCCTATGGGGAGAGGAGGGCTGCAGTGTAACCCATAAGTAAGAGAGACTTTATTCAATATTCTCTGTCATTTCCTGCTATTTCTGTTAATTATTTGGAAGGAAACTGGTGTTGCAGGTAGAATGGGAATGTGAAGAAGAAGGAGATGTGTGAATTATGTGGCTTCTCAACCTCGTTGAATGCTCGGGAATATTATGTACTAGTAGCTGTTGATCAAAGGTGCAGTGTTCAGATGCTAAGGACTGAAATCAGAGTCTAGGGTCAAAAAAAGGTTCATTTTCTTGCATAAGGAACAAATTTCACAAGCTGTGTAGCTTTGCTATATCATAAATTGTTCTAGTCCTTCCTTCCAGCTTTTAATACATCAGGGCATCGAATTACAGTGACAGTTTCAAAACTTGGAAGCCAGATGTGCTTCTCCTAATCTCTGCTCCCTGAAGACTACCTGTGATTACTAACTCCAACAAGCCAAGTAAATAAAACGCTTTGAGGAATGGGAACGGAATAATTAAGTGTTGAAATAATCAGACTAGAAAACAGCACTCACCTTTGGAAAACATCTCCACTGTTTTCTGCAGAGGGCAGAGACAGCTTTAAATGGCAGCTGGAGGCAATGACAAGTCCTCTTCATTACTCCCCATGATGCAGAGTCTTGGAAAAGGGAGGCCCTTGTTCATCCGCAGTCCGGGTAAACAAGGCACCTGGAAAGTAAGATAAGCCACACTTTCTAAAGCCAGTCCATGTTCTGGTATGGTTTCCTGGAGAGCCCTGTACATCCAGTTCTGAGAGTCCCTTTAGACTGTTTTGTAAGAGGGAGTCTAATTCTTCCAGCTTACTAAGTGCTGTGTTCAGCTTACCTAAGCTGTCTTGTAAATGTGTAGCTAGTGTGAAACAGTAAACAAAACTAAGCATGCAGCAGCTAACATAACTCCACATTTGGAGCAGAGAACAGCAGGTGCTCTTCTGGATGATAGCCACAGTTCAAAGCCTTAGTCCATGTGTTTTGATCAGGAGACTGCTGGCAACTGATCAACAAATGTGACCAAGGCTGACGTCACCTGTTTGTTGTTGGTGTGTGAAAGTGCATGTGTGTTTATAACTGGAGTCAGGACAGATGACAGCAGCTAGGTACGCTGTTGCAGCAACTTCTGTGTTTCTCACATTTTGCTTTTTTCTACTTTTTAGTTTTACTTACGTCCAGAATGTTTGGGCAAAAATGGAGAGAGAGTAATAGAGAGTTTATATAGGATGTGTATATGTAAGGCTAGGCGTATTAGATACTGGTTGGTGTGAATCTCTGCCTGTGACAGAAGAGATTTTAACCAGGTTCTGCCATAAGTCAGCACTCTAGTCCCAACACTGTAAATTTTGATCGTCAATTTTTCCTGGGTTTCTTAAATTAATCTAATGCTGTGTTGCACCAGAAGGGCAAGACCTGTCCTATCCACCCTTGCTTTGCAGTCTTTTAGGTCCACACTAATACCTGGGATGCTCAGCCAGTTCAGCTCACTCATCCATCAGGAGGAAGCTTTGAGGGCATTGTCTGCAGGCCAATGAGCTTGCTGCTACAGCTTAGATCAGAAATGAGAATTGACAGAAGAGGGAAGTCCAGAATGTCTTTTTTTCAGAATTAATCCTTGTTCAAATCAGCCTGAACTGCTTGGTAAACCACACCCATAAATACTTTCAAACTATGCAAAGGTTTAACTTCAGTATTTGTTTTAGCTAGAAGTATTTCCATAAGCTCTGGTTAAACTGTCTAGATGCAAGTAGCTCTTGGCAGAATAAAAAATGTTCCTCTACCCACTTCCAGGGAAACAGCAGCTATCCCAAATCCAGAAACACTAGCAGATGTGAGCTGGGAAAGCCTGTACCTGGAGAATGTTCAACCTCCTGGGCAAGCCCTGAGTACCCCTGGAGAGGACAGCACCACAAAAGCAGCACTATGGGACTGACCTCTCCTGACTCGCGGCACTCTCTTCAGTACCAGGTTACTCCTGTTAGAAAATGGAGAGTGACACCCACAGCTCTTTCCTTCTTTGCTCAAGCACCTGGGTACAGCTAATTCTGGTCTATTTGGTGATGAAGGCAGGGTTAGTACTGAAGAAAGGAAAAGGAAGTTTTCTGTGCTCTTGCCTTGCGCCACAGGATTCCTGTGCTGAAGTCACAGAGTCCTTCCTCGACCCTGCTCTCTTGTGGTGTGCTGACAGTCCTGCCCTGCCTGCAAGGGCTGGGCTGCAACTCAGCTGAGGGAATGTTTCTGAAACTAGTTCAAGTCTCAGTGCTGCAGAAGCTCTTGAGCTTTCAAATGACCATGACTTTTGCTAAGCTCTTTAGAGCTGTATAGGCTATGCAGGTCCTGCAGCACTTTCACAGGTGCAGGACCTGTGCAGATTTGAGCCATTACCACCTCACCTCAACAGGGCCTAGACTTTACAGGCTGCAACAAAGCAAGCACTGGCAGGAGAGAGGCTAGATGGAGGTGTGGATGAAAAGGTACAGAACATGAAGAAGAAATGCGGTACTACTCACTATTAAATGTTTTTAAGCAAAACTCATCTGTGTGTCATCTGCCCCCTTTCATCTTTTTCATTATATCCATCAGATATCTTTAGTCTATTGGCTTTTGGATTGATTGCTTTCAGTCTGAAAAGAAAGGGGAAAAAACACATAGGCAGCAGCTGATGCAAATGTTGCTTCCTAAACCAATATAATGAGCAAGTTTAATTTTAAATTCAAAGTACTGTTACAAAGCAAGACTCAATGTTCCATTTATTGCACACCCAATACCACTAGTGGTTTCAACACCTGAGTCTACATCATTCTGTCTGGGTTCAATTATCCATAAAAAAAATAAGCCAACAAATCATGCTAGTTCTGTCAGTGGGTCAGAAAGCATTTTCCTGTATTTGAACAAACCCTGATGAATTTAAGGGATATTCTGTGATCCTGCTTCTGAAGAACAGTCTTCATTTAATCTGTTCACTCTTCGCCCTCAAAGCAGCGGGGTTTGCCATACTGAGGCTGGCACATGGCTCCAGGTGTCTGCAGGGGCCATGCTCCAGGACCAGCCTTCCAAGAAAGTCACCACGCTGACAGCTAGAGCAGAGGTCATCTTGGACCCTGACACCAGGTCAAGTGTGACCAAGAATTAAGACATTGCTTTTGGATGGTGGGTTTTCTAGGTATTGCAGCTGGATATCAGACTATGGACAGTACCACAGCTAAACTGTTTCTGCAGATTAGCATGAACTTATTCTCTGAGTGGCTCACATTTTCTTACTAAAGAATTTACAGCACCTCTCTTCTCACAATATGACCCTGCTTGCTGGGAAGCAGGCAACTTTTTGTAACAGTATCAGCTGCAGACTTACCAATGATGCATCCTCCTCACATTTCTCCCTGCCCTCAGATGTTTTCTGCACTGTGGGGAAGATATGCAGATTGGGAAAATGACACTTCATGTGAATGGAAGATGGTATTCATTTTTACAACTTCCAGAGTCTTTGTGTCTCTAAATCACGTGTTATAAAAACAGGAGTACAGACAGCTATTTTGAATTGTATTAACATGCATGTTTTGTCTTTTATTTACTTTTGTTTACATTAATTTATTGCAGCTTTGGAAATCTGAATTTGTGAATTATTTCCTCTTCACATATAAAGCAAATGTACAGACGCATCAAAACAAATAAGTAGAAAGGACTGGGCTGTGCTGTGGGGAAAAGCTGTCCAGTTCACAGCAGGCAAAGGATCTGTCATTGCTTCAGATGTAGATAACAGCAGCCTTTCGGCCCACTTCCAAAATGCAGAGGTAGAACATTTACCTCTCCAGCAATTAAAAAAATACACTAGCTAGGATATGAGATACATTTGCAATGACTTAACAGACATAAACATGAAATGGAAATGAAAAGAAACAAGAATTGTTCAGGATAAAGAAAGATGGGGTCAACTGAAGAGGCGTTTAAAAGATGGTTTATTGCAAAATAAGTCTCATGGAATAATCACATTAGAAGCCACACATTAGATGCCTTGTATCAGACACCGTTATAATTCTAGTAACAATGTCTTTCATAAATTTCTTATTCTAAACTTCCACATCTTCATAAGCAATTTCTAATTGCTGTTTTACATGATTTGCTACAATGCATCTTTTTCTATCCAATCATATGACTCTACAGAAACTTATTGCTGTATCTTCTACTTTTTATCAACTCTACAAGTTCTATTGTGAAACTTTAATTGTATTCTACTATCTTGCTTAGCATATTTGTTCACTTATATGAGGCCTACATCTACTTGCTTAAAACATATTTCTGCTTAAACAACAAATCTTTATTCTTATTTCATGTCTGTTTCACTAGTCTATTCTAAACCTTCAAGCCTTCTTCAAGGTCTAAAGTCAAACACTGTATCTATGTCTATCTCTGAGCTTGTATGCTCAAGGCCTTGGAAGCTTTCTGTGCCTTCATTTCTCACAGAGACTTCATTCAAGTGAAAAAGAAGAGACAGGTGAGAAGGCAAAATGTAAGCAAGCAGGTTTGTCACGTAAGCAATTCTTCCAGGATCTAGATTAGTAATTTTTCTGTTTTAAAAACTGGGGGTTTTTTCTTTTCTTTTTTTTTTTTTTTTTTTTTTTTTTTTTTTTTTTTTTTTCTTGCTTAAATGTTTATGGGTGTTTTCTTTAAACTGTTCAAAACTGCTTCAATAGTTGAGTACAGGGAAAAACTAAGAGAACATGGTTGGGCAGAGGAGTCGCCCAACTAGCCTGTGTGAAGATACTTCCCTGCACAAGTACTTTAGGTAGGAAAAACCCACTAAGTACCTTTGAGGAATAAACTGAGAAGTCCAAATGTTGAAGATTTTGTTGGAAGCAAAGATCTTCTTGGAGAAAGTAATCTGTAGACATCCTCTTTTCTGGTCTCATTTTCCCCTGCTAAGACAGCAAGTAAGCCAGGCTTTTTCACTAGTTAGGTATTTATCAGTATTATTAGGGCAGGAGAGGGAGAACAGTCTCATATTCTGAAGCTCAGTTTCTGTAAAGAAACAGGAACCTGATTGATTTACTCAGAAGACTTGTTTTTGCAGTATAAAAACATGCAGCTCCTACTAGTATCCACTGGAATTTGACAACTTTCTAAAACCTGCCTTTTGACAGCATCAATAACCAGGCATACAAAGCACCTCTGATGTAGCAGTTCCTGGTTGTAGCAGTTTGTTTACCCAGTAGCACTGAGAGAATAACATGCCCATATCTCTCTGTAAGGAGGCTTCCAGGAGCTGCCTCCAGCTTGCAGACACAGGCACTGTTGCTGGCTCTTTAGCACAGACACAGGTTCAGTCTTGTCATCAATGAGGAGGGGGAGGCAGTATAAGGGACTTTAGAGAGCATCCTCAAAGGACTCTAATGTGGTATATGCCAGCTAAGGGTTTCATGTAATAGCAATTGTCACATGAAAGAGAAGGGACTGCAAGTGAATACAGTGATGGGCAACTGTGCAAACCCCAGCCTGTTGTGAGTCAGTTACAAGTAACATGCACCTGGCAGTGCAAAGATGCTTCCAGCCAGCTCTTTACACTACTCTAAGTTAATACAGTTCCAGAGCCAAGAGCAGCTGTGATGCCTGCTTGCTCATTATTAAATGTTAGAATAGTATTTGGTGCTGGTTCTATCCTAAAAGTCATCCAGACTAGAACTGCAGGTGCTGCACTTTGGTATGAATCATAGCATAAACATTGCCACAGTCACTGCTTGTCACAAACAGGTTTATTTCAAAATGACCATTGCTAAATTCCTGCTTTGTTTGGCTGTTTTACAATTCTTCCTCAATTCCTGACAGCACACTTGCAGTTGAGAGGTGAGAGAGACAGTCTTGGTTTTGTCCCTCATCACCCTTGGAGGCACAATCTGTACAATTTACCAGTGAAAGAAGGTGAGGGCTCTCTCATATGACCATTCCATAAGATAAACAAACAAGCTGATTTCACACAGTCTTTTTTTTTTCCCCCTGCAATATAACCACAAATCTATTACATCCAATTTCCTGCAGAGCCCGTGTGCAATGCATTCTGCTAAAATAAGGGGAGGTGTCTGGTGCAGGGAGACCCTGGAGTCCGCTCCTGCGCTGATCTAAGTCCCTGCCTGGGGACACAGCATTGCACAACCATCAAACTGCATAGCATAGCTTGCCCTGACCCCATCTCCTCCCCTCTCTCACCTCCTGTCTGTCTGTACAGGGGCTTCTGGGGAGATACAAAGGGCATTGGAGCAAGAGGGACACATCTCTCATCAGACCTCAAGTCATCCCACTCTCCCTTTGCAACACCGTGCCTTCAGGCTGTCAGCTACGGTAAGAATCTGGTAAACAAGAGCACAAATCAAAAAACAACATTGTGACCTATTTAATGGGAAAAAGACTATGTCGACCCAAGCCACTGACAAAACTAGTTTCATTGCAATAGCTGCTAGCCAAGTAAGTCATGTGTGGGCACATGCATTTAAAGTCACCATGCTAGCAGGGCTCCTGCTCCACACTTTTAAACATCTCTGCCAAGGCTTGGTTGGATAAGAATGCATCTAGGCACATGCTGCTTCTGCAGCAGCAAGAAGATTCTGAGAGTTGTTTCTCAAAGGGAAGCATAATGCCTTTTTTGATCAAGCATTCTAGATACCCTATCTGTCCATGTAAGTGGTGTGTGGATGTACCCTATGAGCAGGCTCCATACCAAACACAGTACAGAGGACAGTGCTCTCCACTCCCATCTTCTGCTGCGTGCTTTCAGTTACCTCCTCCATGCAGATAGAGAGCTGGGTAACAACATGAGAAGAAGGAAAGGAAAGGAAAGGAAAGAAAATGTTTGCAGGGATATTTACAGAACTGGGGATGGCTTTTGAGTCAAAAAGAAGGGGGACAGACAACAAACCAAACCAAATCTATTCCAGTCTGAGGAAGCTCCAAAGAAATCAAATAATTGAAAATAAATCAAATTCCAGTGACAAAACTCTACAGAAACAGTAAGACAAGAAAGCGTAAAGCAAGGCTCAAAGACTAGTGAAAAAAAAAGCCATAAGAAGGTCAATGTAAAACAACAGCTTTGATCTTCTGCCCTAACCCTGCTGGCTTCCATGTACAAGTAATATGACTGCTAATCTCATCTGTGAGGGGCATAGCTTCATCAGCTCTTGCCTGAAGAAAATGTTCAGCTTGTGATGCTAATTTAAGCCCTCAGTTTGGACCCTTTGGACACTGGATATATATATATATATATATATATATATATATATATATATATATATATATATATATATATATATATATATTTGTATAGTACAGGTTGAAACAAAACACTAGTGATCCTCATACACTTCATTGCAGAAAGTAACCCTGGCAAAAACTGCTCTGTGGTCTTCACAGTAGCTTTGGGGCAGGAAGAAAATTTCTTAACAGTTCCACTTGGCCTCCATAGCATACAATTTGCTTACGCAACTCTTTGAAATTTGTTAATTTCTCAAGTCAGGTGTCAAAAAAATGCCACATTACTCTCCATTTAGTCTTCTGAGAAATACTGTCTTAAATTATACACTCTTCAAAAGACACTTTAGTTAGCATACTGCATATATGTGCCCTATAATTAGTTTTTTATTTTAGTCTTCCTGAAATTTAGTATAGTGCTGGGAAAAAAAATGATGTAGCACATTACAAGTGCATAAAAGGCTTAGTGTTATCAGCCATTCCTTGAGCAGAAAAAAATAATTCTTCCATCCCACTGCAGCAGAGAGCATAGGTATTTAGGGCTTAGTCCTGCAAACATTCAAAAGTGTGTGTGTATGTGTGTGTGTAGTTTATTCATGTGAGTGAATTGACAGAATTATATGAGACCATTTCTGTAGATAATAATACAAGGCATGGTTTTTCAGTGTCTTCAGAACATGACTGGAAGTTCCTGCCAAGTGTTGTAGAAATGCCATCTGTAGAAATGGGAAAGTCGTCTATTTCTAAAAAGTATATTGAATAATGGATTACTCAGGCAATACTCAGGCACCTTTAGTGATGATTCTTTCATCTTAACTGCTTTTCTAAGATGCTTTGTTAGGAAAAAAATTGATGTTTATTGTCATCATGGGTTTTTGCTACTGATGAGAAGCACATTGTCACATCATACTTGGCAGTAGCAGGATGCTCAGTCTTTAGTGATTTCACTTACCCCAGATTTACCTAATCAGACACAGCAAACAGAAAAGCAAAACTCATCCTGCCTTTGCCTCCTTCTTTGTCTGTAGGATGCCTGTTTGCAGTGCGAAGTCTTGAGCTCCGTAGGAGCAAGGATATTGCACTGCCCATTTACTTCAACATACTTCAGTTTCTTTACAAAAAGAAGCACACGTAGGAATTGTTCTTCTTAGCTACAACTCATCAATTCCAAGAATATATCAGACTTCAGTAATAACACAGAGGTAGCTGTGGGATCTTTTGCAAGTAAATGAGAGAGCAACTGTGGAGACAGATGTACACATGGATGGCAGAAGAAGTATTGTAAGGAACCAATGTATTTTCTGTATGTTGGGACTCACTTTTGTCTCCTGTTCATTCTTTTCTCCCTGTATCTCTTCCCATCCTGACCGAGCGAGTGAAAACTGTGCTAGATTGGAGCTATAGATGCTCAGATCAGGGAACACTGTAGTGCAGCTGCCAAGAACTGGTTTGTGGCAGCTGTGGTCTCCCTGGCTTTCCCCCAGCAGAGGCTCTGGTTTGGTTTTCTTCTCTCCTATCAAAAAGCTGCCTTCCAGGCAGGTTGGAGATTTCTCCCTTTCACACCTGACTTGTGATGGCTAATCACAAGATTCAAGATTGCGTCAAAAGATACAGTAGGAAAACAGGAAAACAGACACGTGGACGATATGGTGCCCTTGGTCTTATTTTCTCCATGGGAAAAACAAACACAAGGTACTGACGGTCTGACTAAGGGAGTGGGAGCAGGACAAGTGTGAATCTCACCATTTATTCTGCATTGCCTACCTAGCAAAACTCTTACACACTTTCAGCTCAGCCTACGTAAGGATGCACGGTAAGGCACTGTGTGCCTCACTATGATTCATGTGAAACTTGCAGATTTTCACATGAATCATGACTAGGAAGGTTGTTTGAGAAACATGAGGTAGCCCTGGTGGCTCCCAGAATCATGGGAGAGAGGAACAAAATGGAAATACGGGGAAAACAGGCAACAAGCAAGTGAATTATGCATATACACAATTGCAAGTACACAACTGAAGGTAAGAATAAAGTTGTCCAGAGACCTGAGGATAAAACTGTTCCTTTATGATATATCTCCCTTGCTTAGCATTCATAAACAGCCATCCACAGCCCTAGTATCTGCAGTTTTACTAAAAAAAACCTCACTGCACCCTGCAGCTGAATGGCTGTGAATGTACCTTTGCTCCAGTATGTGTGAACAGTATACTCTTGGATTTCTCTGCTTGAGGAAGAGAACAGCAAAAGGGCAGCCAAGACCTCACTGGGCCATGTCTGCTATTTTCACCTTCAAGCCTGTAGTGAATTCAGGATGTGACATCTGAGCTGAACTGAATTACAAGCACAGTAGATGATTTTTGTATTTTCTTTCCAGTGCTTTGCATTAAAGATGCTTCAAGCCCTTCTCAAAGAACATACTAGCAATTCACCTTAAAAAAAAAAAAAAAAAATCAGGTTTTGGATTTTATCTTCTTCCACTAAAGTTTGGGCAGTTCTGCAGCAGCACATACGCTGATTTGTCAGCACAGAAAATTTGTTTCTGCAACCAGGCTCTAGCTGGGAAAATATGTTGAAACAAATCCTGACAGCTGTGTGCAGGTCTTATAGAGACACTAGTCCTAAATTATTTTCAGGTTTGATCCCCTATCCCTCACAGGTCTTGGTTAACAAAGTATTTTTAATTAATGTTCATGGAAGAGGAAGGTGTTTAATCAATGCAAAACATTGCCTTTAGTAATGATACAACTACAGTGAGGTATTTTGTCATCTCTTTTTTATTTTGTTTTGATTATCTTCAGTCAAGATCTAGCAAAAAACACACAATGTGCATTAACACAATATCTAGGGTGGCTGCTGACCTCTGCTTTCCTCAAAGGATAGTGATAAGGTAAGGCTAACACTTAATGAAATCAAATTTGACAGAGTGAATTGTCTTGGTGATAAAGCTTGAGTACAGGGGAGGAAGAGCTTATTTTTGCTATTTTTATTTTGAAGAATTTGAGGCATAAAAGAACACTATAAAGGACTATGAACTGACTTAATGGGTGGAAGAGTCAGGGGAAACATTAGAAAATCCCATATATTCTGTTTAAGCCAACTATCAGTCACTTCTAGCAACTCTGTCCTTTGTCTTCATTTTCACTCTGCATCAGGAACTGTCAGCACACAACCTTAGTCACCTGAGGGATGATTAAGAGAAAGACCACTGGCGGCAGGGGAGCTCAGGGTTGAGGAGATGGACTTCTACCTCACTGAGGTTACCTCAGGAGGAGCAAACAACATCAGTGGCACTGGGTTTGTACAGGATCATCAGACAGGCACAACATTTGCCTCGAGTCCAGGTGAAAAGGGCATGTTACAGCCAGAGCTAAAACACGCAGACATATCCATGCTAGACATCCTGGTATCATTTAAAAATATGTTCATATTGATTCTAGTTTGAAAGCTAACATGAAAATCCAGACAGTTGTCTGAGTCAGAGTTTTCTAAACTATTTCTGAAAGACTTTTTTTGATGACTCTCTGATTTAATGTCTCCAGTCCCCTTCAGACAAACAAGGCAACTGAAGACTTGCATACTGGGCAATAGGCAATGTAGTTCTTAAATGCAGCCAAATACAGGAAGAAGTGTAGGCTTGTCCCAGCTGGATTTTGTCACTTCTGCTTGGCTTTTCTTTCAGTGAGAAGTAAAGAAGGGAAAATAGCTTTCTGTATGGTATTAGAAATCTTACTAGAAAACTCACTGAGTCTCGTCCAGTGTTTGATTAGAGAATACTGTTGTTTTAGTTTTAAATACTGCTCCAAGGGGAGACATTTTTAGTAATATTATGATGGAGCATTTTAATTTATTATAGAAAACTAAATACAGAATATCAGTGAAGTATATTTTTCCATTAATAATTGACCCTGCTTTCTAGGAATTTTAATTTTTAATCTGTGAATGGTTTAGGACAGTACAAACTCAGTCTATTGAACAACAGATGAAATAATGTGTGTGATCTCATATTTGAATTCTGGATATAATTTTTCATGAAACCCAGGAAGAGAATAGCTGTGCCAGTATGCAGTCATTCTTGGGTGCCCTTGCCTTGTTACAATGTAAAAGTATTTAGAGTGAAGTCTAGCTGCGCTAATGTAGTAGTACTGCCTGGAAAAAAAAAAAAAAAAGAATTAAAAAAATTTTTTTTTTAAAATTTACATTAATTTACACTTAATATTTACATTCATTGCCACTGTACATATAGTCAAAATGGCCACAAAATAAGGTGTTTTAGGTAAACTCTAGACTGCCAGTATGTTGATTCTTTTGTATATTTCTTCACTTTCATTCTCCCTTCTTTCCTCTGTGTCAGTCTTCATCAGAGTATTTGGGGATTAATCCTTTGCAGGCAGTACCTGCAAATGTACCTAGTTCTAGATGCAAGTGTCAGGACTGAGGGTCTCTGAAGATTTGCACTGAAACCTGCACCAGGAAAAGCCTTTGTTAACAGACATGGTAGCTGGAGCAGACTGGCAAAACCCTTAAACACAGCCTCTATTTTGAGCAGCTATTTGTTTAGCCTAAAAACAAAGTCCTTAAAAAAAGTCAGCTGGGGGAGAGGAAACAGGCGACACTCCGTTTGGATTGCACTGTGTGCTCAAGTGTCTGCCCTTCATGCTAATTGGAGAGCTTGGGACCACTATCAGGGGGACAGAGAGCAGAAGGCAACCCAGGTACACAGCACTGGGACAGCCTCTGAACAAAGGGTTTCATCACCACCTTTCCAGCCACGGGCAAAGGCCGAATTTTTTGCATTAGATCATGGATATGGTCAGTAATGAGTTGTTTGCAGGCCAATGTGTAAAACAGCTTACTTAGCTAATATCCAAGTCTGACTTTGAGCAATAGAACTTAGCGAGGGAGGAATCTGCAGGTGGAGTACACTGTAATGTGAATAGTGAGGCTTGGCTTGAGCAGGCCCCAATATTAGGCAGTCCAGCACAGCTGTAAGCTACTGTAGGCACCATCATGACCACTCCAGGTCAGCCCACTTTTCTGGTAATGCACACACACCATGAGATAGCCTGCTACAAGAGCAGAGGAAGACTCTGGTGACAAAGATGAGAAGTGATTCTATGAATACTCCGTCAGTCACTCACTCTACTCTTATGCAAGACCATGGGCAAGGTCTAGTAAAATCCCTGTGGATGTTTCCATATGGAGCAAGAGGAAATTGCATAAGCTTATATATAGCTGCTCATGAGACAAGTTTGAGAAGCAGTATTTGACCCTCAGCTCTGCAGCTGCTGCGCTATGTATGGCCTTGTCATGGGAGCCATCAAGACACTGCTGTGATGTGAAAGAGTTTCCTAAAGTATCTTGTTTCATGCTGGCGACTAACTAAATCAGCTTCACCTCATATCCAGATGAATGTTCTCTTGCACACACTCACCTTCAGTGGCAAATGAACAACCAGTGCAGAAGTAATTTGCCTTCTGCTGTGCTGTCCTGAAGCTTGTGGCATACATTTAGGATGTCTCACGGGCTAAGGCTGACCAAAGGAGAGATTAAAAGAAATTCTGCTCTACTGATAGTGCAAAGATTCAAATGAAGAACGTCCTTGGAGCCATAAAAGTTCTACAAAAGACCTGGTGTAGTGTGCCACTGTATGCAACTGTGATTAAGAAGTTATTAAAATATTTGAAATTATAATGTAACTTTGGCAGCAATTGCCAGCATCCTGAGGATCAATGGGCTGACAATGCTTCAATTGAATCTCAGAGACTGACAAGGCAATGCACATTTCACTCATTTATATCACATGCATGTTCATATTCCCCAAACTAGGTAACCCTGGCATTTATCTTGACTGGCAGAAGTAGGAGAAGAGATGTGATGCATTACAATTTACCATGGCTAATCGTGGTATTGAAGAGCCTATAGTGATTTGTTCATAGTCATTAATTTGATTTCAATGGCCACAGCTGCACATTACTGTTTCTTCTTTCCTCAGTCTTTCTGTTTGTAAAGCAGGTGTGAGTCACCTCTGCTCTTACCTCAAAAGCACATGCAGTCATTTTGCTCTTACCTGATTTTCAGGAAAACAAACTTTAGACCTGTATTTGATTGTTTCAATAGCCTCTCTCCTCTTCTGCAAGCAGCTTTTTTTAACCTTCTCTCACATGATCTGTTAATGAAGCCCAGCCTGTAACTTTTAAGTTTAAAAATAATTCCTCACCTCACTCACAGTCTCTAACCTTATCATGGGAAATGCTTTCCAGCATGTCAGCTTGCACTTTAGACACTCCAGCTCCAAGAGACAGATTTGTCTTTCATGCTATGCAACTGTTTACAATGGTTTGCAGAAGCACAAACATCCTAATCAAACTGAAAGATTTATACTTCTCTGAACTTTACTACAGTTTCTGTCTCAAAATAGAAATGCTGGCTCATTAAACGAAAACAAAATGTGATTTCAAATATTAAATAGTATGTGGAATCCTACCCATATCTTCTCTGAAATCCATTAAAATGCTTTCACTGTGATCTGTAGAGTACTGATGGGCAGTAAAAAATTTATCTTGGTCAGAGGGATCTTACAATACTGATTGGATTTACAATTTCCAACTTGTTAGAATAAAATTTTAAATTAGGACAGTCAGGAAATGGTAAATACTTTTGAGGTTTTTTTAATATCTTTCTTAGTATAAGGAGGAAAAAACACCAATTATCTTTATATTTTAGACAAACATCAATACAATGTGAAAATTATTCTATATTTGTAAACTTCTATATCAACAATTCATGACGATCCTTTCCTGCATACTCCCACTATTTCCCTCGGTTAGCTTTCAAAACTCCCAAAACACAGAAATTACTACCTGCCAGAAATCAGGAAGAGACATTGAGTAATGAATCAGGAATCAATCAAAGTTTAGAATTTTAAGCATATGAGTTACACAATGGTCAAAGCTTCAAAGCTGACTTCAAACTCAGTATTTAAACTTATTAAAAAAAACCAAAAACAACACAAACAAACAAAAAAAACCCAACAAGGTAAAAGAAGAAGGGTTAGAACTCTTTTTTTTCCCCACACAAAAAAATACCTTCATCAAAAAACCTCACAGAAAATCAGTATAGCTTATGAGAAACCCTAACCCTGAAGTAATGGAGGACCCCCACCCGGTCTTTCTTGCAAGGCAAGCAATCCCTTGCATCATTTCCCAACTCTTGTGACTAGGTGAGACATTGAGATGCAAACGAAGTCGTCTCTGCTTTGTGGGCCAGCAGAGAAGCTGGAATGTGGTTTCTTATCTAGCACTTGGGTGAGGAAATGGTGATTCTGGCAGATCACAAGACCACTGAAAACAAAGAAGTTCAGAAGGATTGTGTCACTGCTCCTCAGCCATCTCCCAGGTCTTCGGAACACTCACAGAACTCTGTCTGGGTTCCCTAGAAGCAAATCCTGCTTCCTTTTCTAACCTAATAATGATGCAAATAACCTCATTATGGGTTATGCTCCAGCTGAAACAGTTTGAACCTTATATTTTACTAGGGAGAATCCAAAGAAAAGATTCTTAAGAGGCTACTTATGACCAAACGTTGTTAATCCCAGAGAGACATTATAAACTCAGGAGCCACCTCAGTTCTGTGGTGAGGAATGCCTAGGCTGGGGGAGAAAGTTGGTTCTTTTCATGGAACTGCATGGAAGAAAAGAAACCACTCATGTTTATTTGGTATTCTTTTCCCCAAGCACGCTCAAATTTAGGTAAAAAATATCTGCAGTTCCTAAAACTTTTCAGAGTGTACCACTAATAATAAGTATTAAAGCAAACAGCATAGGGATATCCCTACTGTAATTGTTTTCTCAAATCCTCCCAGCTTTCTGAAGCAGTCACTCTGGTTTTGGAAATTTACAATGCTTTTTTCCTGCAAGAAGAACATTTACTATAACGTAGAAGAAAATCGTGATTCTTTTTTAGAAAAGAAAGTTGGCCTGTATTTTTTGAAGTTTCATTTTTCCAAAGACAAATATGACTGGCATTTCTTACACATCAGACTCTGGGATGTAAAATGAGCACAGTGTTCTCTGCAATGCAACTCTGATTTTCTAAACTGAATCAATTTTTCGCTAAACAGAAGTACATATGAATTTTCAGATTTGTTTCTATTTTCTTTGGGTTTTTTTGTCGTTTTGTTTTATTTTGTTTTGTTTTGGTAGCATCTAATGGAAGCTGGTCAGTAAAAGCTTGGTATGAATTACAGTAATTTGCATTTTAGGTTATAAACACTGAAATATATCTTAACTGAGACCATACTCCTGTAGGAATCTATTCTTAAGCCATAGTGTAGTGTGGTGAAATGACAGAAACTAAATTGTAAGCTAGAGGACTTTAATGTTTGTATAAACAAACATGTTCACATGCATAGCTTTTTAAGTAAGCCAGTTCAATATTTTTATTTCAGGAATAAAAACCCTGAATTTAGTCTCAATAGTAATTGAGAACTCCAGCACTTTGAATAAATGAAATAAATGTCCTACCTTTGCTATTCAGATAAAATGGCATGCAAACAAGCCACTTGTTTTTACTTCAGTAAAGATCATGGCTCATGAATTATCTTGAGATTGCTGGTCTAGGGGAGCTGCTTGTTCACACAGTCTTGTCACAGTTGAGTGTGACATAGCTTATTCTGTTTACATTGCTCAGATGGTTTTCACATATTGCCAGCGTCCTGTAGCTTGGCCAGTCAATTGCCATTACAAAGGAGCTTAGCTTTTCTGATTGCTGGGCTGTCTTCTAGCAGATACAGACTGGTCCCTTCCTCTGTGTATTTGTACCAGGAGAACCAACGGCAAGGATTTAAAAGTAACAAAAAAGTTTCTAAAGTCCTGGATTCCAATAAGTAGATTGGTTCCAAAGGGGGAGAGAGCATTGTCCTGCATATCTGTGATACAGCAACTTGTGCAGTACCAACCACACCTTGTAACTGCAGCAGCACATCTCATATTGATTAGATCTGTCCCTGGAAATTCAAAGCTGAATTGATTCCTTCAGCTTCAGGGGCAACACACTGCTATGCAAGTTCTTTGCACTATTTAGAAATGTATAGACTCTGTTATCTGGTAACTTGTAGGGCCTGACAGCTGCAGTGTAGTTGGCAAACGTTTTGGTTGTTGCAGTGGTGACATGACTAGTTATTAAAAGGTGTTGTTGCTGCATCTTAGAAGAGTGGCATGCCTTTGGCAAAATACCTAGAGTTTTGCATATATAGAGTTCCTCAAAAGCTGGGTTTTTTTTAAAAAAACAATTTGGAATGTTATCCTCTGAAATAGAGAGATTTAAAGTAATGGACAAGTGTCTTCCCTCCAAGTTTTGATCTTTGGATTATTGCAGACACAACGCTGATTACTGTGATTAGCACGGAAAGCTGTGTCTCCTCTGGACTGGACGGCTTCAGCTGAGCTTTTAAGCAGAGGAACTGAAGGAGCTCTTGATTTCACCCCTTCTCTCTGCTAACATAGAAGGAGTGCATTGCTTAGTCCCCGCGGAGAGGTTTACAATATAGCAAAGGCTGCTACGGCTGGTGTGACTGCAGCATACTGTTACAAGGCTGCACAGTTAGATGGAAAATTACTTCTATCACTATCTGCCCAGTTATTACCTGTAACTGCTACCACTGACCCGCTGTTCACTTCAGCAGACCATCACCACACTGGGCTTACAGTTTGGCTTGTGAATACATCGTGGTGCACAAGCACGAGCAGCAGGGACAGTAACAGAAGGATGCCTAGTAGCTGTGTAACATGGTGTTTTTACCTTGAAATAATGAACAGCTGCTGCAACATGACTGTCAGTGTTCACATTGATGCATTATAATAAAATTCTCAGAGAGGAAATGTGCATCCAGGAGTTGGAGGTGGTTCTAGTTCAGCTTCGTATCACAGGTTTCTTAATGGCCACTCTTGTGATGACCAAATTCTGACCATGGCTGTTGCTGTGCTGATTTCCCTTGCATATGCTTACATTTTTCCACCTGGGCTCTCAAATGTCCTTAGCAAAATAACTAGGGAATTGATATATCCACACAACCCTTATGACTCAGTACAAGCCTAAGTCAACATGCTGAAAGTATTCCTGTCTCCTTCAAGGATTTCAACAACTTCTCAGCTAAGTTTTTCCTATGTACAGTTGTTAAATAAACTGGTAGGGTGAATTTATCTTTGTATTGAAATAGTATTTGACTCCTGTGTGCGTGTGTGCGCGTGCGTGTGCCTGCGTGTGTGCACCAAGAGTGTTCAGGAGGAGAGAATAGCACAGTGGTATCATATGTTAGCTGACTGCATGGTAACTTCCCCAAAGAGACAAGACCTCATATCATCTAGAAAAGCATCAGTTTGTCTTCATGCATCTCAGGGCACATTACAGAACAGCAGACATGTGACTTATGGTGCAAGACCTTCTGTAATTTAGACATTACCTCCTGCCATGCCAGCTAAACATCTTGTCCTTTAAGACAAAAAACTTCTTGTCCATAGTTCATTGATAATTTATTTGCAGTCTTTGAATGCTCAGTCAATACTAGATACAATTGCATAAACAAAGCTAACTTAAACAGGACTGAGAAATCCAATTGCACAAAAAAAAAAAAAAAAAAAAAAAAAATCAGCAAAAAGCTGTTAAGTGAAATATTTTCAAATGCCACACATCTCAAAAAACCCCCAGAACCCACTAAATCCCTTATTATAAATTAATTAACTAGATGATGTTATATCTAAGTCTCCTGAGGTATTTAAATGTGAATTGATTATGAAGTGAAATGTTTTATGCTGGAAAGATACAAATACACAGAGAACTTGCAAAAGTACTTGAAAAAGACAAGAAACTCCTTCAATATATATGTATGTATTTGGGTCTGTCAGGTTTCCTCAGGCCAAAGAATGTTCCTGAGATTATCTGGGTAAAGAAACATGTATTGCTTGTTTTAGCAATACACTGTGTGTCTTAAGACATCAAAAAAGTGAGAAGTACGTATCATATGATTTCTTCCTTTTCACTGTTGTGTAACAGTCTGCAAACCCAGATTTTTACACTAACTATATGTTCTAAAGTTTACAAGCTACAGCCATCAGCAGTGCTGCCTCTACAAGGATTTAAGGGTGAACCTCACACAACCTGCAGTTATTATACTACTGTAGACAAGTTCCCTGTTAAAAATCAAAGTTTGTTACATGAAAACCAAGTCTATCCCACTAGTATCTCATCTGTGCAGCAACTCCTGATGTCAACAGTGTTTTCCAGTAGGTATTACTGGATGTTATGTACATAAACACTAGCCACCACTGGTGTCAAAACACCTTTTACCAAACTTGGGCCCACAAGCAGAAAAATAAAAAACGGAAAACAAAAAAACCAAACCAACACAAAAACAAAACACCAAAACACCAAAACAAAATACCCAAAGAAAAAAACAACACAGCAATTTTCAGATACTAAAACATGGGGGAATAAAAGGACTTCCCTGGAAATGTTTCTGGCAGCAGTGTCACTGCCATGCTGCTGCTCCCAGTGGGAGACACTTTGTCGGGTGCCAGCCTCATGGAAATGGCCCTGCCGGCTGTTGCCCCCTGGCAGAGGTGCAAAGGCAGCATTTGCCCCCGCCACGAGGAGCGGGCTGGGGCACGCAGGGCCAGAGACCACCGGGGCAGCACGGGAGCCGCCGCAACAGCCTGACCCGAGCAGGAGCCCTCAGCGGAGCACACGGACGGCGCTGGGGCTGCCAGCACCCCGCCATTCGTGTCTCTTTGCCTCCAGACTTAGTTTTTCCTTCGTTCTGCCCATGTTAAGGCCCTCCGGGTTAAATTCCACCTGCGTGCTGCCACTATCTCCGGCCCCACAGTACTCGGAGTAAATGCTTGGACAAACATTGCCCAACCTAGCGGCTCCGGCGCTAGGGAGGACCCCCAGGGAGATCCCGCACCGCCCCCGGGTGCTCTCGGCCCCGGCCCGGGAGAGATGCGGGCCAGCCTCAGCAGACCCGCCCCGGGCCCGGCGGAAGGCGCGGCCCTGCCCAGCCGCCAATGGGCGCGGCGGGGCGGGCACGGCCGCGGCCGGGATAAGAGGGACGGCGGAGGCCGAGTGTTGCCGGGTAGAGGAGGCAGGAGCGCGGCAGGGATCCTCGAGTGTGGTGAGCGGGGGCTGGGAGGTGGGGGTGCGTGGAGAGGGCCGGTCTCGGTCGCGTCTTTGTCCTGCACTGGGGCTGTTCCTGCCGGGAAGGGGCGGCCATTCCAGCCGCGTCCTCGGGAGGCTGCCGACTGGGCACCCCGCGGCCCGTCCCCGCCGCCCGGGCTTGTTTACAGTCGCGGCCGAGGGCGGGGCGGGCAGCGCGGGGTGCTCGGCTCCGGCCGATCGCTGGCGGAGGGCGCGCGGGCGGCCTGGACTCTGGCATCCCCCGCGCTCAGGGCGCCCTGCCTGACCGCTGTTCCTCCGTCCTTGCCAGATCGGCCAGCATGAACACGTTCCTGACCACGCTGTGCCTCTGCTTGGGCGTGGTTCTCGGCGCGCCGAGGCTGGACCCTGAGCTGGACGACCACTGGGATCTGTGGAAGTCGTGGCACAAGAAGGACTATCATGAGGTGAGCCCCCGCCGTAGGCGCTCGGAGCTGGGCCCCACCAGCTGAGTCATGTCTGCTTTGTTACCACGCCGGCTATGGGCAGGGCTTGGGAAGCATAATCCTTCTCTTCCCAGGTTCCTTTCCTGTGTTTGTGTATTGACTCAGCTGCACTATACTCGTTGTTTTTCTTATGAGGGCGGCAAAAAAATCACCGCCTAACACCGTTTCACGCTTCTCGCTCGAGTATTGTACCTTTGCCTGAGTATTATGAGCCTTAGAAAGCTTGTTGTTGTGCAAGCAAACTTGGTTTGAAATGCCTCCTTGAAGTACACTGTTTTTTTGTCCCCTTAGAGAGAGGAAGGCTGGAGGAGAGTGGTATGGGAGAAGAATCTGAAAATGATTGAAATCCATAACCTGGATCATGCATTAGGAAAACACAGCTACAAGTTGGGAATGAATCAGTTTGGCGACATGGTATGTGTAGAGACATGTAATGTACAGTTCTAAGTAATGGTGTGTAATAGATGTAGTAGTAGATAGTAACTGCATGTATTGATTTGTTTTTCAGACAGCTGAGGAGTTCAGACAGCTGATGAATGGTTATGTACACAAGAAGTCAGAAAGAAAATACAGGGGATCCCAGTTTCTTGAGCCCAACTTCCTGGAAGCACCACGATCAGTAGATTGGCGAGAGAAGGGATATGTAACTCCAGTTAAAGACCAGGTACTATCTGATGGTGAATTTCTAACTAGTTACTGGTGCAGTTTCCTGAATGCTACATCCACTTTCACAGGGAAAAACACTGTTTGATGGTGCTTAGTACAAGCTTACTAAACTAAGCACCATTTTGTAACTGTGTTTGTAACTATGATTTCACTTTATACTTCAGGGTCAATGTGGATCTTGCTGGGCTTTCAGCACAACAGGAGCTCTTGAAGGGCAGCACTTCAGAAAAACTGGCAAACTTGTTTCACTGAGTGAGCAGAATCTGGTAGACTGCTCTCGTCCTGAGGGGAATCAAGGTTGTAATGGAGGTCTCATGGACCAGGCTTTCCAATACATACAGGATAATGGGGGCATTGATTCAGAGGAATCCTATCCATATACTGCAAAGGTAAGTGAAATGGCTGAACTTGTGTTGCAGGTGTCATATCTTTTGCGTGGAAAAAACTGGGTTGGGAAACTCATACCTAGAAAGGAAAATGTCTGTAGAGATCAGTGCATCTGTAATTCCTGTTGTGTCTTTGCTAAGAGAACTAGCATGACTGTAGGAGTCACATACTGCACTGGTCTTTGAGGTCAAAATCTTGACAGACCGGTTAGAAAAACTGGAGCAGGTTTTCTTCCTCCCCCTTGTTGTTGCCCTTCTATCATGCCTTATCTTGGTTGCCACACCAAACCAAGAACCCAGCCCTTGTCAACAGTGCTACTTAGTGGTAAGACAGCAATTCATCTTCCCATAACTGACCTGTTACAGAGTTGTTACCTACAGGCCACCTAATTCATGTGGCTAGTCTCAAAAATTGGATTTTTAACAACAGTTGTTAATGCCTTGAGTTCTGGTTCTGGACTAAGTGTGCATAAATGGCGATAAAATCCCTGTAATGATCTATCAAATGTTGAACAGGTACAAGAGGATGAAAGAGCAGTAGTCAGTTTTGGTATCACTGGAGAACCAGTAGTTTGTGGTTTCACCTTTTGAGAGGTCTGCTCTTATTACAGAGGATTATAGAGGATCTTTTCTTTCAGCTTGTTTTGTGTTGTCTGGGCAATAGCAATACCATTTGTTGTGAACAACATTGGATCTGAGTTCCTGTTTACCGGTGTCCCTGTAATCTCAACTCTTTCCTAATCTTATCTCAACTCTTTCCTAATCTTGGCTGTTGTAGAGATCACAGTTGATTATAGGAAGTGCCTAACTTGCTGAGTATGAAAAGTAAGCAACTGAGCTGTAGTCTGTGTTCATTTAGTTGGGGAAACAGTTTTGGTACTAACCTATGATGCAGGTAAGGGAAGGATGTGCATGCTTGAATCTGTTTGTTTCACATGACCTGATTTCCAGATTAGGCCTCACCTCTCTCCTGCTGTAAATGTACATGATATCAGCAGTTCAGGCTTCACTGTAAAAATCAAAGAAAAAAAAAAACCAGAAAAACCCACCCAATAAAACAAAAAACACCCTACTAGAAATACCACAAATATCACCCCCAGCTGTTGTATGTAAGGTCATGTAATACAAATTCCTAGCTTTCAAATCATTCTGTACAGCTTTTCAAACTATGACATGTTAAAATTGTGAATTTTAAGTGCTTGCTCAATGAGCAATTTCTGGATTGCTTTGTAATTAATGAATACTTGGCTTTCTTCCATTGTGCTTTAATGCATTCTGGGCTTCTTTCCTTTCTGTAAAGATACTTGTCCTGCCAGCCAAAGAGGGCAGAATTCCAGAATGTGATGGCTCTCTGCACCTCTGATAAAGTTGGTGGGGACTCTTTGGGCCCTGTTGACATTTACTTTTTCTGTACTTTTGAAAAGTTCAGAAGCAGTTCTTCTGTATTCCCTGTTATCCTTGCAAAATACTGCTTAGGCAGTTGGATCCTCTTCAGTCCCTTGCTCTCAAAGCAGCAAAGTCACAAAATGTATGGTAATTCTGTGCTCACCTGTGTGTTAAATGGAAACCTGTGTAATAACTACAGCTTTCTCTACTTAGGATGATGAAGACTGTCACTACAAGGCAGAATACAATGCTGCTAATGACACTGGCTTTGTTGACATCCCTCAAGGACATGAAAGAGCTCTCATGAAAGCAGTTGCAGCTGTGGGTCCAGTGTCTGTTGCTATTGATGCAGGCCATTCTTCATTTCAGTTTTATCAGTCAGGTGGGGATTTGTTAATTACATTTATTCAGATAACTGGGATTTTTTAATTACTCAGTATTCATTACCTTGCAGTTAAATAGATGAAAGAAAAACCAGGTATGATAATTCAGAAATCATTTTAATTCTAGGTCAGGGTTTTTTTCGACATGTATTCTCTTGTACATGTGTCTACTTGTCCCTCAGTTTTTGCCATGATAAAATTCACTTGCAGTTCCTTTCTCTAACTTTCAAGAAGCTGTGCAACATTGGAGTTGAAATACACAAAGCCTCTTGTATGTGAGGGATAAGGGTTTTGTACAGATGATTTTGCTCATGAATGAATACTTTGCAGGTATCTACTATGAACCAGACTGCAGCAGTGAAGACTTGGACCATGGTGTTCTGGTTGTAGGTTATGGCTTTGAGGGGGAAGATGTAGATGGAAAGAAATACTGGATTGTTAAGAACAGGTAAGGTCTGTTTCATATATCTGGGGGAGAATAGAAGGAAGTTTGGCACTTGTAAGGGGAGAGGTAGAGAGACAACAGTAATTAAAATCTGTATGTGGGAAATGGGTATTTGTTTCCAGATTGTATGGTATGATAGAAGGTAAAATCCAACTTATGCTGCTGGCAACCTAATAAAGTAAGCCCAAAGCAGCCATCTTATTCTGCTTGTTCAGTTAATTTAAGGGAGGTCAGTGCTGAAACAGCCTGTGAACCTAGTAGATAATAAAGCAGTGGAGCAGAGGGGAGCAGGAGAAAGCCTGCTTGTGGGGGTGTAATGGATTTTTTTTGAAGCAGAGTGCTGCTCACTTCTGTGAAATAGGATAATACTTGAACTTTAAAAATGGCATTACTCCCTAGGTTGGAGGGAAAATAAATTAATGCTGAAGGCCACATCACATGAGCTTGTCTCATGTTCTCAGCATTACTGGGGCACCACCCTCAAATGCTGTTTGCAGCCTTTGACTTCCCTTAAATTGCCTGGGAGCAGTGTCTGAGCTTCAGGCACCTGTAGTCAAGGTTTGCACATCAGTGTGACTACCTCGTGAGAGAATGACTGCATTCTTCAGTGGGATGCCTCCTGGGATGCTTTTAATTGTTGGAAAACACTAAGTTTTTGGCTGTGGCTGTCTTGGATTTTCTCCACAAGTGTGGAAGGCAGCAGTTTTTTCAGTTTTAAACACTTAGAGGGAAGGGCAGTAAATAAGTAACTTCTGAATATATAAACAAGCCCTTTGTTTTTGTTTTCAGCTGGGGTGAGAAGTGGGGTGATAAAGGATATATCTACATGGCCAAGGACAGGAAGAACCATTGTGGAATAGCAACAGCTGCTAGCTATCCACTAGTATAATTTGAAGACTGAACATTTCAGTACAAGAGGGGATTTAAACTGAATGACCAAACCCATGTTCGCATGTGGTAGCCCTGTGTCTTTCAAAACTCAACTTGATTTTTAAAACTCTTGAAGTGTATTTTACATGTTGGTGACATGCCACTTGTTTAAATTAATGTAAATGTTGGTATGTAAACAGCTTGTAATATTGCTAGCTTTTGACTGCTTAATCCAATAGATTCTTTATATTTTTCCTTTTTTTTTTTTTTTTTTTGTTAATTGCAATGTGTCCAAAGGTTTACTTTTTAAATAAATACTTAAATTCCACTACATACATATGGCTTTGCATTTTGGTCTTCTTTTCTACTTGGGACTTTGTCGAATAGGCATCCTAAATCATACACTTAGGTGGAGTCTGTATGTGTGTACCTCTCTGTTCACTGGTCACTGAAATACAACCTTGTCTGGGAATGGCTAGTAGTTGTTACATAAAGGAGTGTAGAATTTATGATAGAGATTTATTTAAAATGGGAAGTGGAAAAATGTCTCTGGCTCCTAGTGTCTCACAACAAAGATCTTCAGTCTTGTCATCTTCTGTGTGCAGCATCTGATCTTAATCACTTAGCTTTTAATTCTGTTAGTTTTCTTAATGGCACTTCAAAAGTAGCACATTTGTGTAGTTTGTGCAGTTACGTCCTTTTGAGCATTATAGCAGGAGCACCCAAAGCACACCTGGCTGTTCAGAGGGCTTATTTCTGGAGATATGTAGGACACTAGATACTGTTTTCCCCCTGTACCAGCTTTGGAGAAGGAAAGGGGGATAAGGGAGAAATTATTTCCATATGGAAAGTGACATTGGGCTGCTTTGTTACCTGTGTACTTGGTGGCTGACTTAAGTGAGGTGGTTTATGCAGTGCCCTTTATATGTCCTTTTCCCTCTGCAGGTATCACTGCAAATCTGAGCATTAGCTCTTGCATACTACTGTTCAGGTGTTGTTTGGGTGCCAGTAGCCAGGTTTGGGTACCTTCTGCAGAGGATGGTAAATGCCAGAAACAGGGAGAGAAGGCTTGGCTTGGCTTTTGGGTATTGACATCAGCTCTTGCTGTTGGGCTGTAGGTGAAGGAGGTGTAGTTCTGTAGCATAACTAGCACAAGCGCTGAGTTCATGGACCTATAGGTTTTTGTGCACATCTTTTCAGAAGCTGATAGCCATGCACACAAAGGAACACTTAGACCAGAACTTAGGGATTATTAATTTCCTTATTGTTGATAATGTAAGTCTTTAAGTTGCATTTAATAAAGTCATTTAAAGAGAAAAACAAGGTGAGTTATCAATAATAATACTTGTGAGTTGTTCATGTGCTGCTTGTAGATGAATTCTTTTAACCTGAATTTCCTGACAAGTTTGGTTCGTTCTTTCTTTTTTTTTTTTAAAGAACCTCACTCAGCCCAGTGGCTATATAACAAGCCACAGAGCAGAAATACTGGTTAGAACTTAGCTATTAAGTTGACTTGCTAAGCTAGTTGTGAAAAGCATCCACACTGCTTGTGGAAGCTTTGGAGTAAGTATTAGGGAGCTCACCAGGTGGCCCTCTAAGGGCTGAGATTCAGAAGGAAATGGCCCTGGTCTGTACATTCAAAATGAGAGGCAGGAGAAAAATACTGCCAGAGAAGTGACTGTGTAAGCTCCATATGCAGAAAATTATTTTCATTCTTGCTGCCAGAACTGGGAATGGACTGACACTTGTCTCTCCTAACACTTTTTAATCCTGGAAGCTGATGTTACTGTAAGCCTGGTAGTGCTTCATGCTTTGTGTTTCTTTATTTGCTAGAACAGAAGTGAGACCAGTAAAAAGCCTCCTGAGACTTGAACTGCTAAAAAAATGGGTAACAGGGAAAGGTGTTTGGTTGCAAAATCCAGGGCTCAGAAAAGTTGCTGGGAAAACAAGGTATGTTTTATGACCAGATGGGAAATGAAAAGGAAATAACTTTCCAAAGTATCTGCACATGAATGGGCATGTAGTTCACAAAACAGCCATCAGCCTTTGACTTCTTTAGAAAAAAATATTTGTGTGGATTAAAACTTGCTGACTGTTCTGGCTGAACGTCCTCAGAGTGAATAATAAAGAAGGGGACAGGGTAAGCCAGGTCATGTAGATAACTCAGTATTTACACAACCTGAAGTAACAGCTTCACCCAGAATTGTGTTACCTGACACTATACAGACTAAAATTTTTTTAAAGTTGCAGTTTGTGTAAGTTTTTTTTTTTCCTAAGGAATATAAAGAACAGATTTCAAGAACAATATTAAATCTGGTTTTGGGATTCCATTGCAGTGGCCCTATCTTCGGCAAAGCTGTTTTATTTATTTACTTCAAAAATACTATCGTAAAGTAGCAAATTATTCCATAGTGGTATGTGTTCCAGTGGGGGAAGTGTTGTCTCTGTTTATCATTCTTCTTTTGTGAAGATACAGCAAATGCATGTTACCTGTGGTCATGGAAATCTCCAGAGTTGTTCCCAGAAAGCTGTGGTAATTAAAGCTCTTGATTACTAGTCCAGTGTTTTCTCTCCAAAGCTTCCACTGATTACATATTCCTACTGATAGCTGAAGCTGCATTTATTAATTTAAAATATTCTAGTCCACATGTATTATCAGTAAAATACATACTAGTAAAAAATCCTATTTATACCTGGTTTAGGTCCTATCTAAATTACGGCTACTGTTGTTAATGGGGTCTTACACCTATTGAGATACATGAGCTGGGCACTATTACATGCTAGACTGCAGTTCTGTACAGTGATAAACCTTTGCAGTCCTTGTTGACTAGCATCTTAATTGTGAAAATTACTTTTTTATTGGAATTTGGGAAGAAAAAAAAAGTTTTGCATTTGATTTTCATGTGGTGATGCTTCTTAAACTGTTCTTGTCCTGAAGGTCTCTTAGCAGCTTCTCTGCTCTGCTTATTGAATGTATTTTATCACTCACTGGACCTGAGCTTTTAAAAGCATGTATGAGGCAAGGAAAATCATGAAATTAAATTATTTCACTTACATATGAAGTACTTATTCTTTAGAGTCTGTCACGTAGGAAACTATTTTCCCTTAAGAGCACTGAATTTCTCGTACTATCTGTGACTGCAGAGTAGAACAGAATTTTAGAGGTATTTTCCTGATGTATTGGTTTTTGCCTTTGCTAAAGTTAAATCAATTTCTAAACATTGGCAGTGAAACAAATGTTATTATTCTGCTACACAGGCTATGCACTAATACAATTTCCAAAATGCTTTGAAGAGCTATAGTAAAAAATGACACTGCATGTGATTTCATGCAGTGAAAAACTTACAGGAAAGTCAAACATGATTAATTGTATCATTGAAGGTTTTCTATAAGGAAAGATTACTGTTGATCTGCATAACAGCACTCCAAAAACATAGTTCTGAGACAACCAGAGACAAAGGAAAATGGGAATATCCACTTCAAAAAAAACCCAGAAGTGAGCTTCTGAATATCAGTTATGCAGCATTTGCTACTTAATCTCCCTGATAAAATAACAAATCCTGTCATATATGTCTTAAGCATAATGCCAACTAATCAGTTTTGACATAGTAGAGATTGACAGCAGTTTCTGGCTATTAACCAAAGAATTGAGCATAGCCTGAAGGCTGTCATAATGTAACGTGATGTTTCTGCTTTCTAGCTGTCTTAGGAGTTTACCAAGGTGTATGACAGAGTAAGCACCTATTTTTACTTACTGTCCATACAATGCTCTTCAGTCTTTGCTGGGAAGTCATATCATGAAATGTTCACTCAACTAATACACTCTTTTGAAGAAATAATTGTTTAAATCAGTAATGGGGATTTTATTATCTTATGTGCTAATCGCAGTTTATTGAATCATGAGTGAAATTTCGGGTAAGTGCAGGGGCACCTAAAGCGTTTGGAAGAAAGACTAAAATCAAAAGCAAAATTTCATTCACAATTCACAAAACTGAACTTAAGTGATAATAAGGCTCTTCTGAAAACAGATGGGAGCCCAACCAGGAATTTAGTTTGGGGGAGGAGGAGGGTTGGCCACAGGGTGGAGACCTGATCCATGGATTGATTAGTTTAGATAGATTAGGAGTTTCAGAAGAATCTCAGAAGATGCCACCTTCATTTGTGTTCACAAACACAAGTGGCTGTTTTGGTTTTTTTTCAAAAAAAATATTTTGGTTTTTTTTCTTTGCTCTGTTGTGCAAAGATTTATTGTCCAGTGGCCTTAAAATACGATTTCTGCAACACTCTTTCCATCCTGCCTGTTTTCTGCTGAAGAGCTACTGCCAACCTCTGTGCGCAAAGGAGCAAAGAAACCATGGCAATGGCCATTTGTAAAATACTTACTGGATTATTTTTTACAATGCTTCTTCCTTGTTTTGTTCACTGACTGTTCTCTAGGAGATCCAAAACCTACTTCTGAGTGAAACCTGTTAGACTTTCCAGTAAAATGATGCTGGGAAACACATTGTAGAAGTAACACTGTGCGTTGTCAGGTGCAATGCTGCAATGCTGCTCTACTGGGAAAAACTGTAATCTCAGTAACTATATGCTACTAAATGCCATGGAAATATTCTAAGTTTTATGGAGTAAGATTGTTTTTTTTTTTTAAAATTATTAATGAAAACCTCCTGCACAGCATGCATGCCATGACATAGAACTGTTTAAAATAAATGCTGGGCTACTAGATGCTCAGACTGGCTTAGGGTGTCTGAGAAGTTGATGCTGAAATGGGATGTTGAGAACCCCTTGAGGCTGTAACAAGTCTTGGAACACGCTTGATTTTGTTTAAAACTGAAAGTCAAATGCCATGGCTTCAGAGCTGCCAAGTCAGGTGTTTTTTCCCACAAAGGGTACTTCTAAGCATAGCTCTGTAATATATCAGTTTATGCTGCTGGTAACAAGGCACAAAAACACCCCTAGATAGGGCTGCCCACAGAACTTTTAAACCTGTTCATTGCTGTGTGTGCAGGTGCCCATTTTTGCTGGATATAGCAAAACAATGAAACCAAAACAAACCAGAAATAAAAACAATAACAACAAAGAACCCACCAAAAAACCTCAATAAAGCCCCCAACCAAACCCACCAAAAATAAAACCACATATCACAGTCTTTTACCATAATAGCACAGCAATGCTAGAATTGTGAACGCAAGTTCTTCTCAATAGCCATCTTAACATTCCTTCTGCTCAGCATGTTTAGCGGTGTTGCTTTCCTCATTCAAGCATGAAGCATAAACTGACAGCCGGGTTTTTTTGGAACAGGAAATATATACTGGAAACATCAGCTGTGTTGTAAAATTGCATAGGCTTTTAGAGATTTCTCTCATAGTTAAAAGAAATCTCTCTGTTTATATAGAAATTCCAATGCCCTGTGCAAAGGTTAAGAATAAATCCTGCTGCCTTTTTGCTATTTGTTGCTTGCTAGTCATGGAAAGAATTGGAGAGGACCTGAGTTTTCTGCTTCAGTGCTGTTATGAGCATTTCTGTCACATTTCTCTCACAGTGTAATAGAGCATTTCAGAAGCAAACCTTGTGTACACAGGGTGCCCATCAGGAATACTTTTGAAATGGTATTTCTGTAGCACTATTTCCAGACATTTCAATGAACTTTATATCCCCATTTTGTTAGTAATTTTGCAAACCAAGAGCAAAAGAAACTCCCTCCACACTGAATTTTTAATCTAAACTGACACAGAGCTGAAAAGTGGGAGAGGAAGAAGGCCAAAAGCAGTGAGGCTGTCTGCCAGAGGGCAGACAACTGATTAGCAGCTGTGGGTGTGGATTTGCAAGAAGGCTAGCCTCCCCCTTTGGCTTTGTTTTCTCCCAGCATATCTTCAAAAGAGCTAAAAGTAAACATCCCCATTCTCAGCGTTCTTCTGCTGAGTTTAAATTTCAGATTCTACATTTATCTGCATGTCCCTTTCCACTTATCCTCCCTGCTTTTGTTTGAGCAGTCTCCTTTTTCTGTGCCGGAATAATAAATCATGCTGCGTTGTTAAAAGAGGGAGAAAATTGTCCACACAGGAACAAAACAGGAAACCTGGCGATCAAAAGGGCAAAAGACAGATGGTGTGTCACCCGGTGCGGTGTCTCAGAGCTGTGCTCCTCCGAGCACACGATGACAAGGCTGGTGTCGCGGCAGCTGGGCGTGGAGAGAAGCTGACCTCTTTTTTTCCCGGGCGTGTGCCGACGGTGCACTGGAGCATCTGCTGAATCAATGAGACATCAGGAACGGTCATGCCCGGGCTGGGATTAGGCTGGCCATGCACATTCAGCATGAGCACAGCTGACCCAGTAATTGAGCGGGCGCATTATCTCCTTCAGAGGTGTCCCTTCCAAAGTGATAAAATATTCACTGGGTGACCTGCTCAGCAGCTGACAACAATTCTTAGGCCAAATTTTTGTTTATTAACGTGGGAGTACTTAGCTGTTTTGGCCAACACCCTCTGCAAGCTGGCTCACCAAACTGCCTTCACTGAGTGCAATGGTCAGAACTACAAAGCTGCTACCAGAAAACAGGTTGTTGGCGTCCTGATGAATAGAGTCTTGCAAAGCCATGATGCAAATCATTGCATTGGATGAAAGCAACCTCCTCAGGGCAGATCTCAGTGGAAAATCCTATCTCTATGAAGTATTAAAATTAATTCACTTGAATCAGATCACATGCTTAGTTTGAGGTTTTTGGTTTTGTGTTTTCTGAAACCACATCTGTATTTGCAGAAAGCTAGGAACAAAAACCAAAGGTGTTTTATGGTAGTAATACATAGGGTTTGTGAATGCTGGCCATGATGACATGAAGCCCGAATGGTAGGGAATGTTTCATCAAAACTTCAGGTGTTCTGTACTTCTGGGTAACTGTGTGCAGATCCTCTATCTCAATGTTCATTTACTCTCTGCTATTGCCACTTTTGGGCCCTGGATATCTCTGGAAAATAGATCCTTTTACCTTTGCAGTCCCACAGAAGTAATTGACTTCATAATCTTTCCTCTTATTAAACCTCTTCTTTTCTACCATGGACACCAACCCCCCTTTTCTCACAATGAGTCTGTGTGGTATAATCCATGTAAGCTAAAAGCTCTTTTTTGTTCTCTGTTTCTAAATAGCTGGCATTTTATAAATTAATAAAACTTTTGCCTGACTTTTCCAGAAATATGAGTTGGCTTTATTAAAGAAACAGCAAAACCTCTCATGTGTATGTTTTGTTGAAAACAGAATAAAGTATCAACTTTTGATACAAATGCTCAGAAACACATTTGATTCTACATTTCAAAGACCATCTGCATTTCAGCTGCCTTGGTTTCTCAGGGATGGGTGAGGTCCTGCTGCAGAGTGTCCAGGATCAGCTCCTCAGTGTGCTGGGCTGGCAGGGCAGCAGCACAGGCAGGCAGGGTGCCACGGGACTGGTGGGACGCCTGCCAGCCCCAACCTGTTCTCTGATCCCCCATCTTGTGATTGCAGTCACAAGGCCACCTCTCTGCGTCTGGCTGCTCACACTAACTCAGTTTCCAGTCAAAGTAATTTGTGAACAACTGCTCATTTATTAGAGACTGGTGGGCATGCTGTGTTTTCTTGTGTTACTGGATACCACTAGGTTTAGGTAGTTTTCCTTTATTTTACTTCTGAAATAGGTGCAAATGTTCCCAATAATTATAAAGAAGAATTAATTTTGGCAACAAGTTTGACAACCTGTGTTTTAACAACAGTCATATATATATATATATATGGTACAGTACAAGTAGTATAGTTTCTGCATCTTTCTCCAAAAGTAATAGCAAGTCAAATGTGTACTGATTTATTCATATATAATTTTATGCCAAGAAGCTATTAAATACTGATACAAAGGCACATATGAACTAGGATTTAGTTCACATGTGTCTTACTAGGAATTTCCATGTATTTTTAATTTTGTATCATGCTGGTGAGTATCTGAGGAATAATAGCAGGCCTTGCTGACTTCTGCATCTGGCGGCAGTCACAATATCTTCATTGTGAACACTGCCTTCTTCTCTCAGCAACCTTGATGGCAGCTTGTGGTGTGTTCTCTTTCGCACCAGTCCAACCACTAAATAGTCTCTGATTCATTAAAAAAAAAAAAAAAAAAAAAATCTGCCTTACTTTCTCAGCAGCCCTCAGATACCTTGCAAAACCATGATGGGAGGCCATGGAAGGAAGTTGTGGCTTGGTATTGCAAGCACTTCGTAGGTGGTGTCCCCTCACCCCACAGTTAGTGTAAGAGAGCTCTGCAGAAATGGTCTGAACTAGTTTCACTCTGCAGAGGGAAACTTTAAAATTCACCCTGAGCCTTTAAGGACTTTGTGGAATGGTGTGCTTGCAGGGTTGTGCTATATGCAGCAGAATACATGCAAGTACTTAGGTAGGTGAGGTAGAGATTGAAGCAGGACTCCAGCAAAGAACATCCACTGTTCACACTGAATAAAGTAGCTGCTTTCTTAATCTGCACTTGAGGTTTGTATAGGTTGTTTATACAGAGCAGATATGGATCTCTTTGTAAGCACCAGCCACCCAGCAGCCCACAAACCAGGAGAATTTTCATTTAAGTGTCAGCAGCCACCTAAGCAGCACTAAGTTATTAGTCAGAGCAGTGTCCCAGCACTAGCCCCTCCACTACCAGGTGCTTTTGGTGCAAACTGAGGAAAAACCCCAAAATGTGGGGAAAATAGCAACTAGGATTAGATCCAAGCTTTGCTGTGAAACTATACTTCAATGAAAGCAAGTTGGGTGACAGTAAGTAGGACACTCAGTGACTGACACATTGCAGTGTGCAGGTGTATACATCCTGCCAGCAGGAGCACAGATCTTAGCCACTAGACTGTGTACACCCTCTGCAAAACAAACTTTCAGCATGTCCCTAAGTGGTGGTTTTTAGAGGCCCTGTGGTTATCTTGAGGAATCTCTGTTCTAGCCTTATCATCTCTCCCGGCCCTTGGGAACAGGACCAAGTTACCAGTGATCCTTCTGATGTAAAACTAGTATTGTTATCTTACTTAGGCTGGCCTCAAATTAAACTTGGTTTTAGGTTTCCAACTTAAAAAATGCAATGGAGTTCCTTGATAAATTAGTGACATCAATATCTATTTGTGTTCCTATGTAGAGACTCAGAGTGAGAGAGAATTACTATATATGTATATATGTCTAAAAAAGAAATTGTATATATGTGTATATGTATTCCAAGCACATTTTTTTCGCAGGGAAACAGATTTATTAGTTTTCACAATCAGGGTGCACAATTCCATCATGCAGTAAAAATATTTTATTATTACCTAAACCATATTTTTTTTTCTTTACCTCTTCAGTCACCAGGATTTATTTAAGTGTTTTTTGTGTTCTGCTGCTGATAGTAGCGCTTTGGGAAGCACGTGATGAGGAACAGAATAAACAAGTACACACTGTACTTGCTGATCCTGGGCAGTTGTCACAGCTTTAAAAAGTGCCAGAGAAACCTGAATGAGGAGTGCTTTGATACCTGAAGCAGCACTGAAATCACATCCTCACCCCTGGGATAGGAATAATTAAGGGTAAATACTCATCCTGAATAATTTTCTGTCTGCTTTTGTTCAGCCTGCCTCTTCTTTAGAAGTAATAAAACACATTTGAGTTAAAAAATAACTGTTGGATTTTCTTGGCAGGAGTATTCTTAACTCCTCTCTAGGTCCTAATGTAATTCACAGAATATTCTTAATAAAGTTTTGTACCAGCACAGTGGGGGCTGTGGATCAGAGATGAAAATGAGAAGAGGGTGCAGGAGTTGTTTACATCAAGGAGGTTCACTAAAAAAACATTCATATAATGAGACAGGAGAGTTGTAAAGGGGGTTAGACAGGAGGGTCTAAAACTTAAAGAGACCTAAAGCCCAGTTTTCACATCCTTATCACATAGTGTAATCACACATTTCTTTTCATTGCTAATTTTTGCTCTCATTGGTCAATGGCTGTTAGTTTCACAGTGGATTTCTGATCTCCTTAGGCAGTGTCAAGTCTGAGATCTAGCACCAGAAGCCCTAAGGGATGGATGGCTATAGAAACCTAGAAGTGTCAGAATCACAGAATCATTAGGGTTGGAAGGGACACCTGGAGATCATCCAGTCAAACACCGCTTCCGAGGCACGGTCAGCTCCAGCAATCTACACAGGAGCCTGTTCAAATGGGTTTTGAATGTCTTCACAGAGGGGGACTGCAGGACAACCTGGTCCAGTGCTCTGCCACCCTCAGTGTAAAGAAATTCTTCCTCGTGCTGAGGTGAAATTTCCTGTGTTTTAGTTTGTGGCCATTGGTCCTTGTCCAGTCACTGGGCACCACTGAAAAAAGTCTGGCACCATGCTCTTGACAGCCACCTTTGAGATATTTGTATGTGTTAATGAGATCTCCTCTCAGTGTTCTCTTCTCCAGACTAAACAGGCCCAGTTCCTGCAATCTCTCTTCATAAGAGAGATGCTCCAGACCCCAAATTATCTTTGTTCTCACTGACCCATCCTGTCACGCCACCACGGAAGTTTATCAGATCGGTCAAGCATGAGTTCTCCTTGGTGAATCCATGGTGACTGCTCCCAGTGCCTGGGTATGACCTCCAGAATGGGCTGTTCCATTCCCTTTTCAGGTATGGAGGGGAGGCTGACAGGGCATATCTTCCCAGGTCCTCCTTCTTGTCCTTTTTGGAGATGGCAGTAATGTTGACTTTGCTCCAGTCATCGGGCACCTCTCCTGTTCTCCATGCTTTTGCACAGATGATGGATGTTGGCTTATCAACATCTGCCAGCTCCCTGGGCTCCCATGGGTGCATCCCATCAGAGCCCATGGATTTATGGGTGTTAGGTCTCTCTAGCTGATCTCTAACCCAACCCTCTGTGACCAGGGTGGCATCTTCCTTTCTCCATCCTTCCTTCCTCTCTTGCCTCTGAGGTCTGGGACTCCTCAGAGCTGGCCTCACCGGTAAAGACTGAGACAAAGAAGGCATTCAGTAATTTGGCCTTCTCTGTGTCTTCCATCACCAGGACACCCATCTGATTCAGCAGTGGCCCCACATCTTCCCAATCTTCATTTTGCTGCTGCTGTACTTGTACAAGCCCTTTCAGTTGCCCTTCCCAGATTCAATGCCAAGTGGGCCTTGGTCTTCCTCGTCTCATCCCTGCATATAGGATGTTGTTCCTATAGTCCTCCCACAGGGCCTAGCTCTTTTTTCACATCCCAGAAATTTCTTTCTAGCAATTATCTGCTCATCCATGTGGATCTACTGTCCCCTTTGCCTGATTTCCTGCTCATAGGGCTACACTGATCTTGAGCTTGGAGGAAGTGATACTTGACTATTGACCAGCTCTCTTGGACCTCCTTATCTTCTAGAGCCTTATCCCATGTGATTCTTCTAAGTAGGTCTTTGAAGAGGTCAAAGGTGACCCTCAGGAAGGTCATGCAGGATCCTGACTCCCTAGGACAAAGGGCCAATGTGTATTTCTCAAACAGCAATAACCAGATAGTTGTGAAGCCAACCAAAGATTGTTGGTAATAACAAACAGTGATTGATTGTTGGTAACACACACTGTGAGAAAGAACAGGGTGTGGCTGGAGAAGGTGGCCATACAGAAGTAGGACAAACATCCTTGTTGTAACTCTTGTAGATAAGGACAACAGATTGCAAGTGCCAGAATGAAACTGAGAAGGGGGCATGCATGGACTATAGCGAGGAATCAAGACCACCCAAGATGCCTGAAGCCCTCTGATCCATTTACAGAAAGGTCTGAAAGAACTGACTGTGCATGACAACTAATTTGTATAGAAAATGAGAAAGTTGTATTCACGGCAGGGGAAAAAAAGTATCCTCACAAAGGCCAGGCACATGTGCACCACCTGTCCCTGGACTCTCCATCAGCTGGAGCCATGCTGCAGACAGGACTCTCTCTGGTCTCTCTTGCTTTCCCCCTCCTCTTTAAATCACCTCTCTCTCTCTCTCTGTCTCTCTCTCCCTCTCTCTCTCTCTCTCTCTCTCTCTCTCTCTCTCTCTCTCTTTCTGTCTCTCTCTGCCTCCTGCTCTCTCCCCTTTTGCCCTACCTCTTTATCCAAACCTCACTGCTGTGTGGTATTCTAGGAGATCATGGACTAACTTGTATCAATTGTCATGGCAAGTGTGGAATTTACTAATAAAGTTTTGTAAGCTTCTGCAGACCATCTGACTTTAGTTCCTTTTGGCCACAAGCATCTACAAAACTGGGGTGTTCCCTTCCACTTAAGGATAGGACAACACTGTGACTAGTGGTGGCAATATAATGTGTAAAAGGGTATAATGTGTAATTTCAATCTGAAATAAGAACCTTCCAAAGTAAGAGAAAATGGAGGCATAACAGTGTCTTTGTATCCTCTTGCAGAGGACAATGGATCAACAGAATAGGCATGATTTGGGTGCCACATCCATGGTTTATTGTCATTTGTGATTTGAAAGGTGTGTGCAAATAACACACACCTGTTCTTATGAGAAATTAAATATCCTGGCAATGCTGCAGCCTTTTCATCTCCATTAATTACCCAAAATATATATAATGCACGGATTAAAAATATTGTTTCAGACAACATAAGACTTCTGCTCTTCTTAGGGCTGTCAAGATAAAAACCATCTGCAAGACAGTCTCTAACAGAAAATCCAGATAATGACATTGCAAATATTGATGCAGAAATCCTGTTGCAAACAATGCCATCTATGTAATAGATGTGAAGCTTCAGATCAAATGGGGATACTGACACAACTCACTTCCTTTTGTTAATATTATATAAAGTAAGTAGTTTCTGTTTGTCATGACTCTGTCTCTGCACTTGCCCTGCGTAAATCAGAATTAAAGGATTTTTACACTTGCCTGCAAGGAGAAACAAAATCTCACTATTTTTCCTGCTCTTGTAAACTGGGACTTTCACTGAGAGATTGGTGGTAAACACTAGAATCCACTATTTTGAAAGGAAAGCTTTTCTTGAAGACTGAAAATGGGCAAGCAAGATCTGATGTGGAAAGTCTTTAGCTGCTCTTCTAGTGTTTCTGTACACAAGCAAGGTATTCTTGCACATCATCTGGAGAGCCAAGTATAAGAGGAACTCTCTGGTGAATATTCTCAGGTTTCACATCCAACACTGCTTCGGTCCCTGTAGTTGCCATCCCACCTGCCTGCTCAATGATGAAAGCCATAGGGTTGCATTCATAGAGAAGTCGGAGCTAGAAAGAAAGAGGAAACACCTGATTGTCTATGGGGGAAATTATGTCCTTTGACATAATTATGCCAAAACTTAGCATTCCTTTTGTGATTTTAGAAAATTTTGTACCAAACTTCAACTGGCCTAAGTAGCAATGTCTTTCAGAGAGCTTTTCCTTCCCTCTCTTCTTCTCACCTTTACTACAGCCTTGGAGGAATAGTATGCCAACCCTACATTCAGGCGTCACTACTATAATTTCCAAGCTGATATACAGACATGCAGCACCAGTGAAGCTGTATTTTGTCAAAAATGTCAAAAGTGGGTGTCCCACAGGCATCAGCAAAATATTTAAGCCAACTAAGCTAACAGTACTGAGAAAGAAAAAACAAAATATGTTCTCATATGGAGTCTTTATGTGTTAACTCAGAGCTTGGGATAATCATGTTATGTTTAGTCAGGATATTTTGGAGTTTGAAACTTGATGCTCCCAGTTTCAAATTTCAGGATTTTATTGCTTCTCTTCAGAAATGTAGGTAGATATTAGTGGCCTGAACTTATCCAGATAGTGGCTTCAGAAGGAGCTGCAGTTATTTATTAAAGGCAAAATTTCCCTTTTGGTTTGGACCCTGATATCTGTTTACATCTTTTTAAAATGTTACCTCTTGGGGTAAGTGTGTTCTGGTGGAATGCAAATTTATTTAGGACATATACCAAAATTTTCAGTGTTTAAATGAAAAGAGGTGGTCAGTTCTGAACAAATATTATTTCTGTAGGTTTATCTATGAAGTGCTCATGTACAACAATATTAGCACATATTTTGTTTAAAGGACTCTTGACATGTACAAAAGAGGAAAAGTTTTCTGGAAAAAAGGAAGTGTGACAGAATGATCCTGTATATAGAGACAGAGAAATGGGTTGAACACAGGACTTCACTACCCATCATGCCTTCAGCACACTGCAATGAAACCACAATATACCACAACTTAAATAGCACTGTATTACCTTCTTTCTTATCTTTAAAGCCCACTGAAGTGCTACTTCTGTTACTGGGACTCCATCTCTGAGGCAACATAGGACCAGTACCTTTCACTCTTCTTCCTACTGCTTGACCCAATTCTGGAAGGTCATGAGCCAGCAAACAGCAGTGGTATCACCACGGAACCACATTTCAAGTTTCTTGTTGCTACTGTGACTATGCAACTTGAGGAAAGCAGTTTTTCTTCAGGTGGCAGTGCAACTGCACTTAGGGATCTTCAGATGGGCTCTGTCTTCAGATAGGTTTAACATTTTCACCTAATAGAGAACTAGAAGCCTTAAATTTATAAAAAATATTATTCATGATATACCATTTGAAAAGAAGCTTTATTTTTTGTCTTGTCCTGTAGTGGTTTTTTGAGCATTTAGTTTTCTTTCTTGAACTTAAGGAAGGATCTGTAAATTTTGGGGCCTACATCCATGTAATTTGCCTTTACTCTAAAGAGTAAATAAATTCCTTTTGATCAATTCCAGTGACATTTGATTCTTTTCAGCTCTCTAACCAAGTGCATAGACTGTCTTTCAGGAGAAAGATGATCAGGGCACTTGCCACAAGAGTATTATTTCTCCATTAAGAAAATATATATGTCAAAAGAACTATATACATCTGTACTCTGAGACAGAAAGAAAACTTGTTTTTAATAATAGCATGTTTTGCTTCTTCCATTACTCTCTTTACTGTGGCAGTCCAAGCCAGAGCAATCCAATAATAAATGTGGGTTAACTCTGTGCAAACCTTATTTCAATGAAGTTATGTAACTGCTTAGTTCCTTTGTAATTTTGTCCTGTTTTTCATTCTCTCTTTTCAACAATGGTTTAGTACAGATTTCAAAACAAAACGTTTCATTTGAAGAGGCCAGTCAGCAAACCCACTTTTTTCACATACAGCAAATTCCTTTTTTGTCCCTTTCTCCTATGTACAAACAGATCCACATCATTTAGTGAGGGCTTTTTGGGATGGTGTTTTGTGGGTTTTTTCTGTGGGATGGTGATTCTATAATTTTTGCCTGGACAAACATGCAGACATTTTTGGTTGATATGTTGAAGATAATTATTTTCCTGTTTTGGCTTCGAAGACCATTTGGATCTGCTGGTACTTTGGTAAATACAAGCTCACCATGATGAAACCAGTAGTCCTCTCTCCCTAAAGATGGTAGATATTGGGATGTTCTGAGACCAGTGTGGGAGATGAGGCAGATTCCTTCATGTACCAGCCATGGATGCAAAAACATTGGAATAGAAGGTTTTAAGTACAGTGTAGATCAGGAAAGAATGCATTCTTGGAGTCAGAACACCATGTCCAACCTATTACGTACTGAGCCAATGAATTCCTAAGGATGTCCTGCAGGTTACTGCTGGTCCACAGATCAGCTGTATGACTAGGTCTCTTAAAACATACTTGTTTAGAAATTTGATAATATGGGTATGTGATACTGCAGAAGAGAAGTTGAGGTTGACAATGGTCCACGGCCCATCACTTTTAAAGACTGACTGCATTGCATTGCACTGAATTGTCACAGTACATTTTCTACCGGTGTCCAAATGGGAAGTCATATTTTCCTAAAATACTGAATGAAACCCACCTTCCACTGTAATCACCTTTTCTGATCAGGTAGTAGAAGGCTGAGTTTGCAGAGCTGGTGATATAAGCTCAGCGTCCTTTGGAAACATAAGGTAGGAAAGTATTTTTTTCTAGCATTGGACAAAACCCTTTCTGGGACTTAACATATCCCACTGGCTGGTGCAATAACTCTAGTTTCCAGTTTAAAGTGCAGAGGTTTTTCTTAGCTCTGTGTTGTATCTGTCAGCCATGCACACATCTCTCAATGGGTTTCTATGGTGCTGAAATACTAGCTTTAGAAAAATCATTAAGTACATGGTTGCAGTGAAAACCAGTTGAGTATTTAATAATATAAAAACACAGAGGAAGATTTCTGACCTAAATTGGCAATTGCCTAAATTTCTTTCCTAAATTCAATTGCTGGGCATAATTTTCATTAAAAATTTTTTTCCGCAGTGGAACATTATTATTTGTTTATTTATGTAAACTATTGCTCTGGTAATACCAGAGATATTAGGTTGGCTAAGTTCACCAGAAAGGAATTCAAATTACATACCTTTCCTTTTGGAGTCTTCTGGTTAGCAGGATACATGAAGATCCCACCGTACAGCAATGTACGGTGAACATCAGCTACCATGGAGCCCACATACCTGGCACCATATGGGGAGCTCCCATCCTGAAAAACACAGAGCAAAGCACTATATTTACCAGGCTAGACAACTAGTAACATGGCAAAATGTAATTTTGGCATGAAACGGGAATCATAGCTGCTTTAATCAATGGCTGCTTATGGATACTGCAAATCCCGAAATCAGTCCTAAGCTCAGCCTTTTGTAAGATGTGATTGTGTACAGGGTTCAAAGATAAGAGTTTTAAAGAGCTGCATTCACAGTATGCAAACCAGAGTATCTGTAATTTGGGTGCACATTTTGGAATCAACCCCCAGCTTGTGAAAAACCAAGGGACTAAAAACTTCTTCACCTTATCAGAACAAAGTCAAAATAATTTGATTTTTGATCTTTCAATGGCTCCTAAGCCAGAGCATGAGGAGTGGTGTCACTCCTATAAATGTCCAGATGGTTCCAAGAGGGCTCCAACTTTTACCTTCTAGCTTATTTGTCAGGTGGTGAAATTGGTCACAGCATTTATCCTGCAGCTTAGTTTGGAAGATTGCAATTTATTCATGAATGTAATTTTCCTTGCTCTCAGCTTAGAAATTGATGTTGCTGAAGGACAGGCCATTTTAACAAGAGCAATCAAGTATTCATGTCAGTCTCAGGTCTGGCCATAGAAATGGGTAGGTAGAAGATATAGAAGACAAGCAAGGTGTCTTGAACAAATAGAAGGACATACAGACCAAATAAGCTCCACTCAAGAAATTTAACATGTCACTATACTTTTATGAAGGGGAGATACAAAATACGGATGTAAACTGAAGGAAAGCTTTTTAAGAAAATAATTTTGCTGGTTTCCATATCTCTCACTCTGTCTTCAATTAAGCTGAGGAGGAATTTTCATCTTCCCGGAATATTACTAGAGACTGAACTTCATGAACATTTAATATACATATATGTGTTTTGTATTACAATGCTAAAAGTCTGAAAATATCTCATAATATAATATTCTCATAATATAATAATATCTCATAAAATATCAATGTCTGGGTCAGTTTTCTAATTAAAGATCTCAGCACTTTATACAAAGCTCATCCTGTACTGATACTACATCAAGAAAAATACATAGAAAACTTCTTCAGCAATGCCAGCTCCAAGACCTTCAGACACCAAAAGTTAGTCACCTTTCCCTGCAAAATCATAAGGTTGGCTGGGTAAAAAAATCCACAACTGGAAGGAAAATAGAGAAAAACCTTATTCTATTTTGAAAATTATTTTTTCAAATTGTTCAATGTGACTGTGAAGTATTGATAATTACACTCTATTAAAATGGAAAAAAAATCTCATTAAATTACACATTACAAAGCAACAGAACACTAGGAAATTAAGTTCTATGCTGCTAAACTTAAGACTTGGATTTTTGGTATAGCTGATAATAAAATTGGAAAACAGACCTATTCCAGGCTATGTAATAAGCCTTATTCAACTGTACATATGCTGGTTTTTATGATTCGTGTTGCACACATTAGAAGAACTATGAAAAATTCAGAAGAAAACAATGCAAACTATGAAAGACTGATGGATAAGACACAGCCTAGAGCTTTTACATTTAGTTTTGTTTAAATCTGGTCCTATTACTTGTATGCACAAATGAACAAAGGTTTTAAGTATTTGCTCCCTTGTTTCTCATGGCTTATGCCCAAATAATTGCATATTTAGGCTTCAAATGATAGCGTCTCCAACTCACAGCTGTTTGTAATTGTGACTTCACAATTGTAAAAATCTGGCATCAGGAAAAACCAAACACTTTAAGTGGTATTAAAGAGAGACAAATGTGAGTTTTCAGTTAAAGTCTGGGGAAGATATGATTATAGTCTCAAATTACCTTTAAAAATACAATCAACACAAAAACTTTCTTTTGTGGTTTTAAAAGGCAATGAACTGAGTCTAAAGAACAGTTTGTTGAACACTAAGAAAAGCCATAACATATTAACAAGCAGCCCCTGAACCAGACTGCTAAAGATTGGTTCTATGATATTATCAAATAAGGACTCTGTAAACCACAGGTATGAAATTTAATGACCATGAGCTGTACAGCTGAGCCATCTGTGTAGACATCATCTGACAGGTTTGGAAAGTGCTAGATTTCCTATTCACATGCAGATTATTTACATAATTTTTGTGTACATGGACCGTGTTATGCGAAGGATGCTTTCAACTTCCAACTCAGGATAATCTAAGCTCAGGAGATGCCACTGACAATTTTAGTTGCTTTTTACTTGGATAGATATTCACCAGCTAGAGATACAGTGCTGAGAAAAATACAGACAAATTCCTCCCTTCTGATAAGGTTATCACTTGAACTGCATATTGAAATAAAATGTTTCCTTCCCTTAGCATACAGCTGTCTGCATGGAAGAATAAATACTAATTGTAGTTAGTGAAATGTTATTTGTTGTTTCTCCAGTTTTATTGCTCATGCATTTTTTTACAGATAAGAAAGTTAACAGGTGTTGCATGCATATTGGCATATTGCCCAGGCATTCTTCTCAAACAAAATAAAAGAGCATGAATGCTAGAAGGTAGTGCCAAGCTCTGTGTTTGCACAATAAGCACTCCTGATTGTTTAGTTGATGCCAATGAAAGAGCTGGAGAACCTTCATGTTCCCTTGGTCAGCATCCATGTTGAGTAAACTTGTGGCTACTCTTTGTTTTACCCCTTCTGCTGCTTTTTCTTTTTTTGCTTGACTCAAAGGAACAAAAATGACAGATAGGTCCTGTGGGGTTTTTTTTCCTTCACATTCTGAGAGAAGTCAATTTTTAATTTCTTTCTTCTACTGTTTCTGACAGCCCTGTTCTTCCACAGCAGAACAATACCAGGTTTTTCTTATATAAATATGATAACTAGGAGAGGGGGGGCCAAGAAATTTTTTCTACAGACTACAACAGCAACACTCCTGCATCCTTTGCTCTGCATACTGATGTGGTCACAAAAGAATAGTGGTTTTACTAGCTTTTTTTGTATCACTTGGACACAGCTTGGCTTCATACTGAAATGTGCTGTTGAGGGCAAGTTTTTAATGGCATTGCTGTGACAAATTCTTAGCCAGGGAATCTCAGTTGCATAGCTCTAATCATCAGCAAGCTGTGATGAGACTCAGCTTCTCCTGTGCCTGACTGTAGGAAGCAAAGATAAAAGTAGGTGTCAGAGCAAAGTGTGACAGTGTCCACAGGGTATTTAAAATTCTGCCAGTGCCAGAGAGAAGCTAGGGCCTTGCAGCCATTATGGGAGGAAGAACCCATTTTGGGGAGGAGTTGTAGTAAAATTTGTGCAGAGATGGTTTCTGGCCCAGCAGCTCCCACTGAGATTGCAGACTGGAGTAAACATGTTGCATTACAGGCAACTTTGCAAACAGAAGTTTGCTCTTCAAACTGGTTAAGCAGCAGTGCGATTTTGTCATGCTTAATAAAAAATCACCTTCACTCTCATACCAGAAGAGATGCGGTTAGACATACATTTCCCACTGCATGATAGTAGTAGGAGGCTTAGGTCTGGCCTGCAGAACATCAGCATTTTTCTAGTGCTTTTTATTCAGAATTAATGCCTTAGGTAAATGATGATCCACAAGAAAATTTGAGGGTCAATGTGATTTTGTAGTCCAGACTGTCTGATCTGGGACACTGCTGTTAGATAGTAAAGGGAAATCTCTCTTCTACTCATAAATGGCTGATTTTTAGTGTTTTGTTGCTAACGACAATGATATATAACATAGGATATGTTGTAGACCACACTGTACTTTTGATTCCTTGTTATATTTTTAACTTTTCAGTTTTTCATGGCAATGTCAGAAAGTCATCTGAACAGCATGTTGACCAAGAGCCACAGAAAGGAGTTAATAGAGGTAAGATCTAAGGAAGAAAAATGCAAAAAAAAAAGACAGCTAAAACTGATACCTAGTCTCTTGGCTTCTAGAAGCCCAAAGAGTATAGGGTGAATGATCTGGTTGAATAAGTATGTGTTCCTCCATGCCCACACATCAGTTTCTCTTCAAGTCACAGGCAGGGGGTATTCAGCAGCCACCTTCACTACCCTTCTGCATGCTGGAGAAAAGGGGACAGAGACCGAAACTGTGAAGATCTCCACCTGGCTCCTGTAGGGAAGGTCATCAACAGCATGGCTGCAGCTGAGTAGCCTTACAGATGAGGCCAGGAAGCACGTTTCATGCTACAGAGAAAAGGCAAAACCTTTTCTCTCTAGTCCTCCCCACAATGCAAATATAATGTCTTTCCAAATCAAGGAACTGAGTTACGCTGTTTCCAAAACTCAGGTTCATAACAAGCTTCAGATGGGCAGAGCACTTCCTTGTGCTTTGTGGCCATAACATTTGTGCCTCAGCCCTTCTCATGCTGACAACTGTACATCTCAGAGCAGCAAAAAATGTGATTGTTCAGCACAACTGAGAAGATTTCCTGTGCCCCAAATAACCCACTTCTGTGCTGCTTGCTTTAAAGCAGCAAAAATATCTGCCAGCTTCTGTGGTAGAAGTTAGAACACAAAGATGAGCAATTTCAATAGGTTTTCATCAAATGATAAACAGATTTGAGATAAAATAGTGTTTGCAAATGAGTTTTTTTCCAGTATGTCCTAACTTTGGGATTTAGTAAGTCACATGGTAGAGCTGTCCTCATTGATCCTGTGGGGAAATTCCTCTGTCTGGTCTTTCCACTGAGTTTGAAATATTTTCAGTATTTTCCTAGTTGCCTGGGGCTGAATCATTTGTTTAAGAATTTTACTTTAAACAACATTTTAGTGGTTTGCAAAAACACAGATTAATAAATCCCATGTTAGTGCATTATACTGAATAAATAGCCTGGTGTAACATCAGCAGAATGAGAAGCACAGATTGTTCTTCACTTTCCCAGCTGGATTTCAGGAAGTATGAAAATTGTGTCTTCTTCTCACACAGCTTAACTGAATGCAGACTTTGAAGTCTCAAAATAATCTCAAATATTCAAAATTAATATATTTAGAATGCTGTTATGTTAGACTCTGCAGCTACAGTTTTGGTAGTATTAAAAGGAGGGTTTGATATTCAGTCAGTAGTCTTGCAGCTATAGCTGATATGGTAAATCCAGATTTTTAGCTGAGAAGGAGGAGCTTATCATGGGACCATAGTTTAAATACTTACTATTATATTTCCCTTTTACTGCACCCTGAGATTTTTACTGAATCCATTTATTTAAGACAAACCATATTACAAGTATCCTTGACAACTAACAGCTTTAAAATAATCTGACTATTTTTTTAATAGGAAAAGCTTTAAAAACAGTTTCCTGACCAAATTAAGTCCTGAGTTGATCCACATCACCATATTTCATTATAAATTACTCTTCACAGCCACACTTTCTAAAGATCTTCCGGTTTTCCACATTGAGAGCTTGTGTTCTGTTCTCCTAGCCTTGATAAGTTAATACCAAACTGTATTTGTCCAAGGAAGTTCATCATACATGGGATGTCTCTTTTTTAACCACCAAATATAGAGAATTTGTGCCTCACACCATTTGTTTAGGTTTTCTCCCCAGCCAATAGGTTGGTTCATGCTCCATATGATGCAAGTAGACTGTGCAAGAATGATACTGCATTTTTCAGCTGCAAGAGGGTACAGGAAGGAGAAGGTGATGCCACCCAGATTCCTGCAAACACCTTCTGGACAGCACATGGAATCTAGCCCTAAATGCCCAACTGCACACATTACTGAACTGCATATTCAGATAAAGCTAGAAAATGAGGGTATCCCCAAATTTGGCATGCATATTTCCAGAGTTTTGCTGAAAGATTTTGCTCTTCAGCACATTTCCCTTCACACAAACAAGCTATGACTTTATTTACCAAAGTTTAAGTTATAAAAGATGTCAGGATGCCGAAAAAAAAGCTCCATTACATGAATATCCAAAATGGACCAGCTGGTATGAAAGAGTTACATGGGTCTGAACTCAGGAAGACCTTCAAATCCTTTTCCGTCAGCCAGGACTTCATGGAATGCAGTGCTTGCCAACGCGTGGTACATTGCGCACAGTGCTAATATTTTCTTACCTCAGGGAATTTCTTCTTTTGCAAATATTCTGTCATTGCAGGATCAAAATACTTTGCATAACCTTCATTGAGACTGTACACCTTCCCCTTCTTCTTGATTTTAACATCTCTGTCCACCAAAATAAATTCACCAAGACCCTGCAGGACAGGATAAATGAGGTATTAGCAGGGCAGCAGAAAATTTTGTTGGCTTTCTGTAACAGTTGCCACATTAGACATGGCAGAAATGCTAGCACAACTTGATCCTTTCATTACCTCACAATATTTCCATAACCTCACAATATTTCAAAAAGAGCAGAAAGCAGAGAATTTACATTAAATTAATGAAAACTTGTCACATCGGTACTATAAACAAAACCTGATTGGAATAAAGTACCAAAAAAATACCACTCAGCCCTGAAAGCAGACGGATCATGAATCTCTGTCCTCAAATCATGAGACTGCAAATTAAGAAATGACACTGCCTTCTGACTTTTGGACTCTTTTTGCCTCTCTGGTCTAAACAACTTAAAGTGAATGTAGTCAGCTATACCCATGTGTTGATCTCTGCAATTTGATTTCAATTTCCACCTTCTCTTTGTCTGTCTCAAGCAGAGCAGTTAATCTCCCAGTTCTTTCCACTTGGAATGAGACTATTTACAAATGTTACAAGAAGTTTTGGCAATAATTCATTGTTTTATTAAAAACAACCCCACAAAACCATAAAAAACAACAGTATGTTGTTCCGCATATCTAATTCTGGTTTTGCAAATGAATGATCTTTCTTGCATTCCCACAGTAACACTCATTGTGTTCCTGGGCACTGAAAAGTTCAGTTCATGTTCAATTGTACAGACATTGTTGTACTTTTGCAAATTTTTGGGTATGCACCTTAGGTGACAGCCATAAAACTCTACTGCACTCAGGAAATGAAACATCACTTGGCTCAAGCTATCAAAAAAATGGTCCTTGCCTCAGGCTAAACAGTGAACATGTTGATGCTCTTATTCAGACAGAAAAATCAAGAATAAAATAGACACAGATTCCTTCAAGTGAAGACAAAGACACTGTACAAATTGAATTTTCTTAAGTGTTGGTTTGAATGAAGACAGTTTCAAACACTTAATTGAGAATTTAAGTTAACTTCACTTACATTGAATAGTAAAAAAACAAGCAGGTATTGCAACCAACATGCTCACATATTATTAAATATTTATAGAGAGAAGGTGGGATGATCCGGGATATGGAAAAAAGACTTGCATAAAGTGGATAGAGACAAGGTTTAACAAAAACAAGTAAAACCAAGCACAGAGAGCTCTAAAAGACAGTGGCAATGTGATTAACACCATGACTGTACCGGATCAAGCATGAAGCAATCCACTCCTTGCCCTGTGGAGAGGGCAACCAGTGTAGCACTACCATACAGGGCATAGCCTGCAGCAACAATATTGCGGCCAGGCTGTAAAGCATCTTTTTCAGAAGGCTCGTCATCTGTTTCCTGAGGAAAAATTACCATTTGAACCAAAGGTTAAATTCTGATAATGAAAAATAAAAACAACTTTTCAATAATAATGTGCAACAGATTTCCTTTTTCTGTCTAGGCAGACCTTTGAAACAACAAAAATAGAGACTGTTACCCGCTCCCCCCACCTTGTTCAGGGCAAGTTTGGTACAGGTCCATGTACATGCTAAGACAGGATGTTCAGAGTTTGTTATCTTATACATGTCATGCAGTCAATATGATACATGCCACAAAGCTGATGCCTTAGCATTATATCCCCAGCTATTAATTGAGGATCATCAGAAAACTGAGACAGAGCAAAGATACTAATTTTCTGTAAATGTAACATAAGCTATGATACTGACACCCCTCAGAGGGAATAACTGAGAGGGAAATGCTGTAATTAACATTACAGAAAAAATGCTCGCATGGTACAGAATAAAAGGATATATGGTGCAACATGATGGAACCAAGTTTTTGCATTGGTCTCTTCTAGTGAAGGGATGCATAACTAAAGGGATATAAATGTTCACCTATTTTATACAAATGCTCATCATATTATATACAAAATAACAAACACATTTGGTTATGTAAAGTGTGCATGTGTGCAGGTACTCATCTATAAGTCTACAGAGAACATTCAGGTGGCATTTTACTTGATGCTTTTAATCAATTTCTGACACTCATATTTTGATTTGGCACTTTGGTTATCATGGAGCAACAGTAGCCCAGGCAGACAAGGTGAAATATTTCCAGCCAGCTCTAGGGCTGTGCCTCAGCCACGGCTTACAAGAGTTTGTCTGGTGGGGTAGGTAAGGAGGACAGCCAACAGTACTTGGGAATGCTGGTTACAGCCTTTATCTCCTGCTGCTGCAGAATGGGTAGGAATTGCTTGATATCAATGCTTACTTAAAAGTTTGTCAGCTGTGGTGGGTCTTGTATAGATGTTTGGTGGTGGTCCATGGGGAATTGAAATGAAACACTCCCCTTTCTTCAGACTGTGGCTCAGCATTTTATTGTTCCTAACTCAGTTTCTCAGTGATTGCAGAGGCTTATTTAGATTGAGTAGCAGCTAAATAATAACAGCAGGTTTAGCCCTGAATATCTGGTTAAAAAAAATTAAAATCCATGAAGACTTGTATAGAAAATAAAAAATTTGCCCATTAGGGTCTTAGTAAGGTGTTCCCTTTCATCATTGTATGCCAACACCTCAAGGAAAACCGAAATGCGGGACACCAAAACGACAACTTCTTGGTAAACAAAGATAGTAGTTCCACATCAAAATGTTTTCATTTTCAGCTGAAAGACTTCATTACTTAAGTCACTTCACTTACAGTCTTTAACTGTATTTTGCTCAAATCCTTTTATTATTATTTTGCCAAGTTCTTCTGTGGAAATAAAAAAATCCAGTTGACAACCAGCTCTTCATGGGAACTGAAATATAACAGGTACAAATATATGTGGCACTCAGTCCCTTGAAGCTATGTCAGGCTGCTTATTCTGAGAGGTTATAATGCAGATAATGAAGGAAGATTAGTTTAAACTTTTGTTTGCATACTTCAGAGCTTTGAAAATTGACTAATAGGGGCTAATACTTTGTGAAACAATCCTTACAGTGCCAACTATTATGGCCTAGGTAGCTTGATCTCCTTCACAAATATACCCCTATGGTACATACATCTATCTCACCATTGAAAGCAATGGTTGTCTATAGCAGACTAATTATTTGCAGCATCAAATGGAGAATTAAACATTCATTTAGACAGTCAGTTTAAAAGATGTTATGGTTGTCATAGTTTTTGTATGCACCTCTCATTAAAGAAAAAATAATTTTGTATAGAGCAAAGTGTTTTTTTTTTTTCTAGAATACAGTGTACATACAATACATGCAACTTTGGGTTATATATAATATTGTTTAATTTTTTTTCTGAGTTTTTCCTATTTCTTAAATGCATTTTCTATGTTAATATGACTGAGAAATTATATATTTGTTGACTATTCTGAAAAAAAGCCAGAGGAACTCTTGCCTCACAGTATAGTCAGTCAGGTTGAATTCACTTGTTTTTTCATCCTTATTCACAGCTGTGTTTGCAAGAGCTAGTTTCCAAAAAGAGAAAAATGTTTGAAACAAACATTTTGCAGAGCTGTGAAAAAGCTACAGATCAGCTGATACTTCAATGTTAGGACTGCAGGAGTTTTGTCCTGTACTATTGAACAAACCAGGGAATTAAGCTGGGCAGTACACTCAGATAACAGTTTTCAGGATTGCAATGTATGGTCCAAGTCTGGCCTTTCTATAAGAGTGCTTATTATCTGTTTTGGGTTTTTTCTGAAGTAAGCCAAATGTTTCTACTTTGGAGAGTGTGCCTTTGAAAATGAAGTTAAGGTGAGACATGGTGAGAAAATCAGTCAAGAGCTCATCTCAGAACTGGTAGACGCTAAGGTTCATCCTTTGGAATCACAACGATTCTACCTTTTAAAAAATATTCATGAATCTTAAGTGGCCTAAAATTATGTTCTCTTTCTTAAGTGATACTTATCAACTGGAATAAACATCTCCCTTTTATTCTTTCACGCTACCCTTTAGTAACAATCAATAAAGCACTTATTTAATAATGTCAAAGGAAAATGCAACTATTGTCTACTGCAAATATTGGGAGATGCTGTTGTCATTTAGGGTGTCAGAGAGATAACTGAAAAGGGTGGAGGTCCCTCTGCTTAACATTAGAGCACATTTCATAGATTTCATCAACACAGATAAGCTTTTTTCTCTGCAAAAAGCAAGATACTACATGGTACTGGATGTAGTCCCAGGAATGCTCTTTCAAAAATCATAGCCAGACACCATCTCAGTGCTGTCTGGCCTGCATGGCCGGCATCCATGGTGTGGGATTGCACTAACCATTAACAGTGCAGATAGCCAAATTCCAGGACTTGGCTTGTGCCACAACCCTCTTGAGGTTATGCCATAACTGATTCATTAGTAGATAACATATTCTCAACAGTGATGACTATTGTGTTACCTACAGGAAATGTAAAAGCCAAGGACTAGCCAGCTGAAAATTATGAGCTAAAAGGTGAGAGACTTAAAAGACATATCTTCAGTTGCTTGAAGTGTAACATCTGAGTCTGCAAAGACTTCTTTGAAGTCACAAGTCTGTAAACTGTTATTTCTCAATTGCGATGGCTGGGGTCTCCCACAGTCATATGACTGTGAGCTCAGGCTTTGGAAAAAACACCAACTGCTGGGAGATTAGCAAACAAATCACAAGACTTGGCATGACTGTAACTCTTAGCGTTTGTACTTGGCTGCACAGCTGCCGCTCTGTGCAGCCCCATGGGAGCAGACACGCTACTGGGCCCGATGAATGTTGCTGAGCGCTTCCTCCAGCCCCCAGCGCTTCCAGGCTTACAGACTCCCATCCATGACAGGCACAGCAGCTGGCTCTGGCCGCCACAGGGTCAGGACCAGGGCTGCCAGCCCCCGCAGTGGGTGTCCAGGAGGACAAATCCTGCGATCCGTCGGCGCCTAACGCTGAGACAAACATCACTGAAGGAGCTAACCAGCTGCCCTGGGGCTGAGATCGTCGTAGTTAAGTGCCTTTGTGTGTGGAGGAAGGAAGTGCTGTCACCTAAAAACTTCATGGGGCTGGGTGTCCCCTTCCTGTCAATTCAGGCAGTGAATATCAAGTGTTCGTCTAGTCTTTCTAAGGTTCCCTTTTGCCCAGAGACACCTAAGGGACCATGGAAAGAAACTAGGCAAGGTGATGAACTCAGGACGTTTTGCTTTCACCAAGCAAATCATGCCATGTGTGATTTGCTCTCTTACCTTTTTGTAGATAGCAAATATTGTTCCTATTGGTGCCAAGCAGTCTATATTGGATGAACCGTCAAGGGGGTCAAAGCACACCACATATTTACCCTAAAACAGAAATGGAAAGGGAACTGTTTAATGATAAGTTTCTTGGCATCATTATTTCCTTTTACTTGAAAACTCCCATGTTTTTACATCTGAATTTAGCCCTCCAAGCATGCCTGATACAGCTTGCCAGAGAAGGCTGCACTGCTGACCCAGCTGGCCCTGCAGCACAACACCGGCTCCCCAGGGGCCTGCCAGAGAAATTGCAGAGGACATGTTTCTGCTCAGACAGCACAAATGGATGATAGAGATGAGCAGCACTGCTGCCAAGCAGTGCAAGAAATTGTTTAGAAGCAAAAGGAGTGACTAATTTTGGAAGCAAGTATCTTCCTCTAATGAATATGTTTTGTTTTGCTACTTTTGCTGTGAATGAAAGGATTTTGCTCTGTTCTGGGGTTTGAGGGCAAGAAGGCAGAAAGAAAAAAAGACTTCGGGAAAGGGCAGGTTACATCAGCCTGAGAAGTAACTCGCGGTAACAGGATCCCCTCCTGGGGGAAGCCTGATGAAGCAGTCAGGTGTTTCCTTTGGACATGTAACATAACACTCAGTTCTGCCAGCCTCTCATCTCATTTTATCTTTCTAAATACTAATGTAATCCAAAACCATTGCACCAGCGGTCAGGGAATGTAACAGTACACTTAGATCTGAGATTTGGGATATGTTAACAAGCTTAAAAATAATTACTCTCCCCCCTTTCACAAAACTTTAATAATAATTTTACTCTCCACACTGCTTTTAGCTGTTGAAATCATGCCACCCACTACAGTTATTAATCAAAACAACGCAGAAATGGTGCCAATTTTCTGAATTCCCCCCGGGAAGGGGGGGGGGAAGGGTTGGGTTGGGGGCCAGGGCCAGGTTTCATACTTGAAGCAAGAGTGCCACCTGCTGCTGCCCGAGCCGACAACCCCCCTGAAAGCCGGAGGTGCACAGACCCGCTTGTCTTTCGGGGTGATGATGGCCTCCTTGTTCTCCTCTGTGACCAGGACGCAGGTGCTGTAGGAGGACTGCAGCATGTTAATCACCAGGGAGTTAGATAGTACATCCAGCTTTTTCACCTCATCACCCGTCACATTCACAGTGCCAGCTATACCAAACCTACAGAACAGTAAACATGTCAAGAAACCTGAAGGAGGACAACATTACAGGTTTTTATGAAAAAACACCCCAACAAGTCAAGGTTGTTCCTTCATCTTATCTTCCTACACCTTTAGACAATCTTTGGATGAAAAAGCTAAGGTGCATTATAAGACTGTTGCTGCTGTAGAAAATAAAAGCATGCACTTTGAGGCCTTACCCGGGTCCTTTTGCTCCTGTGTAGATGTTCTCCAGGCCAGAAGCAGAGCCTACAGCCCAGGTGGTGAAGCAGCTGACTGCAGTTTTGAGGAAGCAGAAAGTGCACTGAGCATCTGTAATATTTCCTGCCACTAGCTGCTCAGAGCTCCATGGTGATCCTTCAACCCACATTCACTCAGACCCCTGCCTGCTCCAAATCAGGACTTTAAAGGCATCCCCGGGGAATTTGCCATATGGAACTGTATCTCAGGATCAAGGTCTGTTTTATTCGGTGATCCTCAGCTGAGTTAGGATGATGCTTCTTTTCCCTATCCTGATTTTAGCAATATGCTAATGACCTAGTATAGTAGTATAATAGGTTTCCGAGAATTCCAGTTGAAGTAGCACTGTTTAGACCCAATGTACATGTTCTGGGCATCTTAAAAATACAGCAGGGAAAAGATACAGCTTTTTTTATTCATTCAGGGAAATTAAATGTTTGGGCGGGGGGCGGGGATGCAGCAGGGGCAGGTGGGAGAAAGAGAGGAGGAGAAATAATCAAGTAATTAGTCCCTAGAATGATGTTGGTCAGTGGCAGGCCTGAGCTGGGAGTGGAGTAGACCTTTTGTCTTTCTCAAAGCTCAGAGCTGCCTGTGCTTTTCAGAAGTATTGAGTGTTTGGGACATTTTATTTTTGGGTATCAAATTTAAGATTTTGAAAAGGACCACGATTTTCAGGGAATGGTAAGTACCTACTCTCCAGTTAGTGTGTTCCTGGGCACAGCTCATGTCTATGACTTGGAAAAAGTTCTCCTTCACTTTTGAATTGAAAATTGGTCAAAAATTCATGCTTAGTGCTTTAACATTAAAGACACTTACAGTCTCCTATTTGAAGGGAGTAGAAAAATCAGAGCTCTTTAACTGCACAAATGCAGATGGATGCAAGCCACTTTCACAGCGGTTGAAAGTTTGCCATGGGAATCCCTGAAATTGCATGGTTAGTTTCAGTAATTTGAATGGTACAAGTTACTAATTTGTATGTTTGGATACTTTAGATATTTCTGAGACAACAGCTGAAGCTTTTTGTTCATAAAAAGAAACATTTGCTCCTTAATGTAATGGATGGTTTGGTTTTTTATCTGAAGGGGAAGAAGGATTACTATTATTACTATTAGAGATTATTCCACCTCTAGCCTCTCAGTTTCTCTGCTGTTACAAACTATTTCAGAGATTTTCTGTGTAAAGATAAAAATTATGTAAAAGCAATTATTCCTTTAAGTCAAGAAGGCAAAACAGCTCAGTTTCACCTAGTAAGGACAGAGACAAAGCACAGTTTAAGAGTAAGGGCATAGGAGACTGAAATTGTGGTTATCTTTGAATATGCCTCATGTTCTCTCTAGGAACTATAAAGTGAGACACTGAGTTCTGAGACACTGAATTCATGATTTGCCAAGACGATTGAGGACTTGGACCAAATAATCCATAGAAGGACAAAATCCCCCCCAGTCCCTAGGGTCACATATTTTGGTGTTTCTCTGGAAGGAAAGAAAACCCCAAATCCCTGAACAAATAACAAATGTTGACTTTCTTTCACAAATATTTTCCTGGTCTCTTTCATGCTTGCAGCTATGAGTACATACTGAGGCAGGTTCAGAAAAGTGTCTTTCAATACATATCAAAAACTTCCTATTTTAAACACATTATTTTATTAGGCCATTCCCTATCTCTGAACTCCTTCAGATAGATCACTATTAAAAGACTTAGACTGATGTCTATTGCACTTGTCCATGTGAAACAGCTCAGTACATTCCAGGTTTTGCTAAGGCCTTTTTTTTCCATCTGCGAAAGTGCTAGATGCCAAATTGTTACATTTGGTTTTCCTAGAGGGCCTTTTGAGACTCCCTGCCTGTAACCCTGCACGTGGGACACTGCTTGAGGAAGGAAAGAGAAATGCAGCCAGATACAGCAGCGCGTGTAGTTTCTCTCAGGGCTGTTGCTTTACAGCATTGCTTATACAGCAGACGCGCAGAAAATCAGCTTCCCAAGATAAACCAAGCCCTGACTTATACGGTTCAGCAGAGGGCTTGGATTTTAGCAGCAAACATCACAGTGAGAGATTTTGCATTAAAAATATCATGGTGTGATTTTTAGCAAACTCACAGTAGATATAAAAATAGATCAGTATCAACAAATGCAAGAGATAATAAGGTGAGCAGTGCATTGCAGTTCTGTTCTGACTTACATTTTTAGAGTAAAATATTGCAGAACAGCAGTTAGTTTAAATGTCTATCTCACACCCACTATTAAAATGCTCCAGAAAGAAAGCTCTCCTGCTGCCCACTCTTGATAATCCAGGCTCTGACCTTACTCATCTTAAAAAAGACACTTCCAAGGTATTTATGAATCTCTGCCTGCTCCCCAGCCTTGCTATGCCAGAGAGCTGTCTCTCTGCCTCCTCTTCCTCCCGGTAGAGCAAGGTAGGACTCACATGTGGGCAAGGCCATGACTTCTAACTTTTGTCAAAACATCACATGCAGACATTCTGTTCATTACAAGTAACCTTTTACACTGGTCAAAAAGACAAAGTTCAGATCATCTTCTAACAGAAAGTTTGTTTTGGAGTTAGTGGTTCAAATAGTGTTTTCAGAGCTAATAAGCCCACTATTTGCCCCTCATTTTTTTTTCTTTTTTTTCTTTTTTTTTTTTTTTTTTTTTTAAGTGAATGTATTTTATAGGTACTGGATTTTTTTGTATATATAAGAAATTAACTTACTTTACTATTACGTAAAGAACACAGACTCTTCAACCAATCTTTCCATAAATATTGCAGTCAACAGCACAGCAAAAAGAGAAGTAAAACCTGGATAAAGGCATACAATTGGATTGTATGAAAGCTTCACCCTTTATTGTTTTTTTAATACTGTGATCCCACTGAAACATAACAACCCAAATGATTATATGGAATGATTAGGCTGTATAAATAATTACCATTTTGGGGAGGTGGGAAGAAATCAGATTGTGTAAAAAATGTGTGATGATTGTCTATTAGCCTTACTTGTACTGAGAACCTCTCAGTACAAGGGGTTGGAATAATATAGGAAGGCCAAAAAGAATAAACACCTCAATTTGACAGATGTGGGAGATTTGCCCTCTAATATAAGGAGCTCTTGAGGATTATTCACACTTGCACTGGTGCATGGGCCTGTCCTGAGCCTTAAAGGTGACACCTTTTCTAATTGATATGAAATGTTAGTTGCTTGGATGGCGCCAGCTGAAACTGGAGCCAATGACCTTTCACCAAAGGGCACAATGCAGCTTCTGAGGAGGGCAGTGGGTAAAAGTGCTGTGGGGGCTGACAGCACACGCTGTGACAAATCCGCCTTCCAGCTCTGCACTGACAGACAGGGAGAGCTCTGGAAAGGGGGATGTGAAAGGAGACTGCTAAGTGGCTCTCCCCACTGGTGGCTAGCCAGAGATGCTGCTCAAATGTGGGCTTACATGTTACTGATTAGAAGATAAACCCATCTCACAATGGGTAAAGTGCTAAGTTTAAAATGTCAGCCTGCAGGCAAAACCAAACCACTGAGTACTGACCTAGCAAACACGGACAGTATTGACTTTCCTCCTATAACCTTTACATGCTGTCAGTAGGGTGTAATAAAAATAGATATATGCAGTCCAGGATTCCTGTAAAGACTGAGGGCAGATTACAGACAAGGAATTACAGTAAGCAGGCAAAAATCACTGCTGTGGATTCTGTCTGCTAAGTCATGATAACAGACCACTGAGGCACTGTAGTCCAAACTGACTATTGCCAGCACTCTCAGTCTGAAAGTTGTCTCCACTAGCAAAGCCTCATCAGAACTGACCTTTTCAGCAGAAACTAGGCCATTCAGTCCCTGAAAGAAACATCCTGCCCCCATCAGTTTGGAGAACAGATGCATATATACAACTGTCTAAGGTTTACCTGTATAACTCCAAATGCCCCAGCATGACCTGTCAGAATGAGGGTCCTCAGGTTTTTATCTGTCTAAGCCCTCACAGAGTATGCCCTTGCACCCTGGATTTCAGCTTCCCCATACTTCTCTCTTGTTTTACAAGAGGAACCATGCTCAGTCAGGCTATCTGCACTGATACAGGCAGGTTTATAACTCATGGCACCCCTAGACAGGCCCTCCCCCTCCCAGACCACATACCGAGTCAACATTTGGTGGCAGCTTACCCACAGCAACATCCATCCACACATCCTTACATTGAGTTTGGTGAAGGTAAGTGGGCAGTGAGAAATATCAAAGATTTGCTGATTTTAATTGATTCAAAAACTGCATCCACATAGTGCTGGACAGCCTATCTAGCTCCCAAGCACTAGTGTGCTGTTCCCAGCACCATGCTCTGAATAAGCATATTAAATGTCAGTATGCTTTGGGGGGATCTTTGCACCTCCCTCCTGCTTGCACAGCAGAATTCTTTTCCACAGTAATCCCCAATCCCAAAAAAACACAACATCTGGTGGAGGTTATTAGCAATACACAAATTCATGTTTTCATCAAGTGCAGGTTAATTTTTGGCAAAGAGCCAGGTCATCACAGCAGAATCTGTGTACGTATGAGCTATCTACACACACTCTTTATCCCATTAAAACCCCTCCACACTAACATGCCATTTTCCATCCTTGTGTAACTGGATCTGATAGAGTGGCAACCAGGAATATTAATGTCATGTGTCAGAATTAACATACACTACTGCCCATGTTTCACAAACATTAATTCTCCACCAGAGTAAACCCAGACCGAAGTACAGTGAGCAACTTCTGCAGTGTAGACACTGGCCTAGGAAAGGTCACTCACTATAAGAGTGCTGGGTCTTCTTCCCAGTACTTTTAAAAGAGGACAGAGTTAGGTGTATTCTGATAGTCTGTAACTTGTCTGAGAAAGGTGAGATTCTTCCCCCTAGACATTGTATGCAACACAATATTTGCTTGCAGCACATGCGGATCTTCTGTAATCACAAATGACAAATTAAAAAGAAAACATATTTTTCCATTGCTTTAATTTTTAATGCTTCCTTTAATGCAATCTTTTCATGCCTTTCATTGCACAATGCAGTTGCACAAGATTTCACTTTAAAAAATCTTATGAAAATATGGCTCATTTGCTCTTTTGCTACAGAAGTCAGACAGCTCAATCTCACAGTACTGCAGCGTATTCTTTGGTTCAGCTGTAAGACATTTTTTTTATCCCCTGTGCACAGTGAATTCAGCAAGCTTTGTTTACTTAGCTGAATGTTTCTTGACTATCTCAAGGTACTCCTTCACGTCATCAGGAGACCCCAAGACAACAGGCACTCTTTGGTGGATATCCTCAGGCACTATATCTAGTACGGCTTGATGACCAGTTGTAGCTATGCCCCCAGCCTTCTCAATAACAAAAGCCATAGGATTGCACTCGTAGAGCAGTCTCAGCTAGAAGACAAAAGTCAAAATTGCAGAAGTCAGGCCAGGCAATGCCAAAAGAAATGACATGTAAATATATTTGGCATAGGATTTTAAACCAATCAATATTCTAAGTACTCTTTATTTCATATAAACATTGATGCAACAATGAAATTGTGTGGGTTATTCTTTTAAAAACACAGTGAATGTTGGATTTTCCCCAATCTGAGCACTTTCTCAATAGCCCATGTTGGCATTGCGCTATCTGCAAAGAGATAAATCTTGCATGTTAAGACACAACTGTTAATGAGGCAGACCCACACAGAGCTGCGTGAAAACAAAGAAAAACATGAGCTCTGAGCTTGCCACTAGGTTTCTCTAATGAATAACTGTACCTTATCTGCAACCTGAGGCAATATTTTACAGAGAATTACAAAACAGATCAAAGGTCTTTGCTGAATAAACAGTCCCCTTGTCAGCCTGTAAGTGCGTGATCTTCCCTGACTGACCATTGTCCTGGCAGATGCAGCCAGGCACAGTTCCTCCAGATGAAGTCCTCTTACCATGCACAAGATGCAGATGGTTTTCTCTTCTCCCAGTGGGTCAACTACAGTTAGGCTTCTTACCAACTAGCTTGTGCTAGAAATCTCAGAGTAACGCAGATTCTTTGCTTTGCAATGCTCTACTCGACTGGGACCAGAACCACCGGTTTTGGCTGATGTGGAGCAGGGGAGCCTGTTTGAGCAGCCCACCCCCTGGTATGTTCCACAAGCTGGATAAATTTGCAGACAAAGAGAAGTCACTGCAGTTGAAACAGGTGAGTAGCAGCCCTAGAACAGCTGTCTGACAACAGGCTGCTGTCACTTGTGACAGTGTGCAAGGGATGGCCATATCCTCCCACACAAGAAATACAAGCTACCAAGTTACAAAACACAGGCTCTGTAATCAAAATATTGATCTTGATAGTGAAATGCCTACATAATGCAATACTTTCTATAACTGGGCTTATTCAGGCTTACCTTTCCTTTGGGACTTTTGGAGTTAGCAGGATACAGAAAGATTCCTCCATACACCAGTGTGCGATGCACGTCTGCCACCATAGATCCTACGTACCTCCCACCATACGGTGAACTGCCATCCTACAGAAAAACACTCCAATAAAAGTAACTGTACAGCACACCAGGTCAACCTCCCCCACACTCCCCTTTAGCAATCCTGATTCATCTCCATATTGTGCTTCATTGATAACACTCAAAGTAGTTTTGCAGAGTATGTCTGTATCCTCTTCATTGTCTAACTAGGAAAATCCAAGGAAAAGGAGTGACAGAAGACTTCAGTATAGATGAGCAGTAGTGCCAAAACCAGAAAATATATCCCAGCTCTCCACTGGCCCTAACACTTGGAAAACACTGTATTTCTAGTAGCAAAAACTCAAGTGCTAGGAATTTATATTGAGGCCTTGTCTTTTCTAGCAGAAAAAGAATCAAAGAGCAAAAGAAGTGATCTTTCGTACTTCCAACCATTTTTGCCAGCTTCTGTAACTTGTTTTAATAAGAAAAAGTTAATAGTTGACTTCTGATGTTACTTCCTTATTCTGCTCCCTGGAGTGTATTTTAACATCTACATAAACAACAGCTTAAGCCTGGAAAGATGAGTTATGAAAACATCAATCTTCTTTCAAAGCAAGATCAGGAAGTCAGGAAGGGACACCAACACTTGACAATAGCAGGTGTTCACGTGTCATTGCCAGTGCAATACTTCAGTGATGAAATGTGCAAGGCATGAGAACCTTTTATGGGCACTCCTTGGAACTTTGGGCCTCCTGACACCAGGAAGTTCCACAAACACAAAGCAGGCCTCGAAACTTCACTAGATTTTCAAGAGAGAGGCACTCCTAAGACGCAGCTTGTGTTACCACTGAGCAGTGACCCACTGCCATCTCCACACTGCTCTCCAGCTACTCAGATGCTGCAGTGCGGAAGCAGCAGTACAACACATGTTGATCAAATTTCTTCATCACCAGACAAGATTTCCTCTCTACTTGATTACCAAATGCCCAGTTTTGCCTCCAGCACCATTACTCAGGTCCTCATTCAGGAAAAAATATTAGAAAAAAAGATTCAAAAAAAGAAAAAAAGGAAGTAGTAAAAAAATGCAAAAGAGGCACAGTGCAGTATTGGAGAATGCTGAAATATCTGGTTATATCAACTACTGCTTGCATTAGCAGTCATACATCAAGTTATATTTTAAATAGACAGGAAAGGAAAACAAGCTCTGAACAGTTCATGAGAGAATGAGTGATTGATCATAAAGCTGGCAATCGTGAATGGTGTTGGTCATCAGAAAGTTTCTCTGAAACAGGATCTTTTACCTCAGGGAATTTCTTCTTTTTGAGATACTCTGTGACAGCAGGATCGAAATATTTAGCATAGCCTTCATTGAGACTGTAGATATTTCCCTTCTTTTTGATTTTCACATCTCTTTCCACCAAAATAAATTCTCCAATTGCCTAACAATAAGAAAGAAAAAATATTTCTTAACATTAATCGCTCATTTATTTGCAAATCAAGGCAAAATCCAATAACATGCACAATTTAATAAAAACTTACTACCACCGTAAATTTTTAAAATAAGTCAGTATCTACAAAAAAGTAGTCTTTGCAGTCTACATGCAAGATATTTTGTTTCTACATAAAACACAGACAGAGCATGAATCCTGCCATCATGCAAGCTTCCTCATACTACCATTCCAAGCATTCTCTATTTTCTATGTCCAAAAAATGCTATTTGTAAATTTGTTTATCTCTCCATTATTTTGCTAGCCTTTGAACAATATAAGTTTCAGAACTCTAGGGAGTTTAGAAACTGAGAGTGCTGGCTGAACCAATGCATGAACATCTTCAAATAGCTGCAGATACTCCAGTTCTTTTTTGCTTGGGCTAACTGGAAGTGTGTGACCAAGGGCTGGTCTGTTTAGTTTTCTCTAAAGTAAATTTCCAAGTTAGTCCTAACAGTAAACAAAATAACATGCATACATGCTCAAAGTTAAATCTGTTACTTGAATAAAGTCAAAAATACATGCATTTAAGCTGCTACTAAACAGAGAGTACCATATTTCCTGCAGCTTGATCACTGCAGGTTATAAAAATTCAAGACTGGCAGGTGGCACCCTGACTGATCACAAAGAAACAGGCCTTTAAAGCAAACTACTTTCTGCTATGATCAACATGACTTTTGTTTTAAAACGCTAGCAAATGCATGCTAGAACGTCACATCACCCATACACATCACTTACTCTTTTACACATCATGGTGGGATCTCAAGGGTTAAATATTTATGCTCCTCTGGTTTACTAAGGTCCTAGCATTAATGAAAAGACAAACAAGACTTAAAGGGTAGTTTGTACTGCAGAAAACTGCTCATTTTAAATATCGCATGATTGCATGTGCTGCGTGTTTGGTCTGCTGACTCGGCTGTCTTCCTGTTGTTCAGTCACACACGGCACCTCTGCATCAGGCAGCTGGAATGCAAGTCTCTCGACATTCTTGCTGGTGGGTTATAAATACAAGTACATTTGTACTTCATTCCTCCATGCTACCTTGAACACTGCTCCTTTGGTTGATTTTCCTGGGGACAAACAGCTCTTATAGACAGTACCTGGCAATCCCTAATACAGAAACAAAGAAAGAGAAGATATTCTTACCGGATCCAGCATGAAACAGTTGACACCTCCAGCAGAAGTTGCCAGTACCAGCATGGTGGCACTCCCATAGAGTGCATAACCAGCTGCCACGAGATTGCGTCCAGGCTGTAAAGCATCTTTCCCAGAAGGTTCATTAGGTGACACCTAGAAAAAGAAAGTGTGGTCAATTTTATTTCATTTCTACTGCTGGTACATGACAGGACTCTGGGATAGGGACAGTCTTCTGCTCCATATCCGTGCCATGTGGTGGCACAAATGTTTCCATGATCCTCAACTAAGATTCCTACTGGATGCACTAATACAAATTATACATAGGATACAAACACATTGATCTAGAAATGCACTTCTAACTAAGCCTAGCAGGAATGCAGGAAGCAGGAAAGGATTAAGGAGATAATAAAGAGCTATGCCCCTCCTTATAGGTGTTGATGAATACAACTCAGAGGAAAATTCAGAGGCACAGTTGAAAAGAAATTAAACATAACTCACAGAGTTCAAAGCTGATCAAAAGTAGTTAGGATTTATTTTGTTTTCTTTTGCTTCACACAAAAATGAATTTGAAAATAGCTACTTTGGGATATATGACAACATACAAAATATGATTAAAATGGACAGTTGGGTGTGTTTTATCTAATTTGCTTTTTCCCCCATGTTGTGACCTGTAAGTCTGGTATTTCAACCTCCTTCAGACAGTGTTTCTGCCTTTCAGAGTGAATTAGACACTCCAAATGCAAATGACATGTTTTAGCTCTGGTTTGTTTTTGAAGCCTGTCCTCAGGCCAACAGAACTACTAGTACAGAGAAGAAGAAAATCTGAAAGCTCATTCCCCAAGTAGATGACAACCACGTGGTATTTTGCCTCAGCACAAATATTCATGAAACCTAAGACATGATCTTTTCCAAGGGGTAATTTCATTAGCTGGCTAATTAAATACCAGCTAGGCTTCCATGTACACATATGTTCTTCTTCTAAGAGACCAAATCAAATCCTGACTAATTCAAATTCAAATCCATGTGTCTGTGAAATACCAGATTTAACTTAAAGCTGGCCCTGAATCTATTTTACAAACAAGTTTAGTTAGATTTTATTGTCTTCCCATGCAATTTTATTTCACCAAAAGCTGCACAACAGTAGTTTTTTTCCTATTCTGCATGAAAGAATTTTACCTTTCTATAAATTGCAAAGATGGTCCCAATGGAAACAAGACAGTCAATGTTCGATGAACCATCTAGAGGGTCTATGCAGACTATGTATTTACCCTAAAAAACACAAAAAAGAGAACTAGATTAGTGACAGTATTTATCCACTTCCTCCAAATAAAAACATTTCAGTAGGCAAATTTTCTCAGAGGCTTACACAGCAGTATAAGCTAAAACACCTTTATTGATTATGAAGGAACCAAATTCAAATGTCAGCAATTCTTTGGCCCAGATTTCAACCCTTTATTAATTACAACTGTGATTTGTGCTAAACCAGAAGCTGAGAAATCTTTAAAGTATATAGCAGATGATAACACAGGAAAAGTGAAGTGTTCTCATATACTTTTTAATGTGAGGAAAAAAAAGGAAAATACTTTTATTGGTTTAGTTTCATCTGTGTAATTGCAGTCAATCCTCTCATATCCACCATCTAGGCTAGGCTGCACTTTCTCTTTGGTAACAACATGTCTTTCTGAATAGTAAGGAGAAAAAACAAAATGAAGATCAGCCTGTTTCATGTAGAGCTAAAAACTGTATTTTACCTCTACCTACAGAGGTATTAAAAAGCTCTTTAATGGCTGCCATGCCTAAACTATAAATTTTCCTTTAGCTCTGCTCTGTAATGGTCAGGTGCTTCCTTAGCCAGACCAATCTTACCCTGGGTTTTGGGGGATCAAAAAGAAGTCTCTACCTTATTGCTGGATTAAGGAATCCAGTACACAGAGGAAACTGACAGTACAGGGGAAAAGCTGAACTAAGTGTACCTTCCAAATATTTTGTTCCTCCATCATTTAATTCATAGTTGTCTTATTAATAGTGTGTAACAACAGTGTTTATTTGTTTTTCATTTGGTTTTATCCTGCATGAAATTTAAGTTCAGCAAAGCTCTACTCTGCAAGTAGGAATTCCTGGTATGCATTGATAAAAAGAGTGCATTGGCTCACATTTAGTTTAGAAATGCATTAATATGCAGACTCCCTCAGTGATCTTTGAGAATATTTGTTCAGATCTAAGGAAATCCAATGCCTAGAAAATCAATTTTGAAGATTTCTCAACAGGGAGGGGAAGAACTGCTTAAACAAAGCAAACCTCATTATACTTCGTAAATTATGTTTTTGCTCTTTGTTTTTACTAAATTTTTATTCAGATTTTTACATGATCAGACCAAAATATTAGCTGGGAAATAGGAACTATCCCACAACAAGCGCATGCAGGCTTGTGAATATAAAGAATAATAAATGTAAAAAATGCTTTTGTTTCATTGTTGCTAAGTCTTTCATACGCTTCAAGGAGAATTTTCATGAATTAAAGACCTCGAGATTGGACCTGCAGAGAACAGCTCATCAGCCCACTCAAAAAGTAACACTTCAAAAGGGCTTGACTGACTCAGAGCATAGTTCTAGAGATCAGATGGGGATGAATGAAATGTTTTCCCCAAAATAAGAAAAAGGTGGGAGAAAAAGAAGGTGGGGAGGAACAACTCATAAAAAATAAATAAAACCAACAAACATTAGTCTGGAGAGCAGAAATGACAGAAAGAACAAATGTTGACTAACACTCTCCACCCATCACCTCCACCTTCATTTGCCTGTTTTGGAAAGTACTTGTTTCCTGAAACTTTTAGTTCAGTTTTACTTCTTTAGATGTGGAGCAGTACACCTGTACAGGCTGATCTGAAATCAAGCAGGGAGAACTTTTAAAGTTACTAACCTGTTTTTCAGTTTCCACTATCACAGCATCTTTGTTTTCTTCAGACACAATAACACACGTACTGAAGGATGACTTGAGCATGTTAATCACCAGGTCATTGGAAAGAATATCCAGCTTTTTTACTTGATCTCCAGTCACATTGGTAGACCCAGCAATTCCATAGCTAGAGCAATTGCAAGAGAGAGCATTTTGTGAGAACAAAGCACTGCATCTTCTAAAGGGCTCTGTTTCTTACACCTGTAAAACCTCCTGTAAACATACTGCACTTTCAAATGACATGGCAGCTCTCTAAACTTGTTTTATATTTACTGGCCAGTGAATTCTTGCTGAGACATGTTACCATTAGCTGTGTTTGCACATCCAGAAGTTGCTGAGAAATACAAAACAAGGAATTGCATTTCAATAGTTTGTAAACTATAGTTAAACACAGCCAGACCAGGCTGTGAAGGCTGAGTTACAACTGTGCTTTTTAATGAGCTCTTAAGACCTACATGTTATTCCTGAATTCTAGGCTCTGCATACCCTAAAAGCTAGGAATTCATTTGAATATTTTATGTTTTAAAAGCATAAGAATATATACTTTAAAAAATATGAATATATATGTGAATCTGACCGCACTAGTTATCCTATATCCTCTGTATGTAACATACTCCTGATTAGCATTATGATGTGCAAATTGCAGCAGAAAAAGTCTGTTCACAGATAAATCAACCTATTAATGATTTAATGCTTTCAGTTTTGATTTGAAGTAGTAAATGTCTCCTTGGGAAAAGAACTGAGAAACACAAATAAGACATGCAAATAAAATGCTGCAAGCTAATCAGAATCAAACCATCTGGCATACGGAAATATCAGGAGACCTTATGACAGGTGATTCTGTAAGGACACAAAACAGAGAAAGGGGAAATTAAGCTCCTAGAAGGAGAAAACAATAGCCAGCTTGGCACACATTCAGATGACTCTTAGGTCTTTCAGCTGCAGTTCATTGATTAGGCTGAACACTGGTATTTCAGGTTTTATGTAATAACACTGAACACATTACTTTAGCAATGTATTTCTTCAGTTTTATGCATGAGACAAAGAAAAATACCTGGCATTAATCTCTGTCTTTCCCTATCTCTGCTACAGTGACTTGAATATTTTTCTGTAACTGTGAAAGTGCTTTTTGAAAAAAAGTACTTGGAACACCATGCTTAGGAGTGGAGGCACAGCAGCAGAACAGCTTCTGTACCTCATCTTTTGGGGACTCCTGGGAGGAGAAGATATGTCAGGCAGCTGGGAAGGGTCTGCATGTCTTCCACAGCTGTTCTGCACCTCCCATGGTGAGCAGCACTAAGCACATAGTTGAGTCTGAGGATGGTCCAAAGAAATGGATTGCAGTGATCCCTACTTGTTCACATTCCCTAACAGCAAAGCAAAATCTCACCACAGCTTATAAAATGCAGCTCCGCAGCAGGAGATGTACTGTTCAAAGAGGTTTATGAGTCCAAAGCCTTCTACCCCAGCACTGATGGAGAGTAAAACCCACTGTGCAGGGGATCCTAAGGCAAGTCTATGGACACAGATACCAAACCTGCAGGCAGCTGCCAACAGGCACACATGTAAGACACTAAAGGAATAGGGCCCTAAGCTTACAAATCAGATTACAGCTGAGACATTCTGGTCTTTATTGATAGATACAGGTGGCATATGAAAGGGCTAGCACATCACAATTAAAAATTACCACAGTTATATGCAGTCTGAAGTCAAAACAGAAAAATAGCTCAAACATACATAAAGTGGAGGATTTTTGCCTTTTTTCTTAATATATTATCCTCTTGTAGAGGCTTGTAGAGGCAAATTCATTTTCTCTTTACAACATTTTCCATTAAGCAATGAAGTCGCCAATGTCTAAAGCGACTTGACCAGCACACGACTGGGCATATAAAGAATATGTAAAATACTTAGGAAGATTAGTTTCCTACAAGTAGTTTCAGGTATTTCACATTTCAAGTCTTCCAGATTCCTTCTGACACATCTCCAGAACAACATCCTTCTGACTGGCTGACTACAAACACTACCATTCCTAACCAGTGTGCTTTCTAAAAGCCTTAGATATCCAAAGTTTCATAAAGGAAGTCTAGTTGCTATGATGCACTATGAAAAAAAAAAAACCAAACCCATTCTGAATTTGATTTGACACCTCAAAGGATAAAATGATGCTTTGATATTTAGCAATATGCAATGAGCAATAATTCAGCCTTATTTTGCTAGGCTTTATCTTTCAGTCTACTTGGTCTTATGGCTCCAGGCAGCCACACTTGCTGAAGTATTAATTACGTTCTATTATCAGCAGACATTTCCCAAAGACTAGGCTCCTTACACTGTTGAAAAGTCATAGGACCTGTGTCACTTGAAAAAAATCAAGAAACCAAGACACTAAAGGAGTTACCTCCAGCTCTGTGTGAGAGGATGGGTAGATGCAACCCTACTCACGGGCTTTTCTGGTGAAAGAAATACCCATTCCCATCCCCATCCCGATACCCGCCACCCCGGAGGCAGCAGGATGCCCTGGACCCGCGGGGATGCGGAAAGGTGCGGGGCGCATCCCGGGACTCACAGGTTGGCAATGCCCGCTTTGCGGACAGCGGTGGAGATGGCTTTGATGGCCGTGCAGAGGGAGTTGAGGAGCTGCGTGAACTCCCCGGTGCCCTTCGCCCGCCTGCCTTCCTCCATCACGAAGCGGGTCATGGTGATGACATTGGTGTCGAAGGTGGAGCGGTCCGTCATGGTGGCGGCGCTGCGAGTGCGGCCGCGGCCGCCAGCGCCCGCATTTGCCTCGGCGGGGCGGGCCGGGGCGGGGCTGACAGTGAGGAAAGCGATCCCACCCCTCCCTCCCACCGACATTCAGAAATATCCGCCGCGGGGAATCCCCGCCGCACCCTTGCACCCTTTTTTTTTTTTTTTTTTTTTTTAAATCTTGTCTCATAGGTTGTGCGGGGAGAAGGGACGGAAGGATGCTTTGGGGCACTCGTTATGTGAACGGGTGCTGCACGGGTGCTGGTAGCTCTGTTCTTGTTGTTTCAGTGGTCGCACTTCAACGCTAATGGTCCTGAAATTGTGCCCCAAAATTCAGAAGTCAGCTTGGTTTCACAGCTTGATTGCAACATTCTCTGTGTGTGGTTGTGGATTATAGCGAACAGCACACAACCTACAGAGCAAGGTCAGTATCTTTTGCTGCCTAGGAATGCTCTCATCCTGACTCTTCAGTGCAGGAAAACCACATATTCAGTAACCGATTCCATCAAGTATTAACTTACTCATTTTACAGAGGTCATGCTAACCCCATGTGTCCCAGCCTTATCCAACACCATAAAAAAGCTGCCAGGAAAAAGCCCCTGGCAGATGGATCCAATGAGACTCTTATAACAAACTCTCCAAACCTCATCAATAGAAAGACATAGGCTGAGTCCCACTTCAAAAGTTAGTAGTTATAGCACCTCACACAAATACTCCTGCAAAGGAATCTAGACCCTCGTGAATCTCATTTCTTTTGGTTCTAGCCTTTCTGATTTTGCAGCAAAATCAAGCAATATATTTTGGTGCTTATGTTTGATCAGAAAAATCTGAGCGCTTAGTAAAGGAAACCAGGTTCGTCCAACACCTGACCCTAGATACACCCTTTCACACAATACTTTGACAAACACAAACCTGAATACGAATGTACTACTCAGATTTTTTGTACTAGCTATTATTTTATATTCATATTATCTAAGATGATGAATATTAAAAAAAATATTTTTCAGTAGAATACATTCATGAGTTGAATAGGCAGAGTCTTGAATTCTAAGTTTAAACCACAAATTGAAATCATTCCAAATGGTGTCAAACACAGGGCAAAAATCTTTTGCAAGATGCACGTGTTTGCATATATGTATATTCTATCTTCATTCAAAGTACATTGTGTATCTATGCAGTAATACCTGGAAGGTATGCATAAATGTCTTCTCCTAAAAGCATCAACAACTTTGGCCTAATTTTCCCATGCCCAGTATTACAGACACTCCTGAAGATATTAGATATGAGTAGTAGTGCTCTTCTGAACAAGATATTTCAGTCTTTGCCAAGTGCTCAACAGCCCAGTATCATAAAAATGTTCTTTTAGAGCAAGGTGGATTTGGGAAAATTAACAAAACATGGAAGATTTACAACCATCTACAGCAGCTACTGCAATCTCAATAGTACAGAACAGCAAGTGACCAAATAAAATTTTGGATAAGTGCACTGAAACTGTGTAGCAGCAAGTGGGCAGAACAACCTGGGGATACATGACTTACAGTAACAAACCACAGAGTCTCTGATTAGGCACAATTTTCCTTAAATGTGAAGACTCTAACAAGCACATCAGTAATCTTCAGGAAGAGCTGTACTTCAGTATAAAATAGTCAAGATCAGTTCAAAACCTAAGGTATTGGTATCTATGCCTGAGGATAACTAACATCTTCTATCTTACAGGAAGATATACTGTCCTTGACTTGATGATAAGGTTTTATCTCAAAACTTTTAAGGCTTGTGAGATGAATGGGAGATGAGTTTTACTCCTCCATTCCCACTATGGAAGACAGGTAGAAACAAGTATTGTGAACTGAAATTGCAATAATTTGAAAGGTTGCTGGTTTCATATAAGTCCATCCAAATGTGCATTTTATATTGTGGAGAAGGAGAAGGAGAATTCTTTTCAGCCTATTTAGCATGTCCTTCATCTTCTGTATTTGAGGCAACTCAATAGAACATTGAGAGTAATCCACCTCCACATGCCTGGCCTTAGAATGTATGCATACATTGTTCTTTTCTGGAATTCCACTCTTAGTATAGAAAGCTGACGTGACATTAATTAATTAATATCAAATGGTTGAGGGTAAACAAGACAAGCAGCCCTACAGCAACCATGCTGTTTGGTAACTATAAAATCAGTGTAAGATTAAAAGTAGGCACTACATGTTGTGAACCTTTGGCTTTAGAAAACAGTAGTTAAACATTTATTGAAAAGGAATCAGTGGATTTGAGAAGGTCAGTCAGTACTGGTTGACTAAACATTGCTGAAACAGCTCACTTCTACACAGAAGAAAACAGGGACTTGTTTGCGCACAGATGACGTCAAGTAGACATGGTTCACAGCAGTTTTAGAACTCTAAGATTACAAATCCATGTAACTACTTTGAAACAAACTTTTCTCCCAGCACATAGAATCCCAATTGCGTAATTATCTTGAAAATAGGACAAACGCTGATGAGAAATCCTTGGTTATAAAGGTTGCCTCTTGTAGGTTCAAATGCCAGACAAAAAGACAATAGGAGTGAAACCCCTCCTCACAAAGGATTTTTATTTTTCCCCTGAAGTAAGAGTGTCCATATGGGAAAACCAGCTTTAGATTCCACTTTTACTGAAGAAGAACTTTCTTTGTGCAGGAGTCACAACTGCAGAAGTTTTGTGCTGGTTGGGTGGACAGAAGGTAAGATCAGACAAGTTACGTGGAGATAATTTGCAAGGCAATGTCACTTCACCAGTGCAGGTGCTCTCTGCCATGTGATGCCATCATGCTCCAGGGCTGGAGCAGCTTCAAGGGCATGAATGAGGCAGATCCTGCCTGCTGCAAGAGCTGGACCCGGGTGAAAAGGGGAACTGCACATATGAAATCAGGAAGATTTCTAGATGTACAATCAATCTTTTGCCTTCTTTGCTTCAGAAAGTGCTTCATTTTGCCTATGTGAATTTCCTGTGTGAGAAAGCATCTACACATAGGGAATAGAATAGAACACTGATTTACAACTGCGATAGCAAAGCACTTCACCTCTCTGGACACAGGTGAAATGTAACAAGTGTCACAAACTGATGTTTAAACATAGGTAATTATGAGTACAAATTGGCTAAAAGGTAATTTCTTTGTGTAGTAGATGTAAAAGGGGTTTCATTTGATATTATGCATTATAGTACTATGAGTGATTAAGAAGTAGAGATGAACTGTAAGGTTGGTATTAATGAGTGTGAAGGGATTTTCCCACGCCTGGTGCTCTCTTGTGAGATTGGGAACACTGTCAGCATTTCAGTGTGAGACCAGCTCTTGTGAGAGTACCTTTGCAGTTTTCTGGAGGGGGACAAAGCACTTAAATGTGCAGGCAGTAGATCCTGGAAATGAAGCCTATATGCCTCTGAAATATAGATATTTAACCAAAAGTTTTATATCTCTGTATTTTTTACTTATTCACAAGATTCTACCAGGCAAGTAAAACAAGATATTAAATATAAGTTATTGCATTTGCTATGACTTCTCACCTTGTGAAATGTATAAACTAAAAGTACTTTAAGTAATCACACCAAGTCTATGTAAAGAAAAAAATAAATTTAAACCCCCCCCAAAACCCAACAAAAATAAAACAAAACAAAACCAAAAACCAACCAACCAACCAAAAAAAAAAACCCAAAAGACCAAAAAACCACAAACAAACAAACAAAAAAACAGAAAAAAACCCCCAAAACTACAGTTAAAATCAGATAGAGCTTTCAGTGCTGAGAGATGACAGTTCTAAACTAAGCTAAGAAGGTAATTAAAGTGGAGTTATATAGTTATAACAGTTCCTTTTGCGGAAATAAATAACTTCTGTCAATACTGAATTACATGATGTCATGATTACATGACACAATTTGTCAATGTAACAACCAACTAGAAAAAAAAAACAATTTCAAAATTTAAGCTGTAAACCTGCAAAATTCAAGGTTGATGGAGGAAAACCACCTCATATAAATGGTCAAACTCCATTCTCAAACCCTAATCGTAAGTTAGATTGCTGGGAGACATTTTCCATTAATGTCCTTGCAGGTTTGTTTGCTGTGTTAAATAAATATATCTATTGTAGTATTTCCAAGTATAATCTGTCTAGGTTTTTCAGATCCTGTTCTTCTGGAAGCATTACATGGACAGTGTCACAGAGGTTCAGAGGTCCAACTCATCATTTTTTAGCCATGGTAATTTTAACTGTACCTTATTCAATTCAGAATTTGTGTTAATCAGCATAACTAAAACTGTTTTCCTACATAAAGGTCCAAAAGACTGGTTGGCTTTTCCAGGTTTATTGACAGCATGAGTAGGGTCAGATCTGAATGCTTCCAGTAGTGATATACATACAATGAAGCATGATGCAGAAATGCAACATAATAGCCACAAAAAACTCCTTTTGTGTATGTGATGAAAAACATGGCCAACAAATGAATGAGTGATGGTTTAGATGGTCATTCCCTGCTCATCTCTATCACAAGTATTCTGTGCCATGCCTGAAGTACTGTCAATAAAGCTGTTGAAATATACTGATAACTATTACATTTTAAAAACTCATTTTATTCCATTGTTAACATAGTTTGCCACAGATTCTGGATTCTGAATTGGCATTAGCTAATCCTTATAATCATGTTGTGATGTAGGGAGGCTGATAAAGAAAATCAAAGGAAAAACTTTATCCTGTGCCACAGAGAAAAATTGTGATTTCATGAAAAAGCTGACTGGTTACTTTGGGAATTCACTCTGTTTGAGAAAGAATGAAGGAATATGAGATAATGATGTATTTAACATAAATATACAAGAATTACATTTGCATGTATTTTCTTTTGGTCTACTAACTTGATATTTCTTTGGTGATACAACTGTGAACAGTATAGAAGAAAGTGGAGAAGGGACATACCAAGTACATACAGGGCCAGCTCTGGAGAACTGAAAAGAAGGTTGAACACATAAAGCTAGGACATTACTGGTATGACTTTAAAAACAGGGATGATAGGTGGGTAGCAAGGATACTTTAGGTTGCTTAAGAGTCCATTTTATTGTGATAGGATTAATAAACAGTAGCTCAAAGTCCTCTTACATTAACTAGTTATTAGGATAACTATAAAATCCAGTTCTAAAGTCAGATATTATGTTAAAACTTGCCATCATTGCTGCAAATAGTCTTTCCTTACTGATGGAAGTAGTAGCAAAAACATTTCCTTTGACAATGAGAGTATCAGGCATGCATGGCCATTTTGTGCTGTGTACAGCCTTTAGCATGTGAGGGATCTAGTGCACAACTGAATCTTGTAGGTGACAGGGCAATACAGAGTCAGTCATCATTCTTGCTTGAGAATGCACGTTGAGCAACTTCATCTTGACATTTATAGTGGTTTTGGGTATATGCTTTCGTTCTTATCAAATCATCTATTGTAAAGTCAAATTCACCCATTCATGAGTACATGTACAGGTTTAAATGAAAAGCATAACTTTTAAGACTCAATTTCTTTTAAGATTCAATAACTTTTAAGACTCAATAACTTTTAAGACTCAATAACTTTTAAGATTCAGTTTCATTACTCACACACATGGAAGACTGCATAGGCTAAACTCCTGCCCTTGCCTTTCATGGTCCCAGTGCCAGCTCATCACACGACTCAAGGCTACCCAAAACACAGTATGTGTCAAGACAGGAGGAACTCAATCAACTAGATGGCAATGTCAGAATCAGGCTTTTGATCACTGGGAAAAATATTTCCATTTGCTCAAATTCCAGCATCCAGGCATACTAGCTCCCATTTGACTTTAGAATGTAGGTGTGAGAGCTGAGGGGCATATCCACTCAGGGCTCACCTCCTGCAAGTAGCAGCTAGAGATGCTGCTTAGAAGAAGGTGTGAGCCTGGCCTGCACACTTTCTGTTCCTACTCCTTCCTTACATATGTGGACTAGTTCTTCTAGAAGGTGCACCCCTGTTGCTATAGCCCAGCTATATTTGTGATCAATAACCTAATAGGAACCCATAACTTAAAACACTAGTGCATTGCAAGATACGGCTCTGCCATCCTAGGAGCCTGTTACATTATTATACAGGGGTATCTCTTTCTGTGAATCTGAAGAAAGCAGCATAACACAGAGAAAAGGCAACAAGGATACCAAGGGTATGGCTGAAGAAGCACTTTTTCATTGTGACTCAGAGGAAATCACAGAACGGGTCGGGTTGGAAGTAACCACAGTGAGTATGTGATGCAACCTTCCAGCTCAAGCAGGGTTATCACAGCGCACATGGCACAGGTGTCGAGATGTCCTGAATATCCCCACTGAAGGAGACTCCACAACCTCTCAGGGCAATCATCATAAAATGGTGTCAGGGTTAAAAAAAAAAAAAAAGAAAAATCAGGTGTTCAGTCCTGGTCGCTTCATTTCGGAACAAGTCACTTGGTTTATTTCCGGCTGGCCCTAGGCAGAGACTGTGCAGTGCCAAGGCTCTGCCATCAGATGGCAATGCTTATTTATGACGAGCCACGGCAGAGGAGGCTGCTGTGAGCAGCTTCGTGTGTCTCTCCCTTGGAGAGAGGAAGTGAAGCTCTTCGCACTGACAGTGACCGAGTAAACGGAGGGGAACCAGAAGGTCGGCTCTCTCCGCCTATGCCAGGAGTCTGCCACTGTATTTGAAACCTACTGCTAATACAAAATCATCATTTAAATCCTACTGGAAATGTGCATTCATTATCTCTGGGTCTCTGCTTTTGCTCACTGAATACTTCACATGCTCCCATCTCTGCATCAGTCCTCCCAGGTTGCTTTCAGTTTCCAGTGGTTCACCAGAACATGATTGGACCTTCTACATTTGACATCCTTAAGTACTGCTGTTGGTGATTATTATTTTTAGTACAGTAGTTGTTTAGGATGAAGGGCATGATTTCATGGAAGTGATTATGGGCAGTGTATAGAAAGAGAAGGAAAAAAATAGTCTTTGCCCTACACAGTCCACAGTCTGAGGAGAAAACAGAAAAAAAGAGGCATATAAAGATGTCCCTGGTTTTACAGAAGAGCTGCTGCAATGCTTCCACTGCCATTCAAAAATTTACCGTTAGTTTTTCACCTTTTCCTCTTTGAATGGTGCAGTCTAATGTTGATCTGTGAATGGTATTTTGCTAATACGTGCTGAATATATCACCTTAAGGAGAGAAAAACGAAAAAAAAAAAACCAACAAAACAAAACAAACCAAAACAAAACAAAAACAAAAAAAACCCAAACAAAACAAAACAAAAAACCAAACAAAAAACCCCAAAAACAAACAAACAACCCCACCCCCCCAAAAAAAAACCCAAAACAAACAAACAAAAAAACTACAAAACAAAAAAACAAACCCAAACTAGTTTTGGGGGAAATTACATAAATTGAGAAAAAAAAAAAAAAGTCAATGCTCAAATTGTGCCAGACTGCCAAGTAACACATTCCTAACTCTTCCAACTTAAATAAACAAAAAACAGAAAACTGTCCCTGTACATTCAGTGTTCCTTCTGTTTGCAAACCCAGATTTCAGGTCTCGCCATTTGCAGGCTGAATGCCAAAACCAATTAAGGAGGCCCCATGTGGGTTTTGTGACACGACATCCTTATGAGACAGGAATCAAAACATCCTGTCCTCAGCTTCCACCGTGTCTTAATTGCAAAGGATGAGCAAGCACTGTCAAACTCTAGGCACAGCTGGAACTTGAGTTTGATTTTATAGGGAAAAGAAGATGCCTGTTTTTGGTATCTAATGACTAATAGGATTTCTCCTTCATGACACAGATACAGGCCTGGGTAGGGCATTATACATGTATTTTATTCATTACAGATGTAATAGCTCCACAGTGGTCAAGGTCAAGTAGATGGTCTAGAACAGAGGTCTCTAAACATTTTTGTCATTATGCATCCATGTAAGTGAAAAGTTCTTGAGGGCACTGCAATATATGTATGCTTATTTATAAATTATATGAATCTAATACTACACTAATGTTAGACACAGTAATCAAATATACACAAAATAGAAAAGAAAAAATGATTATATGAGCAGCATTTCAAAATCCTACCTTATTTAATTATTTATTGATAGAAATATGCTTTCTTCGTGCACAACAGTGTCTTTTCTTGTGTATCCCATGGGGTGCAGGAATGCCAACTGGACTGCTCTATAGACAAAAGCTGTGAGGTCTAATACCCATCGTCTCGTATCCAGCCAAAAGGATACTTCTGTTCTGATTTACACAGGATATGACATGTCCTTCCTTAGCCATTTAATTTTTATGTATGTGGATGTCTTCAAGCAAAGGTGTTCATAGGAGAAAAGGACTTAAAGAGCTATGTCAAGACTGTTTAATAAGATCCTGGGATCTCACAGAGCAGACAGAACAGGTTTTGAGAAATAAAATTATGTATGTGGCTGCTTGTTTATGAAGTATTTGAGCATTAAACCACTTATATGCAAGTGTTTTTTAATGGCATTTTGGGAAATACTTCCATTTGAAATGCAATGGAGAAGTGCTTTTAGAAACAAAAGAATTAAATCATTAAAAGATTTCATATGAGATTAAATAATATAAAAAGTTATGAGAAGGGGAGGACAGGCAAACAAGGGAAACAAGAACGGAATAAAAATATGATTGCACTACTTTAGAACAGAAACCACTGCAGCTCATGAAAGATGTTTACAACAGCTGTGAAAATGTCATGGCAGAAATATAAAGATAGTTTCTCCAGTGCTAACACTGTCTTTTAAAACACTTTGTTGCATGGGAAGGAATTCTGCACAGGAACTTCATTTTCCCTGATTTTTGTGCAGCAGCTTTATATAATACAGTCTTCAGTTCCTAAACTTGAAAACATTCATATTTAACCATAATTTATCGACGTGTACTATATTATTACCCTAGTAATACCAGGATAATAATAAAATATTACAGAGGTAATATTGTTGTATAATTAGAATTTTGTTTATTTTGTTCTGAGAAAACACTGAGAAATTCTGACTCTTTGACTTTTTCAAAAAAATGATTGGTTATGTTAATTTAAGAAGTCCCTGCCACTCCTCCCATTTTTTGTTACGTAGAAATGGCCTTCCGTAGGAAATGTATCCCCTGGGGTCAAATTCTAGTTGATGTAGCAAAATCCTTAAGGAGATGTTTCAGTCAGGAGTTTCAGCATTCAAGGCAAAAGATCTTGAGTTGCCAGTCCTGTTTCCACTGAGGCAGATCTGTTAATGCACTCACTCCTGAGAGTCCCCCCTCATAAGTCAGCTGTGAGATACCTGCTCCCACCTCTCACAGCATTGCATGGTCTGGTCACATAACCCTAGCTGAGCAAGTAGAACTGCTGTGAGACAGAACAGTACCCCCATGTCAGATTTAACAGCCTGAAAGCTTTTCAACTACAAACCAAGGGCTACTCAAGCTTTTGAGGAATAACTCTGGTTTATCAGTATTTGTCTGAAGCTTTTAGGGTCACATTTCTGCAAGTAACTTGAAGGCTGCTATGAGCACCAAAACTTAAAACAAATCACAGCCAATAGACTTTGCATAACCTACATCATACCATAGCTGTTTGGCTTTTAACCCAGTTCTGACATTTATACAGTGTCATTTGATCCTTTCACTCAGAAGGATAAATTGGATAAACCACACTTAGAGCTAAAAATGAAAGCAGAGTTAAGCAGCAGATAGACTTCTTGACCTCCTGCATTCTTCTTAAAGACAAAAGCTGCAAATGAGCCCTAGACAGCTGTGGCAATGAAGAAATTCACTGATTGTTTTTTTGGTAACTTTCAGATTTATGAAGGTTTAATGATACATTTAAAGTAAAATAAACCCTCTTCTCACATTTAGCCCATTTTTTTCTTTCACTAATTTAGCTTTTTCTTGTCTACAATCTAAACCAAGCAGTTTTGGACCTGGAAAAGGCCTATGATGTTCTACTTGCTTGCTTGCTTGCTTGCTTTTTTTTTTTTTTTTTTGCTTTTTTTTCCTCCCCACCAATAATCTCATAATTTCCAACTAATAACATGTATTTAATGCACTTTAATATATTAACATTAGTGACAGGGAATGCAGGTTCCATACGCAAAGGCCTGTCTGAATAAGTACAAAACTTCTGAGTGGGCAGGAGTTATGGATATTTTTGCTGAATATAAATGAACTTTGCTGCAGGTATATCCTGTTGGTAGAGATTATATCCTCTACTCAAATTATCTTGTCAGCAAATTTGTGTGTCCTGATTTTGCATTAATTAGACGTATATTTAGCAAGTGTGTTCTTGCTTCCCACTGAACTCCTCTTGTTGAATGCTTTTTATGAAAGCATTACTATCTAAAATGACTTAGTGAATGTATGGCATTACTTTTTAATGAAAAGCTAGACTGGGGATTCTAAAGGAAGAAATGAAACAGCCATGTGCCACCTTTGTTGCTGATCTCGTGGAGAGCCTTACTGTGTTGACTGGTACTCAATAGATAGGACTGTGGCAGGAGGATACAGGGATTCTGCGCAATGCCATGCACACTTTTTTTAGCCTGTGTTCCATGGCCTACTGATCTTCAGACCCTGGTCACAACTGCCCTTTTCTTCTTAAAACCAAGCTAGGAGTGGTTCTTACAGGCTGACAGAATTTGAGTGACAATGCACTGATATGCTGGCAGAGCAAATCAACGACACAGAAAAGGTAAACGGTTTTGTTGCCTGATGGTCTGAATAAAGAAGAGCTTTGAAGAGATATGAAGGAAAAAAAGAAGACATACAAATGAAAAGGAGAGTGTTTGAATGAAGAATATAAGTCAGTGTAATGTTGGGAGTCTCACTTTGACAGAATACCAGGCCACCTCTATACTAGGATGTATTTAAAATCTGATTTTGAACACTTATTTTAGAAATGTAACTCTCTGTTTTCTAGATCTGAGTTTTTACTTCAGAAAGACATGCACTGCAACTGTTGGGATAACTCTTACTTATTTTTTGAATGAGCTTTGGTGTCTTGCTGGCTGAATAGCATTTGTGTGATATATTGTCTCCTTCTCTTCATTACTATTAATGAGGAAGACTCCACAGCTCAGACTTGATTAACATCTCTGTAAACTGGGTAAGGACAGAGGATGTGTGGTCTTCCTCTTAGATCTCCATCTGCTCTGGAAGTTTAAGATTAAGAAGCTGGGAAAAGTCATTTTACCTAGAGAAGTAAGCAGGTGTACTCCTTACAGAAAAAAGGAAGTAAAACCTTGGATAAATGAATGGTCACTACTTTTATATTTTCCTGGGTTTGGAACTTGTAATTATATTTTCAATCTGTTCATTTCAGTTTACACAACAAAACAAAGGCAGAAGATTGCTGGAAATGCTGATTTCTTTGAAAAAACAGACCATAGCTCTGGCTAAGATAAATGTGCTTTACTGAAGGAGTAGAGTAAGAGCTATCTGATGGCTATAATCAATACATGAACTAAGGTGAATAGTGGAATATTTTAAGGTCTAGCATCCCATAGGTACTTAAGGATATCTTGTATCTGAACAAGAAATAAAAAATTACAATGATTTATGTAAAGCTGCATACTTTGAAATAAGGCATTGTAGCACCTCATAAATCAGGGATTCCTGGTCACTGTGAGTAGTGATGTAAGAACCAGGATATTTTAATGAATTAGTGGGCAGGCATCCATAAATGTTACTCTGTTTCTCTGCATTGAAGGTCAAACCAGAAAATTATCAGTGGAGAGCTCCACACCCTAAAGTAACCAAAAAGCCAAAGGTGTCTCTGTGATGGACTGCCAGAAGTATCCCTTGAGCCATCAGTGTCACATTTAAACTTTCAGTGGAATTAAAAATGAAGAAAAATGGAAGCGAAACTTAGGTGAAACATGCTGATCTGATATGTTATTACAATTTTTCTGTATATTACACAATTATAACAGTCAAAAGGTCAGGCTACAAAACGCCAAGAGCATTCCCTTGGTTGATTTGTTTATTCTGGGAGCGCTTAAGAAGGACTGCATGGGCAGTCATAAAATTTTAAAGAGTTATGGTATATCTCTCTACAAATAATGCCTTCATTTTTATCATAAAGTAGTTCAGTCAAACAGGAACATGTCACTCATCTCCAGTCATGAGCCCATTTAGGCACTAAGAGTACATTTTATTTCAATGCCTCTCTTCCAAGGCCTTTTGCCATCCCATGGTACCTCTGAAAACACAGCTGCCTATTGTGCCAGTTCAGAGGTCTCTTGCTAAAACTTAACTGCAACCTACTCTTCAGCTGACCAAAACTAATTCTTATGTACTAAGCAATAAGTGCTAGTACACACACAGCATGAAACAGGAAAACAAAAACTAGGAGAAGTAATATTGTCCCAGAATTACAACAAACAGAGATCTCACATGCAGACTAACAATTACATTTACAAGAAGGATTGATTAGTGTTTACAAGATTTACAAGAGGATTGATTAATGTTTTTCCACTGAAAAGGGTCCTTTTAAGCATTAAGTCTTTTGGTTAAACTTTCAAGAATAACTGTGAATGATATTGGACAAAATTGCTGTCAATTTTTACTCTTTCTTTAGAAATATACATATGCATAACAAGAAGGTTTCTTCTTGCACTTCCATTGAATTCCCAAGTTATCTGAGAGTTTCAGTTCCCTCCCCAGCATCCGTGATACAGATTTATACAGGTACATGACAGAACTGAGACAGGTGACTCCCTTTACCTTAGCATTTACAGTCTGTGCCACTTGTCCAGCAGCCAGATCCACAGGAGCTGATTTTTAAACAGAAGTGTAATTCAAATTCTGTCAGCATGGCTGTGCACTGACCTAAAAAGAGGACCATTAGATTATGTATCAGGTGTATCAGATTGTGGGCACTGAATGAAAAGGAAAAGTCAGGGTAAAGAAGTTCCCCCAGCAAGAATTTAATACTGGAAAGATCTTTGCCTGACCAAGTTCAATTTCCTTGCAGCTGCACACCACAGATAACAGTTATCAAATGGACAACCATCTAAAGATAGCTGCTTTGACACCTGCAATCTACCCACCACATGCTCATTTCTTGCAACAGAAAGATGACGTTGGCAATTGGCACAGATATTGTTCTATCTGCATGCAACAGCAGAGCTCTGTGTAGGCAAAAAACCTCTCCTGGTGACACAATGCAGACCCTGTGCTGTGGAGTGGGATAAGGAAGCCCACCTGACTCCCAGGGAGACATGGAGAGCAGTGAAAAGTGTGTATGAGAGAAAGAGAAAAAAATCCCAACATAATGTCACATTAATGAACATGGAAAATTCAGGAGCATAAATATAATAGATGTCAGTTTCCGTAATTCCCTCATATACTGAAGAATGTATACCATAAGGCACACTAAGCAGTGGAAAACAGAGGGGCAAGAAGTCTCATGAGGTGCCAAAATTGTGTTTGAATCTAACAGTTAACTAGAGTGTTTGCAATTACTTGTTCCTGATTACAATGTACACTCAGTGGGTTGCAGGAGAAGGGAATCTTATCACTCTGTTCATATGCTGCCTGGAAAACATCAGCTCCATTCTTTACCTTTGTTCAAGTTTCTATCCTGTTAAAACCAAAAGGAAGTTATGAGAAAGGAAACACATCAGGAAAAGGTCTTTATACCTCTTCCAGTGACTTTTTTCTTCTTTATAGAGGACAGAAAAGACCGGGACTCCAAAAGTCCAAAGTGTTGCCTAGTTCCAATGGAGACACATCTTTCTTGTGCTAGAGAAACATGGGGATGCTCACCAGAGAGATATGAATTCAAATACAGAAAAAATCTGTTAAACATTATAGGAGACTTCATAAAACTCAGTTTTGAATTTTGTCTTCAGACACAAAGTTTTGCAATGTTCTTTTGTGAAGACATTTGTTCAACTCCCTTCCATTAATGGAAGAATTGTCCCACAGACCTTTCTGAGGTGCTTATTTTATTAAAAATTCAAATGAACAGAAAACATTCTGTTTAAAGGAAAGGAGGAAATGAAAAGAAGTCTCTTTGATTATGGAAAGAGGACAGGTGAAATAATGGCAATAAAGATGGCAATAAAGAATGAGCAAACGCAGCAGTTTTCAGTTATGATAAGAACTTGTTTTGTGGTTATTTCTGTCATAGCATATGTGGGTGATCCCCTTATGAACTTATGGTAAAGTGCTAAGTTCTCAGTATGTGACAGTTGTCATTTTCTAGTACAAGATCAACAGAAAAAAGTCACCACAGACATAAGCAGGTATTCTGAGCTATAAATCTGTGATTTCAAGAGCTGTGCTTTACTATATTAGGCTTGATTTGGACACAACCAAGTGATTATAATCCCCCCTGGAATAAATATATGGAGAATTCGCATAAACCTGATATTTTGAAGATTTGCTTTCTTATTTTCTTACAACAGTTGTAGTACAATAACATCCAGTTATTACAAAATAAGTTTTATTTTAAGGTATTTGTTTATATCTTCACTCTTACAGTCCAATCCTAGCATTACATTCACACAGCATTTGTGAGCCCTTTGTCCCCCTGGAAGGGAAACATCTAGAGACAGCTGGAAAGAAAGCATTTTTCCATAGTTTGAGTCTCTGTATGACACTGCAATATAAATACTTAATAATAAATTAGAAGTTCCAGAGCTCCCATGACAGCTATTGCCTATTTCCAGCAGGTAGCATGAGACCTGTAGCTATTAATAGCCTAATATTAATAGCCAGGACACAGTACTGCCTGTATCTTTATGCAGATTGTTATTCAAGTTAGCACTCAACTAAAGCATTACAGATGAAAGTTATTTGTTCTCTCAATATTAGTCTTTTAGCCTACATCAGTTAGCTTATGAATAATTAGTATTAAGTATACAGTTCTAATAGTTTATGACAATGCTGTAGAACAGCTTGAGTTATTTTAGGATTTTCTAGGTCTGAAATTGTACCTGATTGTATTTACTATAAATGTACATACTTATATACAGATTTTAAAGTGCCATTAATTGTGTATAATATAAACATAGTTTCTATTGGTAGGGGATGAAATCTTAGATAGAGAAGGATGGCATATTAATTTAGTAGACATTATGATATAATAATGGCAGACACAGAGGCAATGTTAGTGAATTTTTGATTAGTATGTGAAAATTAAACCATGTGTGACTTACGCCATGGCTCTCAATAAATCAAATTATTACCATCATTGCTTTGCTTCATTGTGTGTTTTATTTATCTCAAGTGAAATATTACTTTATGTGCCTTTTTATTTTTTATTAGATCTTTTTTTCTAGATTCAGGGGCAACTTAGTTTAATAAAACTATTTGATTATTCTGCCAACTTTAAATCAAAATTATGATACTTGCATTTACATCAATGTAGACTTGCCTAAATATTGAATTTCGCTTGCATTTCTGAACAGCAAATGCTCAAGGATTTATCAAGATTTATTTTATCAAAGATTTAACATCCCCACAGACAATGTACATGCAAAACCAGTATCCTTCCCCACTAAAGGTTTTTCCCAAGTTGTTATTGATCATGGCTTCAAACCTGAACATATTCAACATCGTATTTAGCTATGATCTAGAAATATTTATTACCTGTGATGTCACTTCCTAGTGCCAGATTTTAAAATCAACTTAGGAAGTTAAGTCACCTCTTCCTCAAGCACAAACTGGCAGTAACAAACCACTACTCAGAGATGAATCTGCCTACCTAACACCTCCTCACTCATGTCATTCCCACAAACAGCAAGTTCTCTTATGAGCTCTGACTCAAGGAAAAAATATGTCTGTTTAGAGGTCCTAGGAAAATACATAACTCTCAAGGGTTATTTTCACATGTATTTAGATCATAAAAAAATCCCTTATGTGCAGCTGCATCTACTGCATGCCAAAAAGCATGGTCACATCAATTTGCTCAAGACAAGAAAAGGAAATAGAGATTTCTTAAAGAATCCCAGATTCCCCATAAAATGCGCTTATGTAGCCTACTTTGTTGACCCAATCCTTAAAATGGAGCTTGTGGGAATAAGAGAAAACTTTCCCCAAGATAAAAATCATATCACTGGGACTGCTCACCAGTTCAAAGTAGGGCACTGAGTTGTATCTGCTACCTGCAAAGCCAGACCCCAACCTACACAAGCAGTGAAGTGCAATGGGAAATATCAACCGTCCTTGAGAAGAGAGTTAGCCAGGTCCTCTATCATAAAGACAAGTTATTGGATACTGTTAAAAGAATATCACAGGCTAAAAAAGAGCCTGTATGTCAAGACTTACCAAATGACACCCACTTCCCAGTCTTCTTCCTTTCAGTAAGACTGTTGAAAGCTTGAACCCTTATTGTAAGGGTTCATCACCATAATCATGCAGATCACCCAGTCATGTTTTTCACCCATGCATCCAACATAATAGTCTTAGAACAGTACTAGGTCTTTTTATTTCTGATCCTCATAAATTAAACAGGCTTCTTTGGTGATACTTTCAGATATCTCTGCAACCATTACTGTATGGTATTGCAGGCAAACATGTACTTTTCCTGGAGAGTATGCAAGACAACACATTCATTGTTAACCTCCAGGTTTCGGAGATGATCATTATGGTCGTGTTTTCCCTGCAAAAATTTTCAGTTCTCAAGTTATTACTATCCTATATTTAATGTTATTGACAGTCTCTTCTCAGCTGGGAACACCAGAGAGACTGTGACTTCCACAGTAGTTTTGGGACACAGATTCAGATATTTTGTCTGCTTTATCAAACTTAACCACAGAAATTTTGTATCAAAGAAGCACAAGGCTTGTAAATTAGGCAAATAATGAGCAAGACAGTGGTAATTCCAATTGCACTTATTGTTTTCAAAGGTAAAATGATGATTCATAAAGAATTTGATAAATCAGTGCCATGGTTTAAGCAGCCCAAACCAGCACATTCCTAGACAATTGTTTAAATTTTATTAGCAAAGGCTGAAAGACTTGAATTAGCCTTAATACTATTCCTGAAGTTATGTGTATTATGGATATTGTAATTTCCTTTCTTTCAAATATTAAAACATTTCACATTATCACTGCAGATGGTAAATCCTTTAAGATTTCAACAGTTCCTCTTAATTGAGTTTCTTATAATTTTAGAGTAGCTTCAGAAAAATGTTTCCAAACTTGCAACATTTACAAATTACATGCTATATATGTATGTATGTATGGTTGACTGATTTATTTATTCATTTAGTTAGTTATTTAGTTAGTTATTATGTATATGTTATGACATTTTAAACAAGTGTGTTTGTTTTGTGTGTATTGCTTCTTGGTAGATAATGAACACATCATCACACGAGTCTAACTCATGAGAATAAAACCTCTAATACATTGCTAAATTGAGAAAAGTTATCTTTCAAAATTTATAGCTGCTAGTAGTAAGAGTTAGAAACACTTAAGTCATTAATGGTTAAATCTATAATGCATGTATTATGGAATGGTGTGTTGAGCAGTATGTCTTCTTCTGGAAGCTGCAATGTACACTTTTTGGAAAAAGTATCATAATACTGCTCTTGTGAAAACTGACATTAGTACATAATCTGAACACCTTTTCAAAAAATTGTTTATTGTTTTCCAGATCATCCTCTTTCACACAATATAATGTTTTGGTTTGCATTTCTTTGGCCTGTGTCATGCCAAATACTCACATAAAATGTTAAGTCTTCCTCATATGCAAGTCTACAATTTACTAGGCACAATTTACTAGGCAATATCAAATTAGGACAAAACCTTATCTTGAGTCCTGTGAAAGAAATACTGAATTTTGCTCTTTAAATTTGGTGTTTCAGACATTTTTTCTTAACACCCTGGTGCTGAGATGATGGGCTGATTATCCAGAACAGGCACAAGGTGTACCAAAGATCCAATGCAACAACCTCCCCAAACACAGTCTCCCAAGAGCTAACAAAAGTTTTCACAGTTGATCCAAAATGCCATTTTGAGTTCTAAATGACAACAGCTTTATTTGACAAAAAACATATAAGTATTTCCCTCAATAAAGCTGGCACGGCATATTTATGTTACCCACCACCCTGATATCTCAAAACTTTTAAAATTTTTTGAAGTAGGAATTTTGTCTTCACTACATGTACTCTCTTCCTTGCCAAAACATGGAGTAAGTATCTCAGCTAGAGAAAGTAAATAACAACTTGTTCACAGCTCAGTTCCTAGGGCAGGAAATGTGGTGAACATGGTGAAGAAAGCAGAAAAAAAAAATTATGTTGTTTTTTTAGCAAATTAGTTCTTAATGGAATCACTTTAATTTATTGTATTCTCAGTGCAGTTCTGAGATCTTTGTTCCCAGATTCAGTAACCAGAGGGTAATTAAGAACGGGGGAGACAACTTTGTCACACTTCTATGCCAAGTCACTTTACAGTCAGTGTCAGTCAGTGCCTTCTCAGGCCAGTGTGTATGCTACTTAAATATTGAGACAGTGCTTACTGGCCTGAAAGAGACAGAGAGTTTTACATGAATCTTTCTGTCAAGCTCTCCAGCTCATGTCATCACCATCCATCCCTGCATAAACTTTCTTGTAGATTTTGAATCAAATTATGTAGGAAGCTGAATGTCATACAACTGCAGATCTGATGAGCCCTCTAGCATATTTACTTTTGGAATTGTCTGAAAAAACTACACAGTCTGCAGCCAAAGAATTGAATGCATTCCTGCAGCTTATTATGGATATGATGGACAGAGCTGCTGATATGCAGGGGCATGGTTGGCAGGAAGGTGGGTGCCAGCAGAGCTGAGGGGCCAGCAGCTGCATCTTGGACACACTTTGCACCACAGTGGCCCCAAACCCTGACAGCGGCTGGCTCAGGAAACTAGACCTTGACACTTTTCTACATCTTCTTGTTCTGAAAAGGGAGGATACACTCCGCAAGGTTAAGACATCTCCAGGCAACAAGTGAAACTTATTTTGGCACTGAGCAACCTGTATTCTTAAGGGATGCAATCATATTTCTTTCTGACATATATGGGGCTGGATGGGTTACAGTACCACAGGCCATTCCCTGCATTCCCTGCAGCTGTTTTCATCTACTTACGTGTCAGAAGCATTACAGCCTATCTGTCATGATATAAAATATTCTCTAGACACTCATTTGCTTATATTTAGTTCTACCCTGTAGCATTTTTTGTATTCCTGGCCTTTTCTTTCATTTTGCTAGTGGCAAGTCACTATTAAATTATACATAAGTTTACTTAAGTTCTTTGTTTACATTACATTTGGAGATCAGAGAGTGAACAGGAGTTTTTAATGATGATTCAGTCTATTCAACTTCCCCTTGGTATACCAGCTGGGAGGATTCACAATTCTCCATTAAGCATAATGAAACCCACAGTCTCAGGGGCAGCAAATAATGTTCTTGTGCTTGTTGAGAATGGTTTTCTGAAGGCAAGACCTTTCAGTCTCCTTCTCAAATATTTAAATGTCACATCACTCTGTCCATGCCCACGAGGACAGGCAGCAATTGCGAGGGGTCAACGCAGAAGTAAAAGTGGGTGATGGGAAAATCCGAGGGTCCTTTATTTTGCCACAGTAGCAGGAGAACTCCAAACACTAGGACCTCCAACAAGGGCAATCCCAACTTATACACACTATCATGGAACATTCTAGCAACATTCTAACCCATCACAACAGCGATGTAACCCACATTAACATAGTAACTCCCATGATCCCTTTGGAACAAACTTTAACCCTCACAAACTTGAAACCCCTAACTCAGGGTATTGCTTTCTGCCGCCTTGGATTGATCCCAGCTACGGCTGGCTCGCTGGCCCGGCCAGGCCACTGGATCTCCACATTTAAAACTATATTAAGATCTGATCAGGCCAAACTTGTACCAAAGCATGAGACCAAATTAATGCAACTATTATGTGGGGCATTTGTCTGCACAGCAGGGTAAGAATCACTGCAGCTGAAATAACAGACTGGAAAAAAGAAATAATTATTTTAGGAAAACACAAGTTAAATTCAATAATCAAATTCAATAATCACGCCACAGAAAAAGATTATATTTAGCAGCTTTAACACTATCTGATACTTAAAAGTGATGAGCAGTAGTCACTGAATCCAAATAAAATTTGATCCTAAGATCAGGAATCCATTTTATCTGTATATTTGCTTCCAAAAAGGTAACTTCATGTGGGAGATATCTCTGGAAACTCAAGCATTCAGATGCTGTACGTGTCCAGCGAAGATAAAAGGCAGCATCTGAATTTTTTTTTTTTTTTTAATGTTGCTTTTTACTGTTTCAAAATGTGCAGACTGGCAAGGTATAATTTGGTTTTTTCCCTACCTCTCCTGGAGCTTCAAGGGTGTCTCCACAGCTAATTGCTTTACAGGATTTCACATATGGTACACATAACACATTGATTTTGAATATTTCAGAAACCACTTGCAGATAAGTCTCCTTTTATATACTGACAAAGTGGGACAATGCCTCCCAACTGCGGCTTCAGAAACAACTAAAGCAGAAGGGGCTTCCTTGGAAGACGATAAAGCTTAGCTGCAGCAGAGCCATCTGACCACTCTGACCTGTGCAGGCAAATGCACCAGTTTTAATGTTGAACATACCTGACAGCTTAGGTTGGAGAGATCAGCAGAGATAAACCATCTGAAATTCATCAAAGGCAAATGCAGGGTCCTGGACCTGGGGAGGAATAACCCCAGGCACGAGTACAGGCTGGAGGCTGACCTGGAAAGCAGCTCTGTGGAGAAGGACCTGGGGTTCCTGGTGGACAACAAGCTGTCCATGAGCCAGCAGTGTGCCCTGGTGGCCAAGAAGGCCAATGGTGTCCTGGGGTGCATTGGGAGCAGCATTGCCAGCAGGGTGAGGGAGGGATCCTGTCCTTCTACTCAGCCCTGGTGAGGCACATCTGGAGTGCTTTGTCCAGTTCTGGGCTCCTCAGGACAAGAGGGACAGGGAGCTCCTGGAGAGAGACCAGAAAAGATCTATACAGTTGCTTCAGGGTCTGGATAATGTTGCAAGAAAAGGCTGAGGGAGATGGGCCTGCTCAGCCTGGAGGAGAGATGACTGAAAAGGAATGTCACCACTGTATCTGAAGGGAGAGTGGCAAGAGGATGGAGACAGGCTCTGCTCAGTAGTGCTGAGCAATAAGACAAAGGCAATGGGCAGAAATGATGCACAGCAAGTTCCACCTGAATATGAGGAAGAACTTCACTGTACAGGTGACCAGGCACTGGAACAGATTACCTGGAGAGGTTGTGGAGTTTCCCTCACTGTAGATAGTCAAGTCTATTCACTTGGATGCAATCCTGTGCCGTGTACTCTAGGATGACCCTTCTTGAGCAGGGAGGCTGAACTACATCACCTACTGCAGTCCCTTTCAACTAGATTCATTCTCTGATAACCAGTGATAATTTTAGGAGTATTTAGACTTTTTCTTAAATACGTGGTATTGGGGGAAAAAACCCATGACAAAACAAGTTAAGAATTTAGCAGGAAGGACCGCTATGAAAGCCATCAAAGTAATATAAAAAAGACTGAGATATACAAGTTTACAAGGTTTTAAAGATGTTCCATACATACCTGTTTTTATACCACCTTGTCCGTTGTGCTTTCTTACTCACTCTTTTATTTCCTTCATACAGTTTATATACATTTATAACAGTTCTTACTTACATACCACTGTTACTACTGTGAAGATGCGTGGGAGATCCTTGCTGCCATCACACCATTCCTGCTGCCTCTTTGTCAAACCCTTTCCCTCGATATTAAGTGTGCCTGTTGTTTCTTTACATGATAACTCTCTAAAACACATGATGCCTCTTCCTCTGTGTTGGTAGAGCTTTTTGCTTAAGTGGGTTTTAGGCCCTATTATCACAAACAATAATTAACAGTGTAAGGCAAGCCATATGTTCAAAGAAGTTTGAAAGCAGCTAACATCAAGTTTCAAACTATTACCAAAATTTTGCACACTCTTCATCAAATGCATCTTTAATGTCAACTGTCAAATACAGTCTTCAACTGATTTTTAACAGCTCAGTTTGCTATGCCAACAAAGTGCCATACTCACATGTACCATTTCTTTTTGTGGCTCTAAAAAAGAAGTAAATTTTTAACATGGGCTCATGCTATTCCTGAACAGCACAATGGCGTAATGTAATTGAAAAAGAATTTATACACCAGCTCTAATCTGCTTTGACTTCACCGGATGGAGCAAATACTAGCTACAAGATCACAGTAATTACAAGATAATGGGCATAGTAATTAGTATTATCAACTATGCTAGTTAACGGCAATATTAGTCACTCCAGAATTCAATCTTCATGTCTCTTATTTCTTTGTCATTGGCATCTTGTAATCAATTAAAAGGTGGCTTGTAAAAGGAGTTTATTAATTGTGAGCAGTCTAGACACCACTTGTTAGACTGAGTTTTGTTCTCTTCTCAATGTTTCAAGTACTCCTTACATACAGCAACTGCTCCAAATAATTGCCACTGCTGTCAGGTTTGGCACCAAAATACTAGTGATTAATTCTTTTTTAAAGTATTCAGCAATTTCTTTCAGTATTTTTTAGTTTTAGGACTTGTCTGAAGTACGATTTTTAAAGGTGTTAAATATGAATAGTCTTGAAATATTGCCTGAATAAGCTGTTATAACATACCCCTTTATGTAATCTTTAGTTTCACAGTAATATGAGTAATTACAGTAATAATTTTACACTAAGCTGTTCTTTTTAGTAACAAAATTCATTAATGAATCACAAGCAGGTAACTACTTGGCTTATGTTTAATGTCAAATAAAACAAGCCTCCAATATCCATGAATATCAGGCTATCCATTGTTCACTTGACAAGAGCAATCCACAGTGATTTATTGTAAATGGGAAGGATGATGATAATGTGCCATGCTGTATGGATATGGACAGATGGTATTTGTCATAGAACAGCTCTTTCAAGAAATAAGTAGATTTCGGGTAAATATAGAGCAAGAAACAGGTTGGTTTATCCTCATGATGATATTCTGGTTTATTTTCTTTAGGCTATAATGGTGCATTCTCTCAGTCCCTGGAAAAGCTGTCATGTTTGCAAGTAAAAGTGAGAATAGTCAACAATTACGGCAATCCACAGATCTTTAACAAAGTGCAGTTAAATTAAAGAGCTCTGTACATCACTATTACATCAGTAGGAAACTTGAACCATATTGTGCACTGAAAACAACAAAAAAAACCCCTCAAAAGTTGCTGCAGTGCAGCATTTGCTCTAGCCTATGGTTTTCCTGATCAGAAAAAAATTAGATTCCGTTTCTAGTATTTGCAAAGTAATGTGTAGTTTCATTGTTTATATCTACACATCTATATACATGTATCTGCATATCTTCTCAAAATGAACTGTTACAATAGTGGTTTTATCTGGATTCAGAACATACACTGAAACCTAACCAAAGTGGCATATCGATGCTAGACGCGGCCTTCCCTTGGTTACTGCACATAGACCTAGTTAGAAAGTCTTTCTGGAGTACGGGTAGTGCAGATGCAATCCTGAAACAGAAGACCCTCTACTGCACCTGGCTGTGTCACAGATATTTTCTATTATGTTCCTACCAGTGTTAGTATGTTCCAATTACTTTGGAAAGATTGAGATTTCTGGCAGGTTTGGATGCTTTAAAAACCATTTCCATCAGACCTGCTCTAAATAAATTTGCAACTCACAAGGACAAGTAGGCATCCAAATGTCATATAGGCTCCTGAGTCCAGTATTTGTGCCCCTGCATTTTCTGCTAACAGGTATTTGATACCAAAAACCAGGAAAAAGAAAAGAACTCCTTAACACCAGTGTAGCATTAAGAATCAGGCATTCTTTATTCAGCCAGATGCACGAAGGCGTGCATCTCCAGAAATCATGCACGTGGAGTACAGAAAAAGTTCCTGTTTGTATGCTATTCTTTACATACATATTCTTTGGTTTTCTTGGAATAAACATACATTGATAATGATTTCCCTGAAACCACTGACATATGTTCTTTCCCCTCTGTGCATGCATTCTTCTGTCCTGGGGGGTCTCTTCTGGGCTCCCTGGTGGTCAGTGACCCCAAAGTCATACCTGACTACCTGGGGAACTGGTAAAATTTGGCACAGCAGAGCTGGCTGCTTTCCAGCTGTTGTTCCTATAGAATAAGCATTATGTGGTTCCACAGGCCAGTGGTTTTTGAAGAGTAAGCATTGTATTAGCCCACCTGGTGCAAACCATTTTTCATCTAACAACACTTTTACAAAACTATGCCAAATCCTTCTCAGAATCATTTTCAAACTACATTCACAAATTCCCTGCCTAGCATAATTTGTTCAGTGGGGACAGGAAGTCCCTGTAATCCAAGGATAACAGCAATTGCTTGATGGGAGAGAAATTTGTTTGCTATTTCTGCTGGTTAGCAAGGATCTGAATCCAAATTTCCCACCATCCTTGAAAATGCCCTAGAAAATGCAACTGGAAGTTCTGGGAGAGACTCCCAATTTTTGCTGTCAGTGGTTTTTCCATGTTGCATAAGTAATTAAATGTTCATGGGGCTGTTTCAGTTCTCAAAATCACTGGAAATGTTTAACGTGTCTTCATTTTACTAGCAGGAGTAACAGAACAATTTCCCACTGTGGTGCATCCTTGGAACATGCACCCACCCAGCCCTGTCACACGGAGTCAGCTAACCAGTGATTAACTGCTTCAAGAGCTTAATCATTCATTGCCAACCTAAATGACTGAATTAAGTGTCTAATCACACATATGATGTAAAAACAAATGCTTTTATTTATGCTCTAAGCAGAGGCTACTGGGATTTTGGCTGCCTGCAGATCAGTCACATGGCCCCACCTCAGTGTGCAAACAAAAAGTGTGCGTCTCCATGTGGATATTTCAATGCGCCCACCAGGGCTGGTACAAATGGCTGGGCAATCCCGACACTGAACGTCACCACCAGCGGCTGCACCAGTACAATTCCTGCCCTCCCCCTCCCCCCCCACATCCAGGGAGAGGGAAATTCACAGAATCACGAAATAGGGTTGCAAGGGACCTCTGGAAATGATCCAGTCCAACCCCCCCACCCAGGTAGGGTCACTTACAGCAGGTCACATAGGAACACATCCATGTGGGTTTTGAGTATTTCCAGAGAGCGAAACCCTCCATCTCCTGCACAACCTGTTCCAGCGTTCACCTTCAATTTAAAAGCAATTCTTCCTTATGCTGAAGTCAATTTTTTTATGTTTACGGCCACTGTTGCTTATAACCTCTTCCTGTTGCTCCTTGTCTCTTTTACTGCGGAGCCCAGAACTGGACACAGCACTCCAGACGCGGCCTCACGAGGGCCGAGCAGACGGGCAATACCACCTCCCTCAACCTTCTACACTCCTCTCGACGCCCCGCAGGATACCCTCGGCCCTCCCGGCCACACGGGCACTGCCGGCTGATGGGCAACTTGTCATATCCACTAAATCAGCCTCTAGCTGGGGAGGCGAGGCCAGCTCTGCTGACAGCAGACGCGTTACGCTCGGCGGCCCGCACCAGGCGGGCGAAGGGCGCGCTGGCGGGGCGGGCCCGGGCCCGGGCGGATGAGCTCATCCGCGGGCGCCGCGGCCGCGCCGTAGGGGCGGGGAGGTGAAGCCGGCGCGGCGCCGGGCGCGGGTGGGTGGCGGCAACGACGGCAGCAGCAGCAGCTCGGGCGCCTGGCGGTGCCGGGCGGGGGACGCCGTGTCCCTGTGTGTCTCCGCACACGCCCCGGGAGCCGGCGCGCAGGCGGGACAGTGGCGCCGCTGTAAGTGTTCCTTCCTTGTCCGTCGCCCCCCCGGCCCCGTGCTTCCCGCCGGGTCCCGCCGCGCTCGGCAGCCCGGGCCGGCGTCCCTGTCCCGCGGCGCTTCCCGCCGCTCCGCCACGCCTCGTGCGAGGGAGGCGCTGCTGGAAGTGACAAAGTTTACCGTCCCTGCCTTTCCTTACAAACTAAATGGCCGCGCCCAGAGAGCAGTGGAGGGGGCGGAATGCGAAGCAGTAGGGAGTGTGCGGCCGGCCATCGCTGCTGTCCTTTTTCACGCAGCTTGGGTATTCTTGTGGGCTGCTGAAAGAACTTTAAACGTGGATGTGTCCGACCCTCTCAAATCTGTTCCACTTGTTGTCCTCTTTACAGTGGAAACATGTAGGTACCCTGTCTTAATGAGTGGCGGCCTGTAATTCATCTGAGGATCTCAGCTTACTTGTATGCTAGGTCCTTTACTCAGGATAATGGTTAAATTGCAGAGATCTAGTTAAATGGCTGAGATGGCTTGCCAATGTCAACATTGGAAAGACTTTTTCTGATTCCAGCCTTAAAGATTTAGTTCTTTGACTTTGTAGGTATTATTCATTAACTGCAGCTGCATTAATTTGAAAACAGTCATTCTGTTTCAGCACAGATTTTATTTGGGTGATTCCTGTGTATGTATGAATATCGTCAGACATGCATGCCCCATGTCCTGAATGTCAGTCACACACAACCTTTCCTATTGTATTTTGAGTGGAAATGAAATCCAAGGTAGTTCCTCTTTAATGCTGTTCTGCATCTCTATAGAATCACTCGCTTTGGAGGGACCACTGAAGATTATCTCGTCCCTGCTCAAGCAGGGTTATGTATAGCAAATTACCCAGGTCCATGTCCACCTTGAAATAATTCTGTAAAATAAAAATGGAAAATTCTGTCCTTACACAAGTGTTGGTCATGGGGTTTGTTTTGTTTTTGTGGGGTTGTTGTTATTTTGTTATTCAATTTTGGTCGGGGTTTTTTTTGTTTTGTTTTTGGTTTTCTGGGTTGTTTTTTTTTTTGGGGGGGGGTTTGGGGTTTTTTTGCTTGTTTGTTTTTTTGTTTTGGTTTTTATTGTTGTTGTTTGGTTGGTTTTTTTGGGTTTTTTTGGGGGTGGGTTTTCTTAATAAAGTAATGGTAAATTTGGAGGCTGAAAATTGTAAAACACATACTTGGTCTCTCTTTAAATATTTGGTCATTACTGTAATATAAATAATTGTCAATGAAGTAAAGATGGGTTAAGGGTAATATCAGGATACTCTTCCTATCTCCTTTACAGTTGTAAGTTATGCTTCTTTTTCAGTCTTGCATGTTTTTCTTTGGAAATTAGTGTTTTGGGAGCAGAAGAAGACTTCTTTTTTTTTTTTTTTATTTAATTTCTCTTCTTATTTAAGCTGGAAGATGGAGTTTTCTTTCTTGGTTTGTCATTTCAGCTCATAGAAATAAATTTCCCTTGTTGCTAACTTGCTGTTGTAGCTGGTAAAGAAGGTCTTCCATTATACTCATTATTCCTATAGTTTTCAGGCTTAAAAGGAGATTTTTGGAATGGTACCAATTGTTTTATCAAGGGATATCAGTGATTTAATTAATTTTCACATCAAAGCCTCATTACAAAATGTTTTTCTTGTGACGCAGAGTGAGGTCTGTAAGCTCTCTTCTATGGATTGTTTTATAATAGTTTAACATGAGTAAATGTTTCTGTTAGTTTGTTTAAGCCTTACTTTCATCTATAGAACCCATTCTTGCCTCTAAAAAGGCTTAAGATCTCTTAGGTATTTGTCTTACGTGTTTGTGGGGAAAAAGAGTTTGTAATTACCAAAAATAATGTATACATATTCCTTTGTATTTAAAGAGTAAAATTATTGTTGATGCTAGTGGTCAAAACTGAGTTCTTAGTAAGATCTTAGTGTTTTATATTGTGTGGAAAATGTATAAACCTGGATTTGGAAGAAGCTGCCTTGAAAGCAGTTTAAAGGGCATTAGTTATAAACCTCTTCTGGTTATTTAAGAGAATGTTTATCCAAAAGGCACTTCTTTCTGATTTTTAAGTTTCTTTAAGTGGAGAGCATTATAGCCTTAATTGTAGCACCTGTTTGTTGAAAGCAATTGAATTAGCTTTTTTGTACAGATGAAGAAAATCATGCTTGGCTGAAGGTAAAGAGAGTCCAAACATGGCTTTATTTTCCTTGTATAAAAAGGTGGTGTTTAAATGTGTCTGAATATTGGCCAGCGCCATGTAAGGAAAGTCTGTGTCACTGAAATTCTTCTATACCTTTTGAAGAATACTGTGAGTGCATGACACAATCAAGTTCTCTGTGCTTCAGAGATCCTTGTTTGTGGATCAGGATATTAGCTTACATTACCAGCTCAGGTGCATGTGCCAGGCTATGTGCTCGAGTGGCTGTACATGGAAATAGCTATCTCTGCTGTCTGTTGATCAAAGCAGATGATTCCGGCAGGATCTTCAAACAGGCTTAGCATAAATTGGTAGCGTTCTTCTGACCATCCTTAATTTGCTAGAAAATTGCATTTGCCTAAATTTCTATGGAGTTACTTAAATGGACTTGTATTTCGGGGAATGAGTTTGTGTGAGGTGTGAAAAACAGAAAAGCTGAGATAGAAATAGGCACCATCTTAGAGATTGATGCCTGTTACTTGTGTCAGCATTTGTGTGTTACCCTGTGTGACTCTGATTTTGCACAATAAATAGTAGTGGTGTGGTTTGTAAGGCATTAACCGGTTTATGTGTTCAAATATTTGCAACAGCTCCATACTGGGAGTTTTCCAGGGCTTGATAGATACCAGCTACAGAGATGTAACTGCTTGGATTCATTGGAGACTTGATCTTCTACTGTACGGCCCTCTTTTAATTCATTTTTGCTTTCTCAGATTTTGGAAATGCATGAAAAATGACAGCTGCAGATGTGCTCTGAAACAAGACGTATTTTGTGTATGCTTCATGTTTGACATATGCCGTGATGACAAGATGCAGGACTATCTTAGGCAGCTGTCTTTGTGCTTGCCTTTCACAGTTGTGTAAGCCATGACAGTGTCACATGTAAGACAGTCCCTCGCTGGCTGGTGTAGCAGGAGTGCAGTGAAATTAGTCGTGTGCTTAGAAAGGGAGTAGATAATTCAGTACATTCTTGACAGTGTGTTTCTAGCTCCTGACACTATATTATTAAGTCATCTCTAATGACCATGCATCTTCTGCTTTTCAGGGTGGGTTTGTTTGGGTTTTTTTTTTTTAGGTTTGTAAGCCTTTCACTTGCTTCCACCTAGTAGTGCCTCTGATGGACATTTCAGCAAGTTCAGAGGCTTTTGTAATTTTCTTATCTGGATTATTACTGTTAGAGTGGAGTTAGACTGGAGTAGTTAGCTATTAGCATTTAAAATAAGAGCTTCTTGGATTAATGAAATACAAATATCAGATATCACAATTGATCACTTTTTTTTTTTAATGTGCTGTTTACAAGTTTAACTAGACTCCTTTGTGTAATAGTTCTCCTCCTCCCCTTCCCTTTCAATTGGTACACCAATTGAAATGTGTATTCAGCTGTCCCTGGGTTGATTTTTTTTCCTCAGCTTTCACTGAACAGAATTATATTTTGAAGTTCTTCCCTATCTCTTTATTTCGTTTTTGCTTTTAACTTTAAAACCTGAGACTAGGTGTTAGAGTGTATTGCCTATCAAAAATAAACTTCTCCCCCACCCCTAGACATTTTAGGAAGCTTAATCTTGTCTACTTTGCAACTGTGTTTTATGTTGCCTGGAAACTTTTTTCCTCATGTTTGCTTTCAGAGACCTGTGTTTCTAATTCAGGCTGATGCTTTTTATATTGAGTGGAAAACAATGTTATACAAATATAATTCCCCAAAGGATTATATCTCTTGTGTTGCCCATTCTTCGTGTCTTTTATGCAATTCTATTATTGTCCTGCTGATCAAGTTTGACTCTACTAATGTTGGCCATCATCTGCTGTTATTGTTTATCCTTTTGGGAGCATCTGTCTTCTAAAATATTAAAACATCAAACGAAATAATCAGCTTTCCCTGTAATTTTATTACTTTTGTTACTTACAAAATGTATTTACAAACTACATTTAATAGGAAAGATCCATTGAATTTAAGGTCTATCTTTAAAATATACTAGTAATTTTTTTACATCTCTTTGTGTGAAAGAAATATGACATGAAACACTGTTTATGACATGATCACCAGGACTTTGTAGCAGCATTACAATTTCTAATTTGCTTTTTTCCATGCTTAGAGTTCAGCTAGTGAACCTCCTTTTCTAATGTTGAAATGCATTAATTGCATAGAAATGAAAACCAGATACTCATATTATGGGCATAATATAGCAAAAAATATTACAGAAGACAATGTCGAATAAGAGATGAATTTTAAAAAAAAGTCAAAAAATGTCTCTTTGATGCCAGTACCTTGATATATGTGTAAGATAGTGAACAGCTTATTGTACCAAATTCAAAGAATATTTCTCAGAACAGCATATTTATGAAGCAGTAGTGAAAGATGTACTGTTTGCATACACAAAGCTCAAATATGTACAGAGAGCTTTCAAGGTGTACAGCAAGGTTTTTGCTTCAGAAGGTGAGGTAACATGTTTCCTGTAATGTACCAACACCATTATTAGAATTTGTTCTCTTAACCTATGAAGGAAAAATGAAAAGAAATACAGAATGAATGACAAATGCTAGACTGAATTATTTATACTATTGTACACAGTTTGGGAGTTAAGTTTTTTACACTCCATCTCAGTCTATTTAATTTGTCACAAAAAATGTAGGAAATAATTCTTCCTTTGTAGGAAAGAATCCTTCATTTGTTTACCTAGGCTTGACTTGCAGATTTGTATTGCATTGCAGCTCCTGTTGATTTTGCCTAGGATTTTGATAGGCTGTATTTTAGTACCAGTAGTACTACCAGTATTTTACTACCAGCAGTAGTAATCATGTTGGAGGGATAATAATACTATGATTTATTGACAATTTTTGGGAAGACTTGTTTGAAGAAAAGACACCATGAAGTTGTATTTATTCAAATGCAGTTGGAATCAAATGGTAAATAAAATCATTATTTACAGCCTGTTCAGTTAAACCCCCCAAATTATCATGTATTTATGAAAAGACATCACAGTCTATACAAAGAAGAGAAGGGGGTTTACATATTTGATGAGGTTGCACAGCTACCTTTTTCCCTCTCACCAGTCCCTAGTACCTGTCATTACAACTTTTGTCTTTTATGAGTGCACACACACTTTCTCTGTGTATTATCTCAGTGGTTTAGTCATGTTAGACCAATGAGGGACAGTTTATGTGTAGATGCTAAATTTCAAACAAAGGATCAGTATGTTGTTTTACAACATCATTGAACTAGCATTACTGATTGAAAGCAAATGTACAGATACCTAGACTTCAAACAAATGTAACAAAATATGTACATGTAAATGATTATGTCCTGTTCAGTTACGTGTTCTGAGAACGGTCGTTCTAAAAAATTTGTGAAAAAGTTCATTACCTTTTAACTCTGATATTGCATTTTGTTGTAATTTTTGTCCTCTTTTGCTGAAGTGCATCCTTCCTTTACCTTTTTTTTTTTTTTTTGCTTGCATTTTTTTTCACTTGGCTTTATTTCAGGTTTGCTTTAATGCGATTCCTGTGTTGTTTCATTGCTACAAAGGTTGTGTGCGTGGTCGTTCAGTATCCTTATCTTTTACTTTTTCCTTGGTAATAAAAGGCTGTCTATTTTAGTGTCCACTGTCTATTTCAGCATTCAAATAAACAGTTAATTCCTGTATTTTCTTCTTGAATAAAATTGGTAATTTTCCAAGGTGGTTGAGGTCAATATTTGATAAGCCAACTAGAGATTGAAGGAGAAGTAGATACCCATTTTGTCTGGGACACAAACGTTTGTCCATGTCATAAATGAAATAATAAATGAATAAATGAATGTCATAAAATTAGCAGTGGTGTTCATGACAATGACAGAGAACGCTGTTTCCTGGGAGTATATTTTGGTATTCTTGTACTTAACATTGTATATTTCTGTTCTTGTTCTTTGTTTTCTCATTCCCTTTTCATTTAGTGTTTCTGTTCAGTAACACAACAAAGCATCTCTACAGAATACAAAAACCAATCTATTTTTTAGAAAATTAGCTCGGTGTAATGCCTTGGAATGCATGGAGGATAGTTGTATTTACAAGACAGCATAGATTTTTTTGCTTGTCTTTTCTTCATGCCCCTCTAGGGAGAGACTGCCTACATTTGCTGTACACACCCAGTCAGGACCTGGAATATAGCAGGTGATCTTCCCTAATTGCCTTATCCCAAGGCTGGCCTCTCCTCCCTACAATTGTGTGCATAGGATAGTACTCACGTTTTATAAAATTTGTCAGTATTATATTATAAATATTTGCAAATTAAAAATGTGTTTGTGCAAAACAGAGTTTGAGTATTAGTTAAGTGTTGGGTTTTTCCCTACCAAGTCACTCTATTTCTTTGATCTATCACCAACAATTACTTGACCTGCTAGCAGTCAAGAGGTTTTGGTAGTCAGAAAAAAATGCAGGTAATGTCAGGTTCAGTCCACAGCATTACACACAGACATCATAGATGCATTGCTTATGTTGCCTGAATTTACTGAGCTATTTCAGTGAAAGAACCTTCTGATGTGAGCTTGTTGCCTCGGTATGCTTGCAGAAGTACTGAAAGATTGTTAAAAATTCAAAGTAAAGTTTTTCTGAGCTTGCCATCAAAGACAGCCCTGAAAGAGCTGTGTCTGACAGCTAGAAAGCCACTGAGGTAGGGAGATAGGTGCTATGTTTTTGTGCTTTGTGTGAAACTAGTTGAGGGAGCTATATGGACAGTTTCTTGCCCTGAGCCTTTCATGTAATGGTAGTAGCTTGATAGCGTGCCCTGGATTCCTGCAAAAAAAGATATAGCAAGTGTTTGGGGAGTCTGAGTTCTCCTCTGTGATGACTTTGAGAACTATATTAAAATTGGCTTTGGATAGTGAAGTCTATGATGAAGTGTAGAACAGTGAAATGGATTGTGCATGTCACAATGGAATATCTGTTCTCTTAAGGCAGTTAGAAACAGGCCTGGCTGCCTATCATAGTGAATGTCACTGAAATGCTAGGGAGAGAACTGTCTGTATTTCATCCTCTGATATATATTCCTCATCTAGAAAGCTAATAGAAACAACTTAAGTGGGCTAAAACTGCATGACTTTGGCTCAATGGTCATAGCAAAACAGAGAATCCATGTCTGTTCAACTTTGTTACGAATTTCTGCCTATTGCTGCAGCAAATGTTGGTGCATTTTAGTATTTTTTTGCCTTTATAGGGATTTACATATTTTCCAGTGAAAAGACTTTGTTTTCTGTAAGGCACTATTCTGAGTGGTATGAGTTTCCAGCTACAAAAATGTAATTATGTACCTCAGGTATTTAAGATTTTAAAACACTTCATGAGCAATCTCAAAGGAATACTTGGAATGCAGTCCTTGTAAATTGGCTCATTTTCTTGTAAGTGCTGATATGAGAGTGGTTGTAATATGGAAAGTATATTAAACTGTGGACAAGCATTGTATATAGGAATTTATTACTCTAAACATTTAAGACCTATGAGGTGATTTAGACTTGTTATTTAAAATCACAGCAGAAATATATCACTATCTTTTTGATACTTTTGGTTGTTTCTATTGATTTACAGAAGCTGTCTAGAAATACTTTCAGTTGAGTTTTTCTCTGAAAGAACAATTCAAATGAAAGTATTTGAGTTTTTATGTGAAAAATACAGCCACTGGTCCTTGACAGAAAATCCTGAAGCAAGCAGATGCCATTCTAGCCTGATGCCATTGTGTGGAGATACAATCACCCTTTAGCAGTACTACTGTAATAAAGGAGGCTGGACTTTAAATAGATTTAGAATCGGTGCATTTCAGAAATGGTTGTGAGATGATTTTTTTTTTTTCTTTTTAGAGTTCAAGAAGTGGATAAACTACAATTTCAATATTTTAATCTTACTCAAAATTATTTTTTAGCACTTGGAGACTAAATATTCTCCTTCTGGAGTCATCATATGTCAGAACTGTCCAAGGCTTTGTAAAACTGTTGCCCAATAGGTGAACATGGAGACACAGCTAGAACCCATGAAGGATGATTTGCCTTTAATGGCAAACACTAGCTACATGCTTGTAAAGCACTATGTATTGGACTTGGATGTGGATTTTAAAAGTAAAGTTATTGAAGGCAGCATTGTTTTGTTCTTTGAGTCTGGGAGCCAGTACAGGAAAACCAGCAGTGCTGGCAAAGAATGCTGCCCGTCACAGTTTGATGAAACCTGTAAAATCGGGGCATCTGAGCCCTGCCACGTTCCTATGATAAATGTTGAAACGGAATGTAATGATTTTGCTGACAGTGGTAAAGAGGAAGCTACTTCTGATGAAAATAGTAACCATAGCAACAATGAACAGGCTTCTGGGATTTCTAGTTCAAAGGACTGCTGTGACATAGAGGATCATGAAAACAAGGATTTTCTGCTGGTATTGGATTGCTGTGATTTATCTGTGCTAAAGGTTGAAGAGGTAGATGTTGCTGTTGTGTCAGGCATTGAAAAATTTACAAGGTCTGCCAAGCCAACTGGTGTTTCAAAGGAGCTGGAAAATCTCAGGAATCGGATTGTACATGAACTTGTGACTTTACCTGCAGATCGCTGGAAGGAACAGCTATACTATTTTACTCACTGTAGCCAGGCACCTGGCTGTGGGGAGCTTCTGTTTAGTACTGGCACCTGGAGCTTGGAGATAAGGAAATCAGGAATTCAGACTCCAGCGGACTTTCCTCATGCAATAAGAATATGGTACAAAACCAAGCCAGAGGGAAGATCTGTTACATGGACTACAGACCAGAGTGGCAGGTATGTAACTGTTTGCTGAAAGCTTTGTATGCAATAAATTTAAATAGGTGCAAAAATGGAGAATCATAAAATTGCTGAGCAGCTGTGAAGATGATGACTACACTGTTCCACAGTTTTAATTTCATCCTTGGTTTGACTCCTTTTGTTGTCCTGTAGAAGAATAGACAATCTCTCTGCTTGTGAAACCCTAATGGGCTTGAAGATCACAGGCCTGTCTTAGTGATTGTGTTTGCTCTTTTTGAGTGGGAGTAAATAACTTGTGTGCATTTCAAAAAGTGTGTGCAGGGAATGGGGAATTGTCATTTAGGGAAAGAAAAGGTATGAATGACAGGTTACTTTGCGCTCTTTTTGCTTCCTGGCTTACGCAGCATAAAGTTCAATATACATAACATTTAATAGAATTACCTCACAATTAGTCCTTTATCAATATTATAATCGGCTTAGAAATACAGTCTTTTCCTGTTTAGTCCCTCATAATCAGCTTTCAAAGTCTTCTTCATCTATAATGTTAAGAACATTGATGATAGCAAATGAACTGCAAACTGAAAGAAGAACTGGCATTATATTTAGTGTTAGTGAAAAGGACATGGTATTGTACTGGAATCTTCAATATAAGTCTTTTATAGAAGGGAAACTACAATATACTCTTGACTTTTACAACGGTAATTGTTTTATTGGAATGTTGAAAGGTGGATTTTAATGGCTATTATTTCTTTCTGATGTCTAAAAAGCAGGAACAAAGTTGGAAGATAAGGAACAAATGTGACCTGATTAAATACTTGCTTTTCTTTCCTAGTCAAGAGATAAAATGGTTGCCTTTTATTTCAGTTATATTCGTATAAATTAAGTATTTTCACTAGCATCTCTGTTGGTGAGGAAAATGAGGCCTTTTGATTGTATTTGTGGTGCTTAGGGAATTCTGCTACTAATCTGTAAGCACCATCAAGTCAGCGAAATGTCTCAGTCGTGTTCATTATTTCTTTCCCTTTCCTCACTCCTTGAGGAGTTATTTTTGGTATGAGTTTAGGAAATTTAACTTGATATAGTACCCTTATATCTGAAAATTCTGAATTTTGACTGCATAAGAAGGTAGAGCATTTGCCCATGATCACATGTCTATGTCCACCTGCTTGAATAACTAGTGTTAGGCTGGTATAGGATTCCTCTCTGTGGTTTGAACATTTGAATGTTTCTTTTAAGCATCTAAATCATATACAGTTTTGACTCTTTATAAGCCTTTCACTGCAAAACATTGTTTTTACTTTAGTGACATTTCATGGCAGCTGTACACTAATGGATGGAATTTTATGGATCAGTAATGGAGCAGAAAAAGCAGGCTTGACATGGATCCAGCAGTTTGATGGTATAAAATAGTACAAACTGATTTATTATCAGGCCTGTGTAGGCTATTCCAAAACCTAATGCCTGTCAGAAAATAAGTTTTCATAGTATAATCATTAGAATCTTTCTTGGTATCTTTTTAAAATCAAATTCTATATGTGATGAGCTCATAAACATAGTGGTAAATCTCATATTGCCATAGGAGGATTCTTCAGATTGTTCCAAATTATGTATCCAGTGGGTTTTTTTTTTTTTCAGATGTCAAATTGTTTGCCAAAGGAGTCTATACTGTGGTTCCAACTCTGAGAAAAGTAAAGAACAAAGTACACACATTGTGTAACCACTTCCAATGTTTCCTGTAATTTAACACTAGTACAATGTTTTGAAATTTAGCCTATGCACAATTTTATCAAGAGCTCCATTTTATTTGTTTTAAAGAATGATGTATTATAATACACAAAAAGACCCAACTGAAACAAAGCTTTGTGAGATGAGTTTAGGCAAGATCAGATATGTAACTACAAACATGTTATCACAGCAGGACACACTTCTGTTTTTAGTAGAGGAACTGAACACATGGAATTTCAGCATTTCCCTGTCCAAGTTTTTTAGGCCAAACAAAAAAGGCAGTGACAGAGCTGACTTGTGCTAATGGAAAGAGGGAAGGAGGGAAAGTATAAAGGTATGACCAGGACACCTACCAAAATACTCTTGATGAAAGGGACACTTTTGACCTCTCTAAACTGGTTCCTTCCATCACTGGTGTGATGGCACAGGTGTATGTACAGCTGGGTCATAAGGCATATTAGGGAAGTAATCTAATTGAAAGTAAGTAGAGGGGGGAAGAGAATAGAAGGGAATAAGATGTGTTTGGAAAATACTGATGAGGTTGGTTTGGAAGGTGGAGTTATTTACTACAAATTATAAAATGTGTCATGAAAATAGATGCTTGGTTTTTCAGTGGTATGAGTTAGCATTGTTCTGTGCTCTTGGGAACTGGAAATGCAGGAAGGGAATAAAGAATTTGGTTTTCTTCATAGGCAAGGTTTGGTAGAGTAAGATAGTCCAGAACTATCGTAGGTCACGGACCAAATCCTAAGAGGATCTCCTCAGCTGTGGGGAATCTCTACTGTTATTTTGTTTATTTTGTTCCCAGTAATGGGAACATGGGAATATAAATATTTGACAAATTAATGAAGTATTTTGAAGTTTGTTGGATTATTCATGTGATATGCAATGACTTCTAAAGACTGACAAATTATATTAATAAAATGGAAAAGTAAAACAAAGAAAAATAAATCACAAAAAAAAACCCAAAAAGCACAAACAAAAACCCCCATGCAAACAAACAAACAACAAAACAAAAACAAAAAAAACCCAAACCAAAACAAAACAAACAAACAAAAAAAAAAAAAAAAAAACCCCAACAAAAAAAAAAAAAAAAAAACCCCAACAAAAAAAAAAAAAAAAAAACCCCAACAAAAAAAAAAAAAAAAAAACCCAAACCAAATAAAAAAAGTAGGCAAACCCTGAGTACAAAGTAAATGGATTTGATATACCTGGAATGTGGAAGGCAGCAAGCCAATATTTGTATAAAATACAAATTCTATCCTCTAAATTAGTTGTCATAACTTAAAGGAAGGTGGTGAGAAACATGGGTATTACTGACTGGTGTCTTTTTCAACAGTAGAATGTAAACAAGAATACCTGGTCTAGTGGAATCTGATGACAGTCACTGGAAACTTGCAGATATGTAAATTGATAGGGCAGAGTAAAAAGTTCTTGTGATTTACATGCCAGAAAGTCCTGCTGCTTCAACAATGTAATCTAGAGAAAGGAACAGAATTTCCTTTTGCAGGAATAGGGAATGTAGTTTTTCAAATACCAGAAAGGGATAGAGTTTCTGAGCTGGGCATTTTCCTTGGCAAAGCCTCAGACATTAGGCAAAGCAGGTTGACATGGGTGAGCCTTAGAATATGTTTCAGGTGTTTTATGGCAGGCATCTCAAGACCTGCAGATTCCTGTTTAGAGAACAGATTATCAAGTGAACATTTATTATTAGCTTGAAGATCGTGTTAATTCATTATTGTAGTAGATAGGCTTACATGGGAGAGGGAGCTGGTTTGAACTGATTTTGCTGAGTTGTAAAGATATGTGGACTACTGATGAGTTACAATTGCATTAATCAAATCTTCATCAGAGAGATTACTGAACAACAGACAGTCTCTGGTCTCTTCTTGGGGCAAAACCAGACATTACCACAACTAGTACTTGATTTTTCCAGTAGTCTGGATGGCTGTTTGCTTGGGAATATTTATCCATTTTACTCATGGTCTTCTTTTTAGTTAGGACAACTGATTCAGAGGACATAATTTAAATTTTTTACAAATATTTGTTTCTTGCCTTCTATGTTTCCAGGAATATGAAATCCATTCATTTTGTACTCAGGGTTTGCCTACTTTTTTTGTTTATTTTTATTTTTTGTTTACTTGTCATAAAGTTGTCCAGAGGAGTGACCAGAAATGTCACTCCTGTGTTTTGTGATTGTTTTATGAATGCATGTTCTTCCAGTGTTACAAATAACTCAATAAATATTCTGAGTTCTCTGCTTACCTTTTGCTGCATGAAATTTCCTTAATTCTTGAAAACTATCATGGCAAAGGTTATGGTTAGCAAAAATATTACATAAGTAGATTATTTGAGTATTACAAGATCATGAAAAGTTAACTGGGGTGGAAGGGATAGAAAGAGGAAATGTAGTAGAAAGAGGAAAGGAACTGTGAAGTTTCTTGCTAGGAGAGGTAGAGATAAATTATTAAAAAAGGGCAAATATGTGTATCAATTGACAAACAGAGACTAAACCGAATTATTTTTCTTTGCTGCTCTGTCATGTGCTTAGATTGGCTGGTTTTTTTCCCCATGGTCAAATGAAGAAACTGATTGATACCAGAATAAGAATTATATTTCTGGTCCTCTTGTGTGCTGAAATTGTGCTGCCTGACCCCAAACAAAGACAGTTGTCAGCTGCAGTGGATATCCTAAAGTAACACTGCACAATTACCAATGCATTAAGAAGAAATTACCACTGTAAAAGAAGTACAACAAATATCTAATTAAAGGCTTACATAATTGTTCTTCTGATAGTTTCCTTAAAAAATTTAGAACATGTCTATTTCATTACTATTTTTTTTAGCAGACTGACATAATTTGGTATGTTTAGGAAAATAATGAAGTTAATAAATATCCCTGGTAAAAATTGTATTAAAATGGGTGAGGAGTGGAAAGAAGAACACTTCTACTTCTGAAGAACAGATTATGTACGTGACCAGTCTTTCTCCACTTATCTAACTCACTTCTACTTGGGCTTTTATGGTAGAGACTTGTGACCTTCCTCTGTGTGTATATTTTGGCAATAAAATGTCTTAGGGAAAAAAAAAAAGCTACTGGACTAGGAGGCTTAGAACTGGAGCTACTGGACTAGGAGGCCTGTAGGAGCAGCTTGAGTGCTAGCGCTTAGCATATCTGTTCACTGAGTTTCATTTTCCCCATCTGCAAAATGGTGTTGACATTATCTGTAAAATCCCTTATGGTCTGTAGACAAAGGCACTCTCTGAGAGCAGGGGACATAAATGTTCTTGGTAGCATCTATTCTTTGTAATGTTTATATTGTATTTGAGACAGCATTATAACATTTAGTTTAGCACTGTTCTGCCAGCCAGTTTTCTCTGTCATTGTGTCATTTCCCTGTACAGAATATGAAGATCACCTATACTGCTTGTAAGAGTGGATTGCACCAATGGCACCTGGCAAAACAGCCTTTACAGTCCATGGCAAATCATTAGGAAAATGTGTGTAGCAGCAGTCATTAATCCCACCTTTCCTTTTTCCTTTCCATGCCTTCCCAGCACTTACATGTTTTAGGGTAAATAATGATCCCAGTAGCTCTTGACTAGCATTACTAGGGGGAAGCAGGTCTTACTGGAAGGTGAAAAAACAGGTTCTTCTTTTTTCCTGTGAACTCACTGCCATGCACTCTGTTTTCACAGGAGAAAAGCCAATTATTCTATGTATATTAGATAGATTACAGATTCAGTTTTAGAAGTTTAATTCTAACTAAGTAAATTAAAAGTCCATGCATATTAATGGTCTGTTACATTTAGCTGTACATTATATTTTACTATTTAAGAAATAAGCACTTGGCATTCTCTCCACTGCAGTTACCTGGACTTTACTCAATGTCTAGGTCCTATGCTATTTACTCTGGTACATGATGGGGGAAGTTAGACTGTTTACTTTTCCTGCCTGTGTGCATTAACAGTAAGACCTACTTAAACTGCAGCTTTCGTCTCTGTTTTGCTGGAAGATCAACTGGCCTGCAGTAGTTAAGCCACCATGATTTAAAAGTGCCAAGACAGCTCTGGATGTGCCAATAACACAGATAGCAATGACAAGAGGGCAAAAATATCTTCAGAATAGATTTAATCTGTGACTTTCAGTATTTCCAAGTTCTTTCTCTCTGTATAGTTTGAAGTTGGCTTTAGACAAGGAATAATTTGAAAGGAAAAGCAGTTTGGAGGGGAGTAAATAAAATGCTAAGATCTTAGCCATTGCAAAATTGTTTTGCCCTAACAATTTGTCTCCTACTTTCTGAAGTGTTTTGATAATTTTTCAATTCAAGTGATGAAAGATACTGATCACAATATTTTTAGCCTCAAGCGTTCACAAAATAGTGTATTTTGCTCCCATAATGTTTAGCTTTAAATATTGTAGGTTTTAAAAGTTCAGTGTAATGAAGTGATAATTTCAGGACTTTCTTTACGTTACTGGAGAAACCTATTGATTGTCATTTTTAATATAATTTATAATTGAAAAATTAGCTCTTTTTTTTCCTTAAGATAAGTGGTGGTGTTATGCACATAATAGGAATTTAGATAATACTGCAAAATGGAACAAAATAAGTAAAGCAAGAATCATTAAGTTCATCCACCAGCAATAGCAAGTTAGAAGGAGCTAATGAAAGGCCTTGTTACCTTCCCAGCTATAGCTAAATGGTTAATAAGAAATTTACTGTCATGAAATATTGCAGCTGAAGTTGGAAATGGGTAGTAGACTGAGAGATTTGGCTGGGGAGAGGTTTAGAGTAACTGCAAAAAGAGCAGTGCTACAAGGAAGATTGCTATGTAGGAAGAAAGAAGGAGGCTGAAGCTAACAGGATAGAAATTAATTATTATATGCCCTGTGGCTGCAATTCCCAAAGACACGTGAGCTAGGGTGCACTACCTTTAAGACTAAATGTAAAAATGCCAGGATTTATTGAGGCTTGGTCTAAGGAAGACTCAAAACTAGATCTACTTCTGATTTTGCATGAGCCTCCAGGCTGCTAATCCAGGAGACTGGATTCATGATAGTGAAAACACTACTGGAATGATAGCAGGGAGGTGTCACAGATGTTGGTGAAGCCCTGCAATGGCATCATCAGAAGATACTCAGAAGCCTTCTTTGACCTTATGGGTACAACTGGAAGCTATTTTATGGGGCTGGAAGACTCATGCAAAAACAGGAGAGGGAAATGACTGGAGTTAGTCTTTTCCAGTTTGAAGGTATTGTAGTAATCTTGCTTTTCTTACCTTAAATGACTTAGATTGTACTTTCATTAGTTCATGTCATACAGGTTTGGAGCTTGCAGAGCTGAAGTTAAAGAAAGAAACCACCTCAGTACAACAGCATCTTTGAATTTTTTATGTAGAACTTAATTCAATCTTCCTTATTGTAATTCCAACATCAATCTCTTTTCCTTCCATCTAGGCCATGTGTTTACACAATGGGATCACCAATAAACAACAGAGCCCTCTTTCCATGCCAAGAACCACCAATTGCCTTGTCAACATGGCAAGCCTCAGTTCGAACAGCTGCAGGATTTGTTGTGTTAATGAGTGGTGAAAACTCAGCAGAACCAGTCCAGCTTCAAGCAGGTGAAATACGTTTTTCAAGGCAAATTATTTTCCATACTTTTATAATTAGAAATCGAGCTTGGTAAATAAGTGATCTGTGAAAGAATGAAGTTCCTAACTTTAATAACAATTCCATGTCTGTCTCTAATCTCCATGTCAATCTCTATGGAAAAGTTACTTGCTCAAGGCCTCAGGATACTTCATAAGTATTTGAAGTATCTACATTTCTGCATTTCACAGTGTTGCTTTTTTTCTCCCTGTGTATATCCAAACCTAGATTTAATTTTTCATAAATTTGCTTTATTTTGATCATAGTGTACACAAGTTTTGTAGATTCAAACCTTATCAGGCTCTCAACAACTGCAGGCCTTGGTAGGTAACTGTCTTTCAGTTTTAGTTCTCCAGTCTGAGTGTAGTTCAGCATGTGATTTGAAGCAGCCATAGTGCCATATGTGTTGCCTAGAATACATGGAATATCAGGTCAGTGCCCCGATAATCTGATCTCCATGGTGGTTTTTTGCATCTTTTTCAACAATAAGCAAACAAGGATTTCTTCTGTGTTGGTTATACTTGATTGTCTAAACTTCTTTCTGCACAGAGAAGGAAGTTTTTAAGGCTTGTGTAAGTTCTACATATAATGAAGTGAATCTTATTCTCATGAGTTTTGATATAATCTGTCAAACTGGGCCAGTATTTTCTAGTGTGAGTAGTTCTGATGAGACATAGCATGTAAGATCAAGTTAGAATTAAGCTTTTCTGGGGAAAAATATCTTCCATTCCCCTTTAAATAGGCAGGTTTATTCTTGAGTGGAAAAAAAGAAGAGAAAGTCTCTTGATTTGAGAATCATCAGTTAATCCATTTTCATGGAATTGTCTGGTTATATTTGGCCATATATGGGGCCTCTTTCAAGGCTTGTCTCTGCTCTGAAATATGGAAAACTGCCATGATGAGCTGCTCAGTTCCCTTGGAGAATAATATTTTCCTGTCTCAGCATCAAGAAAGCAAAGGTACTGACTTCAGACTAGGATAACAGCTTTTCCCTCAGTGTTTATCTAGTTTAATGAGAGACCCTCATTTTCTTGCTTACATACAGCTGGAAATGAAAAACCAGGAAGCTGTTTGGAATTGTAAAAATTTACAAAACCAATACAGATGCAAAAAGGTAAAGGAGTAATATTCTGAGGAATGTTTTAAAATCCAAGTAAACCCAAGATTTAAGTGCTAATCAGAAGCCTTGGATAAATTCTCAATGAATTTAGGAATACAAATTCATGAGTTTAATTAATAGAACCCCTAAGAGTTAAAAAGCTTGAAATGTTCTGTTGTATTAAATAACTTGTCCACAGATCCTGTTGTTTGGCAGTTCTGGAAGGTATATGAAATGTATCCAGTTTAAAATTTGGTCTTTAAACAACAGAAAGCCTTCCAGGGTAGTTTCAATTTAAATAAGTTTGCCATGTTGTTTACATACAGTATGTATACTATTGCTGTGCCGAATATTTATACTATCAAACATAACTGGCAGAATAATAAAATCTATTTTTAAAAAATGCAATTTGTTGGAAAGAATTAGTATTTTGGTAAGCAGTTGTGAATAAATTTATTTTGAATAGAATTACAAGTTAGCTGAATTTTTTTTTCCTTTAAGAGTCATATTTAAATCCAGTGTACAGGCAGACAGTAAGAGAACATCAAGCAAAGCTGATTCCTTCAAGCTTTTAGAGATCTGCATTCTGCTTCACAGACATACATCTCTACATGTACAGATGCAGTAATCCAGTGCATAGGTGGGCTAGGTGTACTCTTATATGCAGATTCCTCATTTACCACTTGTATTTGCAGGTTTTGGCAAGAGTCTGTTTCCTCCCAATGTGCCATTTTTGCATTATGCCTCCTACAAAACTGTGGTTGATCGTCATTTGAAATAGAGGGAGCCCACATTTATTTAAAAATAGTGCTAGAATACTTACACAAATAGAAACGGTAACTATTTGAGTATGACCAAAAGTGCTTCAAATACCTTGCATTCTTTGTGGACTACTTAGAGAAGTTGATCAGAAAATGCAATTAATAATGCCCTTTGGGAGAAAGCTTGATGGGGAGGGAGCATTACATGTGTGTGTAATGTGAGCCATTTAAACATTAGATTTTTTTCTCTACATTTGTCAGTTTTACTTTCCTTCAGCATGTTACTATAACACATATAAGCTGCAAATACATTTAGTCACAAACATCTTTCTATTTGTTCTATTCATATTCAAGAAGTAGATATTCAGCCATTAAGTGTGAAACAGACTGGCTCGCTTTTTGTGTGGTTACCCTACTACTGTGTAACCCCTGATCTTGTTTTGACACCTGCACTGTAAGTGAGGAGTACACTGGTACTGAGAAAAAGTAGAGTTCTAGAAGAGTCACTGCTCCTGTGATGTAGTTAGCAGCAACAGTTGCCTTTGCTTGTGCTCCTCGCTTTCCACAAGGCAAAACAAAAGAGTGCAGTACTTGTGTTGGCTGATCTCCAGTATGTATCAGGGTCTACAGCATGGTAGTTGAGAGCTTGTCACACGCTACTCATCCCTGTGACTCAGTGCTGAACTAATGCTCTGGCATGAATGTGAGGGAGCTCTGAGGGGAGTTCTGGTCTTCAGATGAGGTCAAAAAATCCCTACAAGTCACAAAGAGTTTCTGAAAGCTGGAGCATTCTTAATCCTGGTGGCTCCAGCCAGAGAGTAGTTTTTACATAACTACTTATTTAGCTGCATGTTTCTATATTAGCACTAGCTCTTATCTTGAATGCCTGTTGCTGTGTGGGGCTATTGCTCCTTTTCCATAGAGGTAGTTCAACTTTGTGGGTTTTAGTAAATAGTAAACATCAGCTGTGTTTTGTGGTGTTTGTGTTAGTGCACACTATTTGACAAAAAATATACTGCTAAGTAAAAATGTTCATAATGTACTTGCATCTGGCATTAACAGATAGAGCTTTGGCATTTTTTTTCAGTTATAATGAACTCTACAAGACTCAAACAATTTTAGTGATTTCAAAGATAGCTGAATGCATTAAAAATTCTAGGAAGTAATTACATCATTCATCATTATTATTTCAAGTAGGAGAAATAAACGATCTTTAAATTGTTCTTTTGCACAATTATAAATAGATTAAAATTTCCTGTTCTTGTTAAACATTTGCATGGAAAGTTTTTCACTTTTAACTCATAGAATAGCTGATTGTTGGTGCATGATTAGTGCAGTTATGACACAATAAATTTGCTTTCCAGAACTGAAAAAAGATTTTTTTTTCAGAATTACAGGTAGGGAAAATAACAAAACGTTTTGAATATATTATAATTTCCTAAAAGAATTATGCGTAGGAATCAAGTTGTTTTAAAATTACCTTACAAGTACAAGGACTGGGGTGATCTATTTCTATTTTCCCATGGTCTAATCCCAGCCCAACCACTTGTTTTTCCTAATGTGTACTCACTCAGTCTGAAGATAGTTTTATGGTACAAAATACAAAATGCTGTGTTTGGTAAAGTAAGCCACGTTTCAGCTGCGCTGTTTTCTGTTATCCTAGAGATGGAGCTGTCTCCAAGGCTGACACTGAAAAGCACAATGCAGCCAGAGGATGGGGACAGCAGCAAAAAGGAGTTGAATTAAGCTTGTGATCCCAATCTATGTGCTGGGATAGATCAGAGGATACAGATGAAGGAAAACAAAACAAATCCCACTGACGTGAAGACAGTGTAAGGAAGGAAGTGAAGTTATGGGAGAGGTCAGGCTGGGAGACAATCTTACCAGTAGTGAGAGAAGACATAAGGTCAGTGAGTTAGTTAAGCTGTCTTTGAGACAGTGCTTCATGGTTCTCTCCAGAGAGAACTTCTGCCAGCAAAAAGACCTTTTCAGTCACTGATCACCAAATGCACTGTTTTCCAACTTGAAGGATTCTATGGTTCTGTAGGGAGAACTCACTTGTCATGGCCATGCATGTGATTTCAGTCATCAACAGTAGGATAAATATATAGGTATTCTACATAATTCCTGAATATGAATGCAGAAGGCATCAAAAAGCACTGCAGGAACTGGACTGAGCCCTGCGTAGATATGCAGAGACATTATAAAACTTGGATCTTTCTCTGGGAGGATGCATAGTTCACATAATTTCTAAAATCCTTGCAAAGTAAAAGGGGCTTTGGTACCTTCACTCTTTTTATATTGGGTCAACTGTAAATGTTCTGTTCCTTGCTAATTTGTATAGATTTCTGAATGCAGTACATGCTGTTCTTCTCTCTGGACTGCTAATCTGATTGCCATGCCATGTAGACATTCTGTTCAAGCTCTTTGTGGAGTGTTTTTTAGAAAAAACCCCTCTTGCTTGTTCTAGCCTGTCTTACTAAACTTGTTTCTCACTGTAACCGTCTCTGATCTCTACCTAGTACAGGCCAACACCCTTTCCTTTTAGACAATCTCACAGTTGTGAGAGCCTTCTCCTTTGTACCTTGTGCCATTTGGAACAGTTTTCTGTGACTGCTTTTTGACTTCCATGCTTTTTTCAGAACACAGTTGAAAACATGACAGTTTTTCAATTACAATTTTCTCTGATGTTATTTAATTCTTAAGTTTTTACAATTAACATAACTACATGGAGCATTTAGTAATGCTTTATAGCATTTAGATGCAGCACTAAGTGCAGAACCTCTGAACTTTGTCCTGTTTGTGTGTAAGTTAATGGCAAAGTTGTTACTAACTACAGTCTGTGTAGGCTTGGGCTGTTAGTACAGTGTCTATCAATGAAACTCTGTACATCAGGAATTTGGCATTCTGAAATAATATATTGTTGCTGCTGTGGATGACCTTTTTCTCTCAAGGTGACATTTGCTTGTCTTGGCTTATTTGTAGTTTTGTTAAGTTAATAATAATAAAAAACCAAAAGGCAGAGTGAAATTTGGCAAAGTTATCCTCCTAATTCCTAATGTGTTTGGAGCAAATAAATCCATTCTGCTTACATACTGACAGAAGCTTAGGAAGATTACAGGAGTAATATATGTTCACCTGACAATACTGACAAAAGGTTTTTGATGGATGTTGCCTAAAGTGGCATGGGGTGAAGGAGTATATAAGTGCATATAAGAGGCAAAGACTTTATCTGCCTCTCAGAAGACTTCACAAATGGTATTGTTTTGTCATACTAAATAGGAGGTGGAAAACTTGTTGAGGCTAAACTAAAGATTTTTTTCTTTGTCCTTTCTTTAGACAGCCTGAGCTTCTTAGGTCATTAAGGTATGAAATAAAATGATGCTTTGCAGCAGTTGTCTATTTCCTTTCCTCTGTGCCTTGTGGTCTCCACTTAGTTGTGGGCTTTTTCTCTTTTGGTAGTGTTCCATAGTCCTAGTCAGAATACTTCTGCAAAAGAACAAGTACTAAGGTTCTCTCAAAATAACTGAAGTTTGTATGTTTTCATGTTGCCCTAGCTACAGTCATTTGCACATGATTCATCAGATTGTAACTCATGCTAGGCTCTTTTCAAGATAATTAATCTATTAGTGTGGTGTAGTAACTGTATTATGACCATAAATTAATACATGGATGTGATTCTTAAACTATATCCTTTTTAAAGGGATAAACAGAAAATCTAAGCAACATTTGTATTAATGAAAAGTATGCTGTTCTTAAACATCCACCTTATAAAAATGGGTTTGTTCATACAGCAATCCTATGCCATACTCCTTATCTCCTCACATTGTGTTCCCATAATGATAAAACCTAGCATGTTTTTACCTTCTAATAGATTCTGGTCTTGTTTTAGCACTTTCATGGGGTAACATGATCAAGTTGCTGACTTAGGTAATATCTCATCTGAGTCTGTGCTTTGATTTCTTACTGCCTGGTTGACATATTATGTACCTCAAATAGCTGAGTCTAATTCACAAACATTAGTGTTATTTGATGTTAGAACTTTCCTATCAGTTTGGTACTGCCCAGAACACAAAAGAAAGGTTTTGGGTTGTGTAAAATAATAGTAGAAGCAGGACAAAATTATAAGATAGTAGACACAAGGTTAAAAAAGTTACATTTGAATATTTTGTGTATGTATTTAAAGGTGTTACTAGATATCATGTCTGATGTAATTCTTGGGTAGTAACAGTACAATCATGTTAAGTTGCATTAAAAACATCCCACTTATGAATGATTTATTTACAGGTAAAGACATCAGCAGTTAGAGCAAAGTTGCAGGTGTAAGTAAAAAGAATGCAGAATCCATGGTGGTTACATACAACTGTTCTTATGTATCTCGATGCAATTACTTTTATTTCCTGCACAAAAATACCAGGATGTAAGGTGGAAGGTTTAGCCCAAAATCTCAAGTACATGAAAATGTCAAGTACCTAATGTGTGCTGTAAGACTCATGAGTCTGTACAAATTTGTTGTTTACAGGTATCTTGAGCTGGTACTACTATGTGTCTATGCCAATGCCAGCATCCACCTTCACTATTGCTGTGGGGTGCTGGCAGGAAGTTAAACAACAGTCTTTCAAACAAAAAGCTTCTATTGGAACAAACACTGAACAAACCTTGCCATCATCACAAACTGATTTAAGGTTGGTGTTTATAATATTATTGAAAAATGAGATATATGGGTAGCATTTCCATTTACTCTGTGGAATGTGAAAGTGACTCATATTAGCACAGGAATCAAAATATAACTTGTTTAATCTGAACAGAAAAATCTTGACAAGAAAAAAATTCCAAAGGCATTATTTCATGGGAGTGGTTCTTTTTATGTGAAAGCAAGCTGCTTAGTGAGCAACAGGGTTTGTAAATTCCACTGTCCGCTAGATTTGTATCCTGTATCCTTAGCACCCTGCTGCAGCAATGCCAGGTGCTTTCTTGTTTCTTAAAATACTTAACTCAGTCCATTCTGGATACCTAATAACACCTACTATGATATTGCCTACTTACTTTTTTGTTCTGCTCTAGTCTCATTGCCCAGTTAGAGCTGGCCTGTGCAATAGTTTGCCTGGGGTGATGTGTAATGACCAGTACATGAAAGATCTAGTGCAGTGGTCCCATAAAATAGAGTTGGACCAATGATTCTTAGCTGGTTTTGACCAAACTAGTAGAAATGTAATTATTTTGGATCTATTCCTCCTCTCAGTCTAGTCAAAACTCATTGAGTTTGAGTTAGATGAGATTACAGAGTGGTAGATGAGAAGAAAAATATATGCCTGAAAATAAGATTTGAATATAGAAAACATAAAGTTTCTGGAAGAATACCATTTGATTTCACGTGTGTTCACCTTAGTTAGCAGAAGTTCTCAGACATGGGACTTGATTTCCTCATATATTACTCTCAGCTTTTCAAATTTATATCATACCATCACAGAACAACCCAGGTTGTAATGGTCCCAGAAAGTTCATCTGGTCCATTCTTTCAGGCGAAGGAGCTTAGATAAAGTTATCTAACACCCACTGGCCCTTGTCTTGGCCATGTGGCTCCTTGTGAGGAGAGCAACTCTGTGTTCTTTGTAGATGCCCTTCAAGTACTGAAACACTGTGATGAGGTTCTCTTCCCTCTTCCCTGAAAAGGCCTAGCTCCTTTTGTCTTTCCTCACAGGGCATGTTCTGCAGCCCTTTGTTCATTTTTGTGTCTTCCTTGAGCTGTGAGGACCAGAAGGAGTCGCGGTGCTTCCTGCAGGCGCTGTCCGCCAAGCTGTGCCCGGAGCGCACTGATCCGCCCCGTGCCTCTCTGCTGGCGGTGCCCCTGCAGCTGCAGCCCAGGCTCTGATTTGCCTTCGTGCTGCAGTGCCACACCAGTGAGTCACGGCCAAGAGATTGTCCCCTGAGCTTCCGTGTGCTCCCCAGACACGCAGGTCACAGCCTGTGCTGGGCCCTTTGGTGGTGTCACCCCAGGCGCAGGACTGTGCCCTTGTCTCTGCTGCACTTGCACTGCTCCTGCCTGCCCCACCCTTCCAGTCTGTCCAGGTCTCTGAGATGCCTCTCCCTTCTGATGTGTCCACCTCAACAGCTAAACTGGTGAGAGTGCTTTCAAATCCATCATCCAGAATGTTTGTGAAGATGTTAAACAGTGTGGGGCCCAACACAATTTCTTGGGGAACTCTGCTTGTGACAGGCTGCCAGCCTTAGTGAAAACCACTCTCTGAGTGTGGCCTGTGCATCAGTTTTTGTACCCATCTTGCAGACCACCTATCCAGTTTGTATGTTGCCTTTGTCCAGGAGAAGGCTGTGGGAAACATTGGCTGTGGCCAGTGGTTTGCAGAAGTCTGGGCAAACAGGTCCACTGCTCTTCCCACATCAACAGGAATTGTTATTTTATTGTAGAAGCTGATTTCGATTATAAGTTTTTATATATTTAACTTTATTATTTATCAATTTATTTAACTTTATTATTTAAGTATTTAACATTTTTCTGTTACTCCATTTGAAATTTCACTGAAAAAATACTTGTCTTTTAGACAGCTGTTTTGAATAATACTTTGTTGGCATTAAGACAGTGGAACTACTGAGACTTTGGAACTTGAGGACTTAATATGGATGTTTTTGTTGGAATTTAAAATTAAATTATTCTAATGGCTTGCAGCTTGGCTGATTTTGGTTAAAAATCCTAATTAATCTTGAGAATAGAAATTTTCATACTTTATGTAGTAAGAACTATCTGCTCTAATTTTGAAATAATTTGCAGGTTTGATGAGCTTCTAGAAATTGCTTTGTGTTTATTTCTCTGCTACTTATATGCTTATAATATGACTGCCTTTACAAAAATAAGCTGTAGATGTATTCCTCTCCAAAGTACAGCACATTTCGTAATAGGAATTTATTTATTGATTGATTATTAATTATTAATTTATTTATAGATTTTGGTGCAAAAGATTATTCTGGCTCAGTGTTGATAGAATGTTGAGCGTGTGTCTCAGATAAGATAGTGGAGATAAACTCTAGGGCAGCAGGAAAAGAAAGGAATTCTGAAAGAAGCTGTTGAAATGTGTAATGCAAATGTTTGTGTCCAGCTCCCAATGAGTTTTACCTGTAATGTAATTTGTATCCAGGTGCCAATGAGTTTGACCTAAGGAAGTTGTATCAAAGTAAATGTTAAATGGAGCTATGATGTTTTATAACTTTTTATCTCCTTGTGGTCATTAAGGAATTGGCAATCTTTATAAGAGATACGGTGCTAGCTTTCATGTTCCTGCCTAATCTCAACTCTGATAAAAAAAATGCAAAGTGACATTGTTTTAGAGCAGAAATATACTAGATTAAACCACCCTTAAAAAATTGTGTAGTGATGGATGTGGTTTCTTTACATATGTAGTCAATGAAAGGACCTAGAGTCCTCTTCTTTGGCAGAAAGACTTATGTAAGGTGCTAAAGTGTTACTACTTCAGCAAATTCTCATCCTTTTCTACAAGTCATCATTTTGTTTTCTGTGTCAGCATGATCTTCCAAGCATAAGTGCTTTGGGCAACGCTAGGTGCTTTGCCTGTCGAGGCATAGTAGAACCAGATTACTTAAACTGAAGTTTCTAACCAAGGAGAGGCTGTAGAGAGCACTGTAGAGAGCACAGGCTAACAGGTGAAAACATGAAGCTGATTTCTGTTTAGATAAGAATCTATTTGGGCAGATTCAGTGTTTAGGAAGGATTTTATTTACCCCTCCTTTCTTCCATCTAGAGCTCTAAATATCCTGTAAAAGTACTATAAGGTAAGGTTGGCTTTATGTAGTAGTATTGAATATCTAACATGATAAGTCTAAATTGACATCTACTGGGGTTTTGAACTTAATATAAATGATAATGATAATGATGATAATAATAATTTACTTGAAGCTTCTGGAGAATTTTAATAACAACAACAGAAAAAAATCCCTCCTGGACTTACATTGCAATTGAACCTAAAATACTTGTATTAATATTATGTTAATATGCATAGAATTTTATTTTCATAGCCAAGTTTGAATAGGAATATTCTGAGTAAATATTTTTGTATGCTTATTAGTTCTCTTTACATATATTTTGAGCACTTTTTCTTTTGATGCGTATGTGTTATAAAAAAAAGGTGTGACTAGTCTCTCTCTTACAGTTATGAGTTCTACTCAGATGTAGTACTGAGTGTTTCAAAGTGTGAAGTGTTTCACATGTGTGAGTGTTTCACATGTGTGAAGAGGGTGAGAAAATGCACATGGGCTGGTTCTGTGGAAATTAATTCTGTCATTCTGATATCTAGAGAATATCGTTGTCTTAGCAGAGTCAGTTGTGCACATTTCTGATATCACAATTAAGTATTTTTTTGTTTTGTTTTGTATTGTCAGGTGGCATGAAGAAATCTGTGGTCATGTGGAGTACCCTTGCCGTTTCCAAAATCCTGCTGCCAGGTTGCAAGCAGTCATTCCTTACAGAGTCTTTGCTCCCTGGTGCCTTATGGAAAGCTGTGAAGAATATTTGCTTCAGCTAATTCCTCAGTGCCTCTCAGCTGCTTATGCCACACTGGGTACCCACCCCTTTTCCAGGCTTGATGTTCTGATTGTTCCTTCCAACTTTTCCAGCCTGGGAATGGCTAGGTAAAGAAACTTTTTAGTATCCAATCTCCTGTATTTTGTTAGACTCCTTCTTACCAGCTAGTTAACATCATCAAGTTGCTGTCAATATAAAGCTGCTGAGCTATTTTTCTTAAACCGAACTTAAAACTCATGTTCTGACTTCATGCGAGTAGGTTGGTTTCCCTCCTTTTTAATGTTTTTAATGTTAGTTTTAACAGGGCATAGGGAAAGGAAATATAAGCTTATTAGAAATATGGGTGTGAATTTTTACATTTGTCAAACTCAAGGTCTTCAGTTGGTTCTGTTGATCTAAATACTTGATATCTTGTTTTCTTTTGGTATTGATTTTAGCCTTCTGTTTTGACAGAGTAGTAGTATGTTAAAATCCCAGTCTAGAGTTTCTTCATAACCATTCCCAATGTATAGGTCTCTAGTTAAACACTTATCTTCAGAAGCTAAAGGCAAGTAGTAAGGATTATATTATCAAGTTTTCATGGAATTGTGAAGGCTCTCAAGCCCGTCCAGGTAACTCTGAATGGCATCTGCTCCCTCCAGCAATTTGACTGTACCACTCAGATTGGTGTCATCACCAAACTGGCTGTGTGCATTTGATCCCACTGTCTGTGTCTGTTAAAAATATACTGAACAGTGCCAGTCCCATTACTGACCCCTGAGGATACCACTCATCACTGTTCTCCACTTGAACAATGAGTCATTCACTGCAACCCTTTTGAGTGTAACCATCCAACCAATTCCTTATCCACTGAGTGGTCGTTCCATAAAATCCATGTCTCTCCATTTTAGAGTCAAAGGTGTTGTGCAGGACTGTGTCCAATGCTTTTAATTCAAGTAGATTACATCAGTTTCTTTTCCCTTGTCCACCACTGTTGTAACCATATCCTAGAAAGCCACCAAACTTCTCAGGCATGATTTGTCAGTAGTGCAGCCATGTTGGCTGTCACCAATCACCTCTTTATCTTTGATGTGTCTTGGCATAGTTTCCAGAAGGGTCTGCTCCATGCTTTTGCTGGACCTTGAGTAGAGACTGGCTGATCTGTAGTTCCCCAGGTCATCCTTCTGTACCTTTCTAAAAATGGGGGTTGTGTTTCCTTGTTTCCAGTCACTGGGAACTTCACTGATGCCAATAAGATCACGGCCTCACAGGCCATGTTTATTCCCCATGCTGCATGTATTAGCATGGAGACTTCTAAGCTGCGCCCTTGAGGAAACTGACTTACTGGCTGAAATTCTTTTGTGGTGCTCTTCAGGTCCCCTTGTGCTGACCTGTGACCTCTCTCCAGGCTCTGGGCATCATAAGAGTGGGGTGGATTGAAGTTCCCCTTCCCCAGCAACTTTAATTTAAAGTTGTCTTCACCAACCTGGCAAACCTAGGACTGAAGATGCTCCTACTCTTCTCTGACTGATGGACCCCATCAGCAGGCCAGGTTTTGCAAAGCGGGTCTCATGGTCTGAGTCACCAAATTCCTGGTGACTTTCACCGGACCTACAACCTTTAGCTGATTTGACTGGCCCTTTCAAGCTGTAGACTTTTTTGCCTACAGCTTTCCTCGTGCAATCCTCTTTTGGGTTAAAAGTAGAAAATTATGTTGCCACATTAACAATATTGTATGGTTTTTAGTAGAAGTTTACTTGCTTTTTAAATTTCATTTTTATCTAGAAAATGTAAAACTTCAGCATGCAGTCGCCCTCCTCTGTCATATAAGACTCATTGCTTTCTAGATACCTTTTGCTGTTTACTGAGTTTTCAATGAGTTCTTCACTCAATGAGGGCAACAAGTTGGTTTGTGCACCTACCACAGATTCTCCAGTTCTTTGCCTGGTGGCTTGAAGTGAGGTGTGGTACTGTGTGCCATATTCTTGAAGCCAAATGGAATTTGCTGCTGCTCAGCAGTCTTTTGTGACTTCAAAGGCATGGTACTAAAGGGTTGGCACAGGGCCGTGCTATAATTGGGAAAGAATCCAGCCATTTGACTTAGCTGTGAGATAAGAGCAGGGATCTGTGGAATCGTGAAAGGCAAGACACACAAATAGTTCAAAATGAGAGAGAAAGCAGATAGTGATGTCTGGGCCAAAATTACAGCACACAGTAGGAGAAATCTTCATGATTTAATCATTGTTATGCTATTGCTCTATGGGAAATTTTCAGTGCCTTCCCTGCCTGTACCTTTCCCAGAATTTATAGGAAAAAGATACCTGCAGGGAATTCTGTTGCACTACCATCTGTCATTATCTGAGTCCAGACTGCATGTTCAGAACACTATAGTTTTTTCTTTGTGAAGGAGATGAGAAAAACCTGTGCTTCTATTACCCTATGCTTCATCTAACTGCTGTCAGTTCCAAGCAATCTACATCATTAAAAATAAGGATGAAGGAAGGGGTTTGCATACTTCCTGATGTCTGTTATTTAACAGTGCATCAAACCAAACACTTTCCAATTTTTCAAAATTTAACTAATTTAAGGTGTTTAAATGTCAAGTTGTATTTGGGCAGGAGATTATTAAGTGACTCATGATAGCTCATCTGTTCTTGTTGCATGTGATTTTTCCAATAGAAGCTTCTGTGTATATAGCAAGCTACTTAAATGGTTAATTCGTATGCATGCAACGATAATTGCCTAAATTGCTTAAGCTAACAATAAACTGTGTGCAAATCCATGTCAAAACCCACACAAAGAAAAAAAAAGTTAGCAATTACCTTGGGTTAAAAAGGTTGCTGTAGTATTTACTTTTTCTCTTCTAGCCTATCTGTAGCAGTACAAACATAATACAGCATGCCAGCACATAGAAGCTGTTGTTATGAGAACTCTAATTGGGCTCCTGTCTACCAGGGAAGGAAACAGACATGAAATTTAGTCATTATCTGAAGTATTAGGGCTTTACAGCATTTGGTACTTTTCTTTGTTCCTCCATTAATTATACTTACTGTGCTTTTCACATTTCAAAATGCCTCTTCTTTTTTAGGAGTGATGTTTCCCCAACACATTAGATTGGTATGAAATTATGATAGTTCTTGCACAGAATTATCTAATTAGGTGTTTTGAGCTGTCTATTTCAGTGGCAGCTACTGTGGGTCAGCTGCAATTTCTCTTGAAGTCTGACAGATGCATTATGAGCAATACCGTAGTTGAAAGCATATTCATTGCACTTTTGTTTTCTGTTCATATTTCCCTGTGGTTTTTTAATTTGCTATCTACTTCCTCTAGGGAAATATGTAATAATTGCAATAATTTCCTCTTGCTTCCTATAGATCTTTGAAGCTGGAGGGTTTAGTTTTGCACACTTTAGTTTTACACTGTTTTAATTTAAGTGATTATGTATATTTTCTCCTAAATTCATTCTAGTAAAAGAATGATGTGGCCTACTCGTCTTTTTTGGTGATATTATGTTGAACTGTACAGAAATTAAAGTCATTAAGCATTGTGGGCCAAATTTAAGTGGCTTAAAAGCCTGCGGCTCAATGCTTTCTCTAGAATGTTGAGAATCTCATGAACATATTACAGCAGTTAGTAAAATCTAATTTTAAGTTCTTTCACTAGCAGAAGAGAGTGAATTGGAGTAAAAGGAATAGTGAAGTGTGTCAGACTACAAGGCCCTAGAGATTCTAATTAAGTTGTTCATGGAAGAGATCCCTGACCATGCACTGCATTGAAGGGTGCATATCATTCATGCAGTCAGAGAACTAAGAGGTTAAAATCAGGAGATTAAAAGTGGCACTGTGTTTTGATGCTGTTGATGCTATGGTACTTCCTGAGGAGTTGTCGACCCCATTGGCATTTAAATATCAGAGGCATTTCACAGTTGCAGATGCTCTTATATGAGCCAGTTAACTCACGTGCTGAATGAAAGATTTCAGATGAAAAGTAGGGTCTGTGTATTCGCTGGTTGTTTGGGCTTTTCAAATCAGTTCACTCCCAATCCAGTTTTGTTGATCCTATTTGAAATCCTAGTGTTTAGGCCTCTCTTCTCACAACTCAATTTCCTTTATTTTTTTCAGAACCTGAAGAGACTCTGAATTCCTTGTTCTTTTTCATTCCCTGTGGAAAAACATTCTTTCAAATACAGAAACTCTAACTTTTGGTGCCACCTGAGCCTGCACTTGCAATTTTGACTTTTCGTGCAGTGTTTAACTACTTTAGTTTTTTCACAGTCACACCAATCCCTTGTGTTTTTGTGGTGTTAGAAACTGCTTAGCAGCTTTCTAGTTCTTCAGAGCAAATGTGCTGATGTTTATTTTACTTTCCTGAGAACTGTAAGCCTTTGCATTCAGTTGAAATTCTCTTTTGTTTCCAGCACACATTGTTTGAATAACATAAGATTGCTGCTTTTTCTGTTTGAATTAAGGTATTAATGTACTAGTTTGTACTAAGTGCTAGCACAAGGAAATGTTCTTATCCTAGTACTGTGTATAAATAATCTTTTTAGGTGCATCACTTGATGCTGGGATGTAGAAGAATATGGTGAGGAAAGTGTCCTTTGGTATATACCACGCTCCTAGTTTTTCCTGAAACTCTTATATTAATAGTGACAGTGAGATAGATGGACATCTAGTCTAACCTAGTTCATCTGTACTTACAGACAATTTTTCCCAGCAAAGCTATATGGAACCAAAGAACTTCTGAGCGAGATTCTGACATTTTCAAAACAGGATCTTAGTGTTAGGTTATTTGAATTCTATTTAGGCTCTAAAATTAATGGCCTTATTTTCAATTATGCTGGACACCCTTGAAGCCCAAATGGTGTTTGAAGATGAGGATGCTTAGAATATTTATAAATCAGATTTGCTAATATAGCTGACTAAATATGGATTTAACAACCCAGCTTTCAATTCCTGTTCATAAAGATCTTACTCACTCCTCTCCTGTCATGTTAAAAAATTGTCTTTGGTACATACACCTTTCTTCTTTGAAGAAAGAATATCTGTTCTTCAAAAAATGTTGTATCAGCAGAACTCTTGAGTCTTTCCAGTCTATGTCACCAAGGTTGTTAACTTCTTAAATTGAAAAGGGAGGAGGCTGAAGCAGCCTCTTTGATCAGTGCATCTGTAGCCATCATTTGTCTGTTCTGTATGTCTGCAGTGTTATGATGACAACTGATAAGCCCATAGAAAATCAGCCAGGACTACTGGAAAGCATTCAAATGTCAAAGTTAAGTGTAAAACCTTTAATATTGTTCAGTCTTGCAGAACTGTGTTTTACTATTTGATACAACTATAGAAGCCTTTTCTGAGTCAGTGCAAAGGTAGACACACTTTTTTGCACATTTCCAGTTTTAATTTGACAAAATATTCACATTCATTTAGCTTATTTTTTGCATATCACTGGCTGGTTATCCACACAAAAATTATCATGTACAAAATATCAAGCAAAAAGTAAAAATATGGTGAAAGAAAAATTGAGTCTTAGCTGGGATAGCAGTATGTGGCTGAAATCGGAATATGTGGCTGTACAACACAGACATATGGACTTAGTGGCAGTTAGAAGTTGCATGAATTGACACAAAGAGGTAACCGGGGCAACCACCACTTTGCAGCTGAAATGCAAAGAGTAGATTTATTTCATTGACCCACTAACAACATTGAGCAGAGACCCAGAGGAGCACAGGCTCTGTTAGGCTTAGTTCATCCCAGTGCAAAGAGACCCATAGTCTCCGCTCAGCTGGGTTTGCCCGAATGCATAGTGGGGCACCTGCTGCCTGTCCCAGTATATCTCGTGCACACACTGTTCATTACCAGGCAGTATTTTTGTGATCTTGCTCTCTCCCAGCAAGAGTCTCAAGCATGTACAGTGTTATCTCTATGCAGGAATTCTGCTTCTCCAAACAGGTAGAGAATGAATAATAGGCATAATAAATGGAATTTTACAAAAGTGACAGTTGTAGCATTCCCACCTGCAAGGTTACTTAGAGAAAAACTATTCCCTCCTTCTCACCAAATCTTCTGGTTTTAACCCTTTCCTTGTTGAATATATTTGCTGACCCTTAGCTGAAGTCTGAAATATGCTATAAACCACTGCAATCATTGTCCTCCATCCAGTTGTCATTTTGGTATCAAAACAGGATTTGGAGTACTTCAGGTGTAATGTATTTCCTTTTTAATGTGCCTTGTTGGTCTATTAACTCATAAGTATTAAAACTGCTGTTTTAACAGAGAAGACAGATGTGTATTCAGGAGGATTTCTTTTGCATTTCTAATAGTTTTCCAAAGAGGTTTCTCAGTGCTTTTGAAAGACAAGGTACAATATTTACCTATCATAAGATGCCTCTCTTATGGGATAATATCACAAGAAGATAACTTGTCAGTCTGACATTACTGACCAAAATTAATACAAAAAAGGATGCTTTAAAACATGTGGACTTACTTATGTTTCAAGTATGGAAATTTACATTATTACTATTTTTATGAGATGAATAAAGAGTATTGTTTAGAAATCACTTGCTTCTTTGGCTGTGTGGCACATGAATTCTTAAAAGGGCTTTTGGTCATTGAAGCCAGAGAGGTAGTGGGCTCTTGATGCTACTGTAGAATTGTAACTGCATGTTTTTAAATTCTAGGATTAGAATTATGGCAGAGCCTGTTAACATGGTTATAGTTAAAGGTTCCTAAGCTTTTCCAATATAAACTTGTATTTCAGTGGTTTATAGCTGTAAAGTCCTGTTCCCAGCTTAAAGCTGACATATAGTGGCTTGCCTTAGGAAAAATGGGTGTGGCTTTTGTACACACATGTGTGAGAGGCCAGCATGTTTCTATGCATATTGTATTTGTATATCTACAAATATATGTATATAGTATATGTGTATGCCTAATATATATCCATACCTGCCCTTTATATATGTGCATATATAGGTGTGTAATTATTACTAATGATTTTATTTTTGTTATATGAGTTGCTTGGCATTTATAAAGTAAAAGTATATTTTTCCCTCAAAAGTGACGTGTTTATAGAGAGCTAGAACATGGAGAAATGAGAATTTAAAATTGCCATTATTGAACACTGGGTTAGTGATTTTGAAACTAATTTTCAGAATTGTTTCTCCGTATGTCTTACTTTATCTCTCTCAACTTTTTTCTCCTACCAATAGAGATGTATAAGGTGATTAAAAATCACTTTTCCTTATAGATCATTAGCAATATAGGCTATCTATTGTTTAATATTCAGTCAGCAACATTAGACCATTCCACTTAACTTTCTGAATCATATAAATAATAGAATGCTCATAAATTCAGAGATTTTGCATGTATATGCTGTGAGTGGTAAGAAAGAAGGTAATAAATGCTGCCAATTGTTTTGAAGCCATAAGCTTAATTTTTAAAGGGCCAAAAGACAGTGTTCAAAGCAGCCACAGTCTTCTGTCATGCAATTATCTCTGATCTGACTTGCCATACCAAGTATGTGAAGCTTTCTTAGTCTCTATGATAATTACTAGTAGTCTGCAATTTACCAGCCCCACCTAGGAAGAACCTGATCCAGGTAACAGATTTTTGCTTTTAAATGCAGACTGCGAGACCAATCATACAAAAAATAAACGGAAGTATAGAAAAATCATTAAATTAATGCATATTACTTTACCTTTGGCATCAATTACCAGGTGCTAATGTCAATCTTTTTGCTGAAGATTTTGTTTCAAGTTGAAACAAAACCCCACCAAAATTATGCAAACAAATTAGTGGCTTTATTTTCCTTTTTGTAGTTTTGTTTGCTTTGTTGCTAACAGGAGTATGGCTTAAGGATCCCTAGCCCTTTTCTTTTATGAGTAGTACTTTGAGTACTTGCTGGTGACAAGCTTAGACGAGGCTAAGAGATGTCATGTTCCTAACACCCATGATGTTGCTGAGCAAAAACTATGCAGTCCTGTCCTTATGAGTAGTATTGAGGAGTATGAGCAGTTGAGTGATCCATTCCTAAGCTCCGTCCAGGGAAACTTTTTGGTTAGTTACAGAGAGTTGGGTAGGCAGTTTTGGTTTTCCTTTGTTCTGCTTGCCTATCGCTGGCCTGGAGCAATAGTTTTGGCTTCAACTATGACACCACACTGTGCCCAGTTTTGGGCTGCATGTTTATGACAGAGACACAAGTGAATCAGGCCTCTGCTAGCATTATCAGCAGGTAGGAGAATATGTTGTATGAGAAGAGACTGATAGAGCTGGATTTGTTCAGCCTGGGAAAAGATTTTACTAACTGAGACTAATCACTTTCTCCTGCTGCCTGAGGGCGTGGTTGCAGAAAAAGAGAACCAAAGCCATGGTTCTCTCAGAAACAGGGAAAATATATGAAGCAACATTCACAACTTGTAATGATAGATTTCAGACTAGATACAAGGAACCACAGTTATTGTAGATAAGAACTGAAACAGGTGGTCCAGGGAGCTTGTGGAACCTGCATTCAGGAGGCAGTGAAAAGAGACCTCTTCAAGCTTGATTTTTTTTCTTGAGATTCCAAGCCTTCAGTGCTTTTACCTTGGTTTTATGGTCTGTTACAAATGACACCTCTCGCTACATATCACCTGTATGACTCATTCATGCTGCCATATTACTTTGAGAGTCTTTCAACAATTAAAGTTGTTTTGTAAACAATTTTTTGTAAAAAATCGTTTCAACAATTAAACTTTGTTTTCAGAAAATCTGGGGAAGTAGTAGGAATGTATTCTTATTTTGCAGGTAACTAATGGGTGGGTATAGATGTTACAGGAGATCTTCTGAAGAGACACATATTTCCTAATTGCTTTTTCCTGTCCTATCCCTTGCAAAGGTTAAGTAAGGAACTGTGCCCAAATCTTTTGGACCCAAACCCAGTGTTCTTACATTTTACAAGCCTTTCCAATCTTTTCTTGTTTGTGGTAGTAGCTACTAGCTATCTTCCAAGTTTGAAAGGTATACTCCAAACTTCTAGGCTGCTAGAACTAACAAAAATCTGTTTTTATTTGAAATAAAGTATGGTATTCTGTTTTTTACTCTTTGTTTAAAAAAAATACAATCATTTTCATTATTACCTCTAAACCTGGAAGATGCAAATTTCACATGTAGAAGTTCCAGTACACTGAAAATAATAACAGTTGTTGATATTGAGGGTGAGGAATGGGATTTTTAGTGAGAGCAGGTCTAATATTCTGATAGAGGGTTCTAATATTAGTCTTATTGCATATGGTGTCATGTTCTATGGAATGTTTTGGGATAGACTGATTCTATTCAATTCCTTAGGATTTGTTTCAGAATGTGGTTAAGCCTTTGGAAATGCCCATTAGGTACTCCTGCAGCATGATTAGCTCAAGAAAACCTGTACAGATGCCATTGTGAGTGTGGGTAATGGTGGTTTCATTTAGTGGTGCAAGATTTTGTCCAATGTCAATTTTACTGTTTGATTTAGTTGAATGATGAGACGTATTTCTTATAATGTTTTTTGTTTTGTTTTCCACTGGGAAATCATTTTAGGTGATGTAAAGTTACAATATGGGACATTTCATTAGTGATTAAATGTAAGTGTGACTACCATGATTATTTTTCTAAGTATTTTTATCTTTCTGATGATGTATGCTGAGCTCAGACTGAACCAACAGTATAGTATTATACAAGAAAAATGGCTTTAATTATTTCCTTGTGCATCCCCCAATCCCTTAAAAAAATTCCCACAACAAGCAAGCAAACAAACTTCTCTTACCGCTTCTTCCTCCTTCAGTTCTACAACAAGTGTTCATACTTAACTCTGTGGAAAAACAAGAATCCATGAGCCAAAAATAACTTACCTGTTTTAGAATACGTAATTATTTGAAATAATGTAAAAGTAATTTAAATGGCTAAACAAGTGCAAAATCTGTTCCTTCTCCAAACATATGATGTGCAGTTTATGACTGAATCTGTTTTAAATTAGTGCCTATATTTTTGGTTTGGTTTTCCACTTAATGTGTCCAAAGAAGCAATTTAATTTTGCCCATACAATTTCAACTTCAGCAACCAGGTAATATGTGCATATGATGGATTTTCTTATTTTTAATGTACTACAGTGAATGTTATGGTCCCGGTAATGACTGTGTAAATAATGAGTAATTCCAGTAAGTTCTGGGTAGATCTGCCCTACGTGCATAGGATTATAATTTGTTTATGAAACTTCAAATTTTATGGCTAAATCCGAAAAAAATTTAGAGGTGGGTGTCCTTGTAAATATTTGTGCTTTTCAGCTGTTAGGAACACTAATGTTCCTAATTTTTGTGACATATACTGAGATATTGTTGGAAATACGAGTTCTTGTGCAAATCATTATTTACACTATGGTTTGGAGCTTTTTGCACAAAAAGCTGATTCTAGTGATGGCTTCCTCATTTATTTAAAACTTTTGGCACATTGGAGTAGGAATTTGTTCTCTTATCTGTGATTTATGCAGATGTTGTCTTTTTTGGGTGACTGGTCAGTGGTATTCAAAGTCACTTTCTGTGAACATAGCAATTAATCATCTTTACCTTGAGCCCTTTTTGCCTATCAAAAGAAACCAGGGAACAGAGACTGGACTTTCTCCTACATGTGTCAGCTACAGGCTCTTTAGAGAGGGGGGTGAAAGACTGTGTTGAGACATTTCCACTGAAGCACTAATAATGTGTATCACTGCTTCTTACACATGGAAAAAAAAAGATGGGGGAAAAAGAAAAGGATGGAAATTACCCTTTCACTGCATCTCCATGTCTTGATTCCAGTGTGTGTTATACTGTGTTCTGAGTACCTATGGTTTAATGATTTGACAGAGGCCTAATTGCCAATTCTCTCTTGCTTTCAGCTGCAGGGCTATAGAAACTGCCAGGAGGTAGTGTGGAGAAAGGTAGAGCCATGGTTTTGAAATAGATGTTTTGTGAGGAAGATGTATAGAGGATAAGCTGAGGGTATAACATAGAATCATTTCGATTGGGATAGACTCTTAAGGTCATTGAGTCCAATCACTATCCTAACACTGCCAAGTCCACCACTAAATCCTGTTCCTAAGTGTCACATCTACGGATCTTTTAAATAACTCCATTGATAGCAACTCAACTACTTCTCTAGGCTGCCTGTTCTGCTGTTTAATAACCCTTCTGGAAAAGGGTGAGGAAATTCTTCCTTCTATCCAAACTAAATGTCCCCTTGCATATCTTGAGGCCATTTCTTCTTATCCTATTCCTTGTTACTTGTGGGAGGAGACTGATCTAAATGAGTAATGACATAGGAGCTGTGAGGGAACAAGCCAGAAAAATTTAGCTAGTGAACATATTTTAGGCACCGTATCAGTAGGTGTGTTTTTGCATGGCTTAGTGAAAACCAGGAAATTTCTTTCTAAGCTTTCAAATGGTGTATTTGACACCTTTGAAGGATATTTTTTTTTTAATTAATAAAGTTGCTGCAGTATAAATTTGTGAATATTATTTCTGGCTGTTACTATTTTAATTTTGTGTAGTGACTGAAAGCCACAGTAAAGGAATAATCTTCCAAAAGTGTCTAATTTGAGCATAGCCCTATGAAACAATTCCCATGGAATGCTTTTCTCTTTGGTCTTGCAAAGGGAATACTACAGCAATACTTGTTTTCTGAAACTTGATAAACTTCAAATACGTTTTTTCATTGTGTAAACCCATAATTTCTGGAGACTTGGATTATTGCCCTGTTGAAGGCTTCTTTTCCCTTTATTTGGGAATGTGTGCATGTTAGATTGCTCTTTAGGGATCTCCGCATCCTTGGTAACATTCTGAATTGACAGAAGAAAATGGCAGACAAAAGAGATGAACATGTTCAGAGACTGTTGCAGTTGTTGTTGGTTGATTTTGCAACTTGTTGGAATATTTTGTAATTAGTAGTAGTTTTTGTCCTGTTTTGTAGATCTTTTTAAGCAAATTGACCCAAAAGTTCTTTTCATTAAGAACAAAACCAAAATCCTGCCCAAAACTATATAACAAGGTTACCAAAGGCTTTATGTATTTTTGCACTGATTTAAAGAGGTTTTTTCATCTCTACTAGCAGGGCTTTTTTGAGTGAATTTCCTATAAACTGATGCTAAAGCCAGTTTTTCGTATTGTTCCTTTCCTTCTCAAAAGTTAAATTCAAAATAGAAGCTGTGATAAGAGGAAATTCAAGTCTAAATTGGTTGTGAAGCAAGTGAAAGGACCACAGAATGATTACAAACAGAAAGAGATACCCGTCTAAGATGCATGTTTCTCCTAGTCTGAGAGCCAGACTTTTCCTGCTGATTTTGGTATATTTGGTATTTTTCCAGAAGTGTGATTCAAGTTTCAACACAACAGGGGCTTTTAGATCCTTTGAAATACACAAATACTAAACTATTTACTTTGGGGCAGACATTCAAGGTTTTTGTGGTTTTTTTTCGTTCCAGAAAGCTTGAGAAGAAAGACAAATTAGAGGAAAAAATATCATAAACTCAAAAGAATCCAGACAGGACATTTAGAACATCAAAACAAAGTGGTGGAGATGAGGTGTTTCTCTGAAAGTAATGGTTTTTCTTGTAACCATGCATTTCTACATTTCTCCACAAGGCTTCCCACAACTTACCACAGTCATCTTCTATAGTTAGTGGAATCATTTATTGGTCGTTAAGAATAATTCCTCTACTATGGCCACCATCAGAGGTTGTAAGATTATTGTTTCAATTTTACTAATATTTCCTTTCTGAGTGCCAAGTGATTGGATAGGAGTTCAATGAGACCTTCACCACTACACTGCTTTGCAGTGGGGATTTGGATCTTGTGATTTTTCCAGTGGTTTAGGGTTAGTTTCTGTTCGCCAAATGAAGCAGTTTCTTCAGGAATTTTTTAAACAAATGAAATCTGGTGGTAAAAGCTCTGACTTTATATAAATCAGGAGATAGGAATGCCTCTCTCATCACAATTGGGGTTTTATTTATATTTGGTGGTTTTTTTGAGACCTTCTGCAAGTACTTTGTGATCTATTCATTGCCTCTGATTGGTAACTTTATCTTCCTAGATCTCAGTTTAGTTTTAGGTCTTATTTATGCTTGAGGTCTTTGAAAACTTATCTCAAGGTGTCTTTTTTAATAGCACTGGCAGTTTGGATTTTTTCCCACTTTTTTTCAGCTGTTGCAAGTCTTTAGTCTCAGTTCCATAACATCTCCCCCCTCTATGCTATTGTACAGTTAAGTCTCTTTTCCTCATATATTGTAATTTAGTACTGGCTTTGATCATGACCATTCAGTTAAGTCTCCCTCTGCTTAATGACTGGGATCCTACACTTCCTGTATTTGCTATTCTTCCTGTTTCTTTGCTGTCATACCAATCTGTCATTTGGGAGACTTCATTCCTGAAGGACAGTTTTATTTAATTTGTATTGTTAAGCAGCTTATTTGAACTCAGAATCATCCTTTTCACTTGAACATTTTGCTAATCCCTTTCTTCCTATGCTCACCAATATCTGCTAGAATGGGGCTTCTCAAGGGCCTAGGTCACATTTCAGTTACTTTTGGTGAAAGGTAATAGCAAAAACTTTTTAGTGCCTCATGATCAATTGCTACTTGTTTAAACAAAGTTCTGATATTCACTTGCCGTGTGAGGTCTGAGGTTGTCCTCTAATTTTGGCGGCAGTGGGCTTCGAAAAGAGGCCTTTCCAGGTCTAAGTTTGGCCTATCATCTTTGGGAGACCACCAGCACGTGTCAAAAGGCATCATTTTCATCTGTCATATGTTCTGTGCTTTTAGAAAAGTTAATCCAGTCTCTTTGGTTAGTGTTATTGTTTTGGCATTTTAATGCCAAATATTACCTAAATTTGCTTCTGAATCCACTGCTTAGCTCTGATTATGACATTCAATAAGCTGTTGCTCCTGTTTGGCTAAGAGTGCCGTGCTTATTTTTCAACACTGCCACCATCACATGCTGGCAGCTTTGGACCTATTTTGCCAAGGAATATAATTTCTTCTTTCAATCTGACTTCTTTCCACCATGTATCATTTCCAGCTGCTTTGCACACCACTGTAGTACCATTTTTTTTTTAAATTAAATAGCCTTCTACTTATTTGGTTTTTGCAAGAACATTTGGACATGAGTGTTTAAGTGGTTTATCACACTTCCACAAGAAAGCTTTTTATTTTTAGGTGAGAAATTCTGTTTGCTTACAAGGCCTGATGGATGGCAGAACTGCTAAGAATAGCTTGAGCAATGTTACATTTTCAGCAAAGTACACAGTTTTGGTAGGTACTATAGGAAACACTTGCTCCAGCAACTGTAGAGAGATTTTATGATCCTTCTCTGTTATTTTTGGAGTGTGTGTGTGTGTTGAGAGGATTGGCTGACCTTCTCTGTGATTTTTTTGCCTGTAATAAGACAGGAAGGGACATAGTACTGCCTTGCACCTTTTGCTTCAGATAAACTTCATGGATGATTTGAGTCACAGATGTTTTGCCCTGGAGGCCTATAAACCTGAGAAATTTAGTTGAGCTAAGTGACTTTTTATGATAAGTTTAAGTCAGTCCAGCTTTTAGGCAGTGAGTACGTTTTGTGCCTGTTTTGTATTGAAATCAGTCTCATATGCTAAATGTTCACAATGACAGTGTTGAGCTCATTTCTAGTTTATAGATCAGCTTGCTTAGACCCAGGCCAGTAACTTTACAAATTCTTCTAAATGTCTTTTTATTTCTGCCTGAACGGAAAGTAGTCTTAAAAATCCCACACTTTTAATGGAGTTGACTGTGTTAACAAGTAATACAGTGCCAATGTATTGGATGAAGAAATAGTCTGAAGTAGTCAGTATGATGATTCCTACATCTAGAGTCTGTACAGTTGGAGAGATGCACTTCCTAGCTGGTTTAGTTTGGTTCCATGGGCTAAATATTCCTTCCTCTGCACTGAAGCTGTTCATAAGAGTGCTTATTTTTTTCATACACTTATGTTACTTTTGGATTGAAATGGTCCACAACTGGAAGAAAAATCCTTCTCTAGTTTCCACAAGAAATAATCCAGCTTGCCTGCACCAAAATCTCCTCAAGACCTGAAACAGACTGAAACATGTGAATGACTGAAGGACTTGCTTTAGAAACACAGTGTTGATCCAACTGAAAACACTAATGGAGACATAAGCATTATTTTTCTCAGCAATAAACTCTTTTACCAAACGAAGTAGTTAACAGACAAATTATGTGGAATACTGTTTTACAGTATTTAAATCTAGTAACCACATAGTTAACACCAATGGGGATATATTATAGGTGGGAAGGTGATTTTGTCTAAAACAATGCCTGAAACAAGGTGTGTTTCATTTGCTTACTGTCACATGAGCACCAGAATGGGTATGATGTCCAAGAAGTCTGTCCAAGAGTGCGACATCAAGCTATTTCTGTCCAGGTGTTAGGCTGTGGATTGGGTTCTGTCCAGATGTTAGGCTTGTGCCATGACACAAAGGGCATGCTTCAACTCCTGACATCTCCTGAGTTCTTAGCTTGTAGGTTGCCTTTTGGAGAAAACAGTGTTTTCATTATTTTGCCCCTTTGTGAGTGGTCAGGCTTTGATCACTGCTCTTTGTCTCCAGATCTGGGTATCTTTTTGAAGCCTGAGTGACCTGGGAGTTTGATAACTTGCTAAATTTTGTGCCATTAACACAGGACATTTTGGGAGCCTTGTCTGCCTGACTGTTCCTCTGCGTGCTACCACATCCAGGCATTCCCACTCCTTCTCAGTTTGGGTACCATTGTAGTTTTCAGCAGTTTTCCTGCCAAAGATCAAATACTAATGGGATGTTATGTTCTGTGCCTTAGTTTTTGGTCTCTCTGTGACATTTTTTCACAAACATTTTGGTAAAAGGTAAATCTTTGACAACTTGTGGCTGTAGTGTTGAATTTAGGCTAGGAGAGCAGAGGGCAGTTTTTGGCAGGTCATGAAGGCCAGTAACAACTTTATAAGCTACAGATATTTAAGGCATGTGGAGATAGAAAGAGGAAGTACAGAGCGATTCTGAATTCTGTGCCTTGTGTCGGCAAGATAAAGATGCTGATCAACAGAGTACACTGACTTTCTCTCTGAAGAATATATACCACTAAGTTAAACAAGCCTACTCAGGAGCCTGTGTGATCCAAGAAGACTCAGACAGTATGGAAGAAACCATAATGGAACATATGGCTATATTATAACTAGCACGACAACCTGGCTGTGATGAGCCAATAATATCTGCAAAGACTCTTGCTTGGCAACAATCAAATCAACTTTGGAGACTACAAGACTTAACTATTTTTATGTTCAACTAACTGGAACTCCTGCAAAGTCAGTGTGTAAAGGTAACACTGCAGAGAAAAGGTGGTGAACTGAAAACTTAATGAAAACCAACACATTGATATACCCATCATACCCATATCTAAGAAGCATGGAATGACTATACCAAGAAAGGATTTTGCCATAAGAGCAGAACTTAGCAGAATTAGATTAGTAAAACTCTGAAGCAGTGTCTGTTCCTTGAGAGCAGCTTGATATGATTAAACTTCTTGTGAGTTGATATCAGCAGGAGCTAGATATATCACACAGATCTGGGCCAGTGTTTGAACCAAGTAACTTCGATCTGAGAAACTGGTAATTCAGATTTTTGCTTAAATATCAGTTAGAGGATATAATTGATGGGGAAATGAGCTCAAAGAAGCTGGTAAACCAGACCTCCTAAGCTTTCCTTGTTCACTCCAGCATGTGCAGTTTTCAGTTTCTTCCCAGCTCCATCTTTTTCTGTATCATTGTAGTTAGCAGGAGAATCTACCAAATAGTCATGAGTACCATATCAAAACCTTCATGAAGTGGTTTCTGGATGAGACTCACTGGTGCTTTGAGAGCTGATGGAAGCAGCTTTAAGATATGTGAGACAGAGGAAGATTTCAGAAAGTTTGAAGTAAGACAGACATTCCTTTTTGTATATGTTCTGGCTGACACTTTGTTCTTTAGCTTTTAATTTTTTGTTAATGCTATGTTGTTTGCTGGAAGGCATTTTCCATCGAGGCTGAAATGTTTTCTTGGCTGGCCTGGAGACAGCATCCTGTCCTGACAGGTGAAGGCTGATTCTCAGCTGCTCACACCTGTGTGACCTTTTGGACTGTGCAAACCACCTCCACCTGTATTCAGTATGCACTGTGTAAAACGGGAAGGCTTGGTTTTTTGCACAGAATTTGGATTAGGTTTTGAGGCTTTCCATATCTCTGTCATATGGTTACAAAATCCTGAATGATGCTGTGTTGACATGCAACACGGGAAAACTGAGGAACACTGGTATTTACCCAGGGAATTAAATGTCAGTGAGGTTGCTCCAATTTTGCCACATGAATTCTTCTAGGAAATAGAGACAGGATGTACTGTTCCACCTTACTCTCAAGAGCAAAAGGAATGTTGTTGCCCATGCTTGTTTACCATAAATATTTAATACTGCATATATTAGTAGAAATGTGTGTGTATATATATCTAGTGAGAAAGAGATATAGCTGTTGATATAAATACATATAAAACCCCCAAACCCTGTCAAAACAGGAAACATCTTTGCATCTGCTTTTTCTCTGGAGGAAAGATCAAAGAAGAAACAATGTGCAACACATGTTAGTCACATGGCTTAATGCAGTGTGATGTATAAAATACATACAGAATGCAAAATGCATGCAAATATGCATGCAAAATACATACAAATATGAATTTGCTTCCAGTTTGGTGGTTGTTTGTAGATTATCTCTACTGAAATCTGGTCAAAATAGTCTAAAATTGCATATTTATATATCAGTATATATATTTATGTGTCAGTGTAAGACAACTGAATTACTCCTCACACACCTAATTGATTTTGAATGGTAAGACTTGAAGAAGACTTTCCAAAACTTTCCATAACTTTTCCAAACTTTGTGTATATGTTACTTAAACCAGTGCTTTTCAGTCATGAGCTTTTGTTTATAGACTGTGTATTTCCAGGACTGATTTTCTGAAACATATAAAAACTGTTAAAAGATTAAAATGATGAGTCCTGTAGCAGTCCATTTTTATTTTACGATTTATGCTAATTTATTTACATTGATTTAAAGCTTAATGAAAGTGAGATTTTATTTTCTACAGTTGGCAAGAACTGGTTTTTTTCAGTTGTCAAAGTATGAAAAATCGTGTTTTACCAGTAGAAGTGTTTGCACTCTATCTCAATTGGTATTGCAGCAATAGTCAGTTGAAAATTTGTATGTTTTAACAGTCTTTCTTATGAATTACATGTTTTCATTATGATGGCATTACTGTTTTAATTAATTAATATTCAAGTGGGAAGTGCTCCAAAAGCTAATCAAAGCTATTAAGACGCACACATTGATACAAACCTTACACCTTGTGTGACAGAGTGTAAACCTGCCCCCAGTGACTTCCTAGTAACTCAGTAGTGTAACAAGAGCCCTTTTAGAAAGTGACTTTAATAGTACATGGTTGGGTTTACTGTTTTGTTGCACTACAGAAGTTAATAAAACTAAATCAAAAAGGTGTGTTAAGGTAACTCGACATTGTGCTTTTGTTTGCATACACATGCTACCAGGCATTATGTATGCAGCAAATTATTAACAGGTTAACAGGTATAAGCTATTGAATACATTGCATGTTTGGTGCGAAACTGTACTGTGCAAGATTGTGTAGTACATTCTAGACACTCTGAAATTATTCTTTTAATGAAGAGTAGTTGTGTAATTCAATTAAAACCTGACAAGATAGGTGACAACTTTTTGTAGAACTTTTCCAGTGATTAATAGCAGTGTTAGCAGTTTACTTAATGCAAAAGACAGAGTCCCCTTTTCTGAGGTTTTTTTTCAGTTGTCTGACATTAAGGGCAGAGCATGGATGCTATTTTTAAATAGAATTCAGCAGATAAATAATTTATCCTTAGCAAAGTCTGGTATCTCCCAGCAAAAGAATTTTTAATTAACATCTGCATAACAAGTCTGAAATGTGCTAAATTTGTTACATTTGCATTCTAAATTGATTATTAATATAGTATTTCAGGAGTGTAGAGCAGGAGTTATTTATATTTTTCTCCATCTCAAAACAAATCAGATTTGTACTTGTGTCTTTCTCTTTAGTCTTATATCTTAAATATGATCCATTGTGAAGGTACAGAATGGAGTTTGTTATTATTTTGTGCCAGCAGCATTTGTTTATGAGCTTAAATTTGTGGGCTGTTGTAATATTTGAACTCCTATATAAAATTATATTCTAAACAGCGTATTGCTTAACAGGAATGCCGAATGTATCAAAACAAAAATACCTTTCCAGCAATAACCACCTTGAAAGTAGAAAATAACATGGCTGTCAATTTTTTTACTTGATGCAGATGAAGATACCAAACATTCATAATTATATTTTCCCTCTAGTTACAAATAATGTCACACATAAATCACATAATTGTGGTAGCAGACCATTAAATATTGTGCAAGCCAAAAGATTAGGAGGGTTTCACTTGTCCTTTTTTTTCCCTCTGTGGTTTACTGTTACTTAGAATGAATTTGAACATAGATTAATTTTAAGTTAAATGGACATGACACACACTGAAGATGACATAATCTTACAGCTATAGTTACATGAAGAGAACTCCTGCCATCTCTAGATGTACTGCCTCTTCTCTGTCTATTCACATTTAGTCATCGTTACTCCCACAGATTTTCTCAAAATTGCCATAACTTCTCAGTCTCATGAAAAAGTCAATGTTCTACACAGTTTGCATTCTTCACATTTTGAGTAATACATATTTTGTAGTTTTTGAAAGTATTGCTACCTGAATGCCTGGCTGAGGCATGACCACTGTTCTGCTGTGTGCCACTTGGAACTGAATATGTTCTCTGTTTTTATGAAAGTGCTCAGCCCTCCTCAGATCACTGCACATGCTTTCTAGCCAGAAGAAATTTCATAAATGTAACTGGCCTAAAAAACTTTGATTCTATATAATGTATCCTGCTCTTTTGAAACACCTGCATAAATCTTGCTAGTGATAATGGACACTGCATGCTTATGAAGAGGGAGAAGGATAACCATGTGTCTGAGATTTATATCATCTTTGTGATGTTGTTCCTAATGATTTCTGTGTTGTATTCGCACACAAGTTTTTCTTCACAGGGTTCATATTAATGTCAGTAGGAGGAATGTTTTCATAACTGCAGAGTGTAATTGTTTGTTTTTAACTACATAACATATGAATCAGTGCTCAGAAACCAAGATTATTGGAGCCAGAGAAATACCTAGAGAGAGAGAGACATGGGTGAAATAGTTATAAATATGCACGTAAATTTAGGTATCTTAATCTAACATAATATGTCTGAAAATGCAAGGCATACTTAAGATGTTGATCTTGACACTTGGAAAAATAAGAGAAATGTGAGCATTCTGAATCAGTTTATAAATATAACTTTTCTTTGGATAAAAAAAAGCAAACCCACCTGAAATCAAACTTAGAATTAAACTATCAGTCAATGGATAGATGTTCTAGAAAGCTTGTCCTCTACCTCATATTTTTTGAGTAGCCAGATGTAGCTAAGCACAAATCATCCAGATCTGAATGTAATATTGTTGTGCTGTAATCTTGTTGTGAAGTTAATGATCCAAGATCAGATTTTTTAAAGGGCTGTTATTATATTAAAGTTTTCTTGGTCTGCCAGCTTGTTCCTTTTGATTAGATTTTGCTTTTTGTATTTCATATTGATACAAGAATAAATCCTTCATATTTATAAACTGTTATCACACTGATCTTTTCTTTTTCTCTTCTTGACTTGACTGAAAGTGTGAGATGTATTATAAATCATAACTAGCCATTTTCTCACAGCATTTTAGCACTCTAAATGTGTATGGTACTTTGCCCTGTGATTTTTTGAATAATCAGTTTTATGTCTCTTTGTGTTGATTGAAAATGATCCCATGATTTGCAATATACAGTGTTTCTACTTCTGTGTGTCTCTTACATGTGCTATCCATATAGTTGCCACTAATATTGCATGGACAGTGAAAAAGATTGCAATATATGTGTTGTGTGTGTGTTTTAAACAGTTAAAATGTTTGGTCACTTTCTTCCTCCAAAGGTATGGGTGCTTCTTGTAGTTGGGCTTTTTGAAGTTAAGACTCCAAAAGAAAGAGATTGTTCAATGTCGCTTATTTTTATATAATTTTATAGAATGTTTTCTGTATTTGGGCAGTGTGGTCCAAATTATCTGCTTGTGTTAATAGGTATGAGATTGTATTATGGTTAACCTATGTATTGTATTCCATTATGGATAACCTGAGTAAATCAGGTGGTTAAATTAAAATGTGATTCAAATCTATTAATATTTTCATTTCCAAAAGTGTTGCAAAAAGTATGGATGAGAGAATTTAGTTGTATTCTTTGTATTTGGTATCAAGTGACCAAGATTTTTCATCTTGTGTACAAGTTCCTGTCATTGGACTGAACTAGCAGATCTTGTTCTTTCAACTGCTTCCTCAAAATCTCAGCTTTTCACCTGACTTGGATGACTTCACTTGACTAATCTGGCAATATTGGAGTTACTTAAGGTATTTGCTCTATGTGGCTAATCTGTGGTGCTGTCATCTGGAAATAATCTTAGGATCTCCTAGACACTGTGGGTCTCAATACTTGTGCCAGAAGAACAGTTAGCTGTCTGTGGACTCCTGAAGGAGAAAGAAAGAGGTACCATCCAGAGTTTTGTTTATGGTCGTGCCTGACTTCTTAGGGTTCTGGTCAAAAGCCGTACAGGTTTGAAATAGATTACAGAGTGTCTCCTCGGAGCGACTGTCAGTACACATGTTGCACTTTGGAGTATAATTGCACCTGAGTATAAGTGCAGCTGAGCTGATACAGCATTTTCTAGCAAAAGAATCTATCTTCTACCCATCTAGGGGTTTTTTGTGCTCTTCACTGAGTGCAGGGAGAGCAATGCAGATCTTCCATTCTTTAGTGTCTCTCAATTCTGGATTTTGCTTAGTAAAGCTTCCTGTGGCTTCTAGTCTCTAGTTTTATCTCTTCTAAGTTTATGAAAGTAATTTTTTAAAAACCCAAGCAAATAAGTTTGTAAATAATCTCAAATTATAAATATCTAGACCTTGTGTGGTGTTTTAAAATATGAGTTTGCAAAACCTGTGAATATGTATAGTATACACATGCATTTGTGTTACATTAAATTTAAGTGATTGTGCTCCTGCAATACTTTTGTTTATGATTCTGTTTCACTCTTTCCACAGGAATTAGACAAACAGAAAGTTGAATTATATGCAGCATCTTAAAACCAAACTACCTTTTCCCAAGTGCATAATTCAAAGGAAGAAAAAGCCAGTGTTCAGATGGAAAGAATTGTGCTGATATAGTCTGATGTTACAGTTCTGTAGTTCCACTAGAGAGAGACAAAAAATCTCAAGATAATTTAGTTTTCTAGGTCATTAATTACCTGTTGCTGCTTACAATTAAGAGAAATTAACTAAGAGATATGGATGTGACACTAACAGGCTCATTAGAACTTTTCAGTGGATTGAGGAGTGACACATACTGACTTTTACAAATAGGCTGAGTTTTTTCTGGTTAAATTGTCGCTGTTCTTAACTTTATTAAAAATATCTGCTCTCTTAATTTTTTTGATTAAGTCAGAAAGGCACAGTGAAGCTCTGGCAAAGGCCAACACCTGATGATTTCTTGCTTAATCAATGTTTAAATTGAATGTGACCTGGATCATTCAGCAACAAGGAACTTGCTTGTTGGATAAATATGGTTTGTGTAGGGTAATTTTGCATGTTACTAATTGCAGAGAGCAGTGTGCTGCTCCAGGAGCCTTTGAAGAAACTGTGCAGTAGTTTCTATCACACGTTCCTTTATGAGATACTAGGGAATTAGGTGTTTTTTAAGTTGTGCGGTGTATATTGTAATGTGTTTTGCCAAGACCTGGCAATTTTTTTGTGTAATGTTTGTCTGGGCGCAGTGGGGGAGTGTTTGAGATGGTCTGTGCTTCCATGTCCTTAGCATGCTGCAGATACTCACCTCCCAGTTGTTATACCTAGATGGTACAGGCTCTGCTTTCCCACTGTTTGATTCATAGACTTATGTAAGAAGGAGTTGGCTGAGATTCAGCTAGAGGTAATTCTCATAGGAAGTATGAAAAAATTAGTGGTGTGTTATCTGATTCCACTGTTGAGAAAGAATGCTTGCTTCTTTAGGAAATCTCATCTTTTACCGATTTAATAGATTCTGCTAATGCTATGACATCATAGTTGGAGACAGCTTTTTGTAAAAGGAACATTTTTATTAATTTTTCTGAGAATTACTGGTCAATGAGTGAATCTTCTCAATTTAGAGCCTTTGTTTTAGTTTGGGATATGGGTATTGAAGGGCTGTTGTCTGTCATGGCAAGCCAATTGTTGGATTTTTTTAAACATATTTAAATTGTAAGCTTGTCCAAAGCTTTATTTAAAAATAAATAAATGTTTAAATGCTGTATAGATGTATCAATAGAATAAAATTCTAGTCTGAGATACATGGTTGTCTCTCTTGCAATGAAATAGCAAGAGTTATATGCACACATGTTATGAACTGACCTAGGCTTTAAGCATTTTCTCAAATAGCTATAAAATATGAACATAATTTGATTTTATTTCTCTGTATGAGGATCCCTAAAAGAGCTCAAAACAGTCAAGAACAACTTCTTCACAGATAAGTACTGTGATTATTTCAAGTGTTCACCTTCTACATTGCATTTCTTGCTTTACTTTTTTTTTTCTTTTTCAGCTCTGCTATTGCCTTTTTTAAAATTTTATTTGTATGCAGGATATGCTTTTGACTGGCAGGAGATCCTAAGCTCTTATGAACAGTTGTGAGTCTGATTAGAATCTTGCCCATGGACAGTAACATATGTATCAAACCTCTCATCCAGCCAGCCCTTATACCTTTAGGGAAAATCAGTTTGTTAACAGCTTTGCTTATGCTTTCTGCGTTTATAGCATACTTGTACTGCTGTTTCTGCTTTGATACTAAGACCATTTCAAATTTCATCCAAATTATCAAATAAAGCTGCAACACTGCAGTGACCAGGAAAACAAGAGGCTGGACAGTAACAGATTTATGATTGAAATTCTTCCAGTTTTGCATTCTTACAATTCTAATATCTGTGTTCAAGAGTTCCAGCAGTTGTCTACAATAACTGGAGAACTATTTCTTTACATATGGGTTTTATTTTATTTTAATTGAAAGAAAATCCTACTGAACAAATAAACAAAGCTGATAAAATTTGAGAGTTAGTAAGCCAAATTCTTGTCATCAGCATACTACATTATTTGGGTGATAGCTTAGTTCAACCTTTCTGCATATCACTGCTTCATTTTAACCTAAGAAAAAAGATGTATTTCTTTGCAAAGTTTCAGCCTAAAAACAGTACAGTATTCCTTGAAGAAAAGTCTGTTCTGCATGTTGAGAATAAATCAGCATTATGGATTTGGGATTTCCTTTACTGGGCTGTTTTATGCCTAAACACAGATTTCTCATGCATGCAGGACTTAACTGATGTGGCATAATATAGCGATGTATGTGGGGGAGCATTTTTCCCATCAGCTGCCATTTCCTTTCCCAACTCTTTGTCCACTGTTGCGTGTATATATTAATTATATAATTAATTTGGTCTGGAGTACTACCTGATCTTACTAACAGAATTCTGACTGGCAAATGAGACTTGATCGGAGTCCTTGTCGTCTTCGTGGAGTGTGGGTTAAGGCTTCATAAGTAAATCTAAGATCAGAGCATAGGAGAGTTCTCCTAAGAACTTTGTGCTTGTAGTTATGTACACAGGCACAGACACCTCCAGAGTTTGCCAATGTCTTGGATAAGTTCCTGCTTGTTAATGTAGCAGAATTAAACTGCAAAGACAATATTACTAAGAGCTTGAAGGAAACAGCTGGTAGTTGAAGATCCTGCCGAGGAAAAAAAGCTTTTTTGTGGTCATGTGTGTTACTTCTGCCTTACATCTGTTGCTTGCTGAACATGGAAATACAGGGGATCTGTGAAGGATGCTTCAAGACCTGTCTTTTTTTGGAAGACAGGATAGGACCACATAATTTATTAATAAACTCACATATGTAGATGTTTTAGCCCTTTTGTCTTAAAGCTGGGATTTAAGAAGATGAAGGCTTTAATCCTGTCGGCAGGTGCTTAGCTTTGTAATAGATTCAGTTTGAGTGTAAGCATAAAAAATGGTTGGAGGGTCCTGTGCTGCCTCACCGTTGTTATACACTGGCAACTCTTGTTGTCGTCATGTATAGCAGTTTTTACTGCGTTTAATAAAAAGCAGAGAAGCGTTAGTAGTGCACCAAAACACTCCAGTACTCCTCTCACTGCGAGGATCAGAGAAGTTGTTTAGTATTTACTTGTTAAGACACCCATGCTGACACCAAAATTCCTGCAAAATGTCTGCAAGCTAGTTAATTTCTGTTAATTTGGTAGTTTCAAATGACCTTATTTCATGTTGCTATCTTTAGCTGTTTCGTTGTAAAACACAGGAAAAGTTTTTTTCACTATTATTTTGACTGCTTTGAGCATAGTCCTATACCTGTGATCACCGTGGAAATCATAGCAATGGTCTGCTTTTTTATATGTAATTCTGTGGGAATTTTTTAAACTTTCTATTTTAATCTTATTCTTTATTTGTTATCTGCCTAGAAACCACCCTCTTGATCACATAATTTTCAGACTTCTGACATTTGAATGCAATGAATACATGGAATTCTTAATGCTGGGTGATTTTAATCTTTACAAAACCCCTCAAGCAATGGCATGGATTTCTAGATGTTTTGTTCCCTTTCTCATTTTTGAAAAGGTGGCTTGTTTTAAAAAATGTAAGGCTGGTAACTGTTTTTATTACTAATGCTCAAATATCAAAGCAGGTGTTCCAACAGACTTTACTTTCAGCTAATCATTATAACTGCTTATTCTAAGCTTAGCTGGTGTGAGTTAGCTCTCTTTGGCAGAAGATTATTTCTCTTTCCTGAGGTGTAGGAAGCTTTTCTAATTTCTTTCTTGACATGCAAGTACAAGCAGAGAAGACTGAATAGGACTGGTTTGATACAGTATTTTGTCATGACATGAATCTCCACATGTTTTTTTTGAAAATGTTTAATGCAACACATAAGAACATTCATTAAATCACAATGAAAAATATTTTGAAAGGAGAGGACCCATTATAAGACATATTGTCGGGAATCTGGACTGTAGTGATATTAATGTTTTAGTTCATCCTTGTACTGAGACTGTTGCAGCAAATGCACTGATAAATACAATAAAATGAGGGATAGTTATTATAATTCATTTATACTAAACATCTGAAAAAAAAATTCATTGCTAGCTTTTGCACTTTCTCTGCCACTGCCAAAGTTTTAAGGTTTTTATATTGTACACAGAGCAGATTTCTCCGGTGTATATAGGTGATGTTCAAATTATTCTGCATCCCTCTTATAGGGAAGAATACTGTTTGAAAGGTACAAGCAGATTTCTATACCTATATGAGTAAAGGAACAGTTTAGTTAGAACTCCTAAAATACATTAAGCTACATTGGTTGCATTTTGTAAACAATTTCATCTGAAGTCTTCTTCCACCTGTTCCAGCCAAGTAGTTGCAACACGTTTAATTTTTAGAAAAAAATGCTAATGACAAGCGTCCATGCTTTCCAAAGTGGATCTATAGTACAGTTAAAACCAGATTTGCCTGCCTTATTTTATATTTCAGTGATTGAAGTTCTGACATAGATTTCTTCTGATTGTGCTGACTAAAGAAAAGTTGGGTTGTTGGGTGTTTTCTTTGAGAAAAGGTGAATAGTGGAGGTACAGAATTTTTCAGAGTGTTGTCATTATACAATAGTTTGTTCCATAAAAGTTAGCACCTATTGCTTGTGGGTCATTATATTTGACTGGAAATTTGGAGGGTTTTTTTTCATTTTTACAAAAGCTGATATGCAATACATTGCAGTCAGAGTGCTGTCATACGTATTTTCTCTGCACACACTCATGCTTCCCACCAGTTTGTGGTGGTTGTAGATTCACTTTTGGACTAGTGGGAATCTTGTGATATAGATTGAGAGTTAAACTGTTAAAATAGGTGGAGGAATGCATGCAAGAGCAGTTTTTCCTTAGGGAGATCAGAAGGACAAGTGTACTGCTGAGTGTGCTGCCAAGGACAAGAAAAGGGTGCTGTGTTTCCTTTTTCTGTGAGGGAATTGGGTCTGTGGAGGATTTGGCTTAAATGAGTTGGGATGAATGGGTTTGAGCATATGAAAAATCTGCTTGGAGATTGTGGTTTATGAATGAAATACCAACTGTGTTTTCTGAGATAATTTTTGGATTTCCTTTGTCTGTGGTAGCATGAAGGAAAGAAGTGGTTTAACTTCTTTCAATTTAAAGACCAGTCTGATTTTTTGCTGGGTGGCAGGCATCTGGTTTGTGATGACTGTCTGCTCTTCCCACAATACTGTGTAAATTCTACCTCTGCTTAACAAAGCAGGTTACTATGTGATTTGCTATTATAAGTTTACAGTAATTTTGACTTCTAAGTCTAGTTTTAAATGTTGAAATATTTTGAATGGTGAAGTCATGTTCATTTGATAATGTGACATTCGTGATATGATGCTGCACTGGTATTTATTAAAGTTTAATTTCCCTTTAGTTATAGAATAATTTTGGATTTTCAAGTATCTCTGAGATTACTTGGAAAATTGTTGTCCTCTGTTTAAATTGTTTGAAAGTAAAAGTTAAGGTAGTGTTCTGAATTATGAGGACCAGTACAGTGAATTTAATTTACTGTATACAGAGCTATTTTGTCTAATAAACATGAAGGAATTTGTTCTTAGAGATATGGGGTTTTTTGTATGATCACCAGGTTGGTAATGATAGATAGTGAGTAAAGCAATGAGATAATTCTGAATAGCCTTGTTATTGTTCTTGACAATAACTTTATAGACCACCAAAAGAGAGGTGCATATCATTTGGTCACTGAACAATTTTTTTAGCTACCTAAATTGGACTTGAGCATGTTGAAATGTAGAAAGAGATTTGTTGTCAGTGATAGAAATGGCCTTGCTGCTATCTTCTACATCTTACCTATGTATCTTGCAATATTTAGTAGACTTCTGTCTTTGCACATAAAATTTTTTGCACTTTGAGGGCTAGTTGAAGCACCATTGTATTTAACTTACACTACAGTGCTGCAGACAAAAATGCAGTGTATCAGAGACAAAATCATTAGTTTGGAAAGAATGCAAAATTATTTCTAAGTTGCTGTAGAACATGACTTTGTACTTTTTGGGGAGTTTTTTTTCTCTTTCCCACTGGCTTCAGTAGCATTAAAATGTAAAATAATCTTCAGGGCCAGTGCTGCTTTTCTGATCTTGTGTGATGTATTTCTAATACTAAACATCACATATTGATAATACATAGTATGTATGTAAAGGCAGTATGTGCAAGTTATGTCTTGGAACAAACAGATAACAGATGAATCCTCTTTCTGAATCCCACTATTAAGTTTGAGTTGTCATGTTTTCTTTGCACAAATTTGATAGACTAAATATGTGCTAAACCAGTGCTAAGAAAACTGGTTTTATTCACTCACTACTCTAGAACAATTGGAATACTATAATAATTCAGTGGCATGAAGATGCCTGATTTAAAAAAAAATAAAAATCTGCCTTTGTTGTGAGGAAAGAGTTAAGGATAAAATGAAGTTGTTCTATTGATCTACAGTCTCTGTGAAGTCTTAGCTTCACATAATTTTCAAAAAAAATTGGCAGAGAAAGTAGAATCCAGCAAATTATATTTACACATTAAACAACTTCTTTTTTCTTAAAAGCCGCAGTGGACACATCCTTGTACAGCTGGTATACATACAAACAATCTCTGCTTAACAACTGTTTACCTTTTTGTTCTAAAATATCTGAGAAACAGGCCTCTGATTTTCATCAGTTCCTGTTACTCTGTTGTCTAGTAGTGCCAGATTAGATATCTTAAAACTTAACTTTCCTTGGCCAGTTGTTCTGGGCTAACACAACAGTGCACATGCATGCATGCAAGTTCTTTAAGCTCCCAGAAAGGAAAAGGTACTGCAGTCACAGAGGTATATCTTCTCTTTGTGAGTAAAAACAGCTACACCCTGTTTGTATATGTCTGTATAACTAATATTTGCCATGGATTCTCAGTTAATTAAATTAACCTGACTGAGAGATATTGTCCCTTCGAGAGTCAGGCCACGGAGAGAGTAACAGGTTCTTATTTCTACTTGTATCTAAGGAGTGGTGAGGACAGCATGGTGGACCTAGAGGTTTGAATCCAGTATATAACCTCAGTACAGAATTTATATTATTAGGTGTTTTCTAATCTAAAACAAACAATCTGTGTTACAGTTTAAGTTGCAGTGAAGTAAGTGTGTACAGTTTGCCACAGACACAATCACACTTGAGGCCAGTCTCAAGGAGCATTGTTTCACTTTAAAAATGTAAAGCAATTACATTCTATCAACTACATACTATCTGTGGAGATTGACTAGCTTTCCAGCAGCGTGACTGGATTTGGCTGTAAAACTGCTAGCTATTTGGAAGATCACATTGGTACTCCCTGAAAAATTACACCGTTTACATAACTTTTTGGTCATCAGGTTTATAAATCTAAATTGATGTGAATGCCAAATCCCATTTGAGGTCTAAAAAAATATTGATCAATACTGGCAAGACAGAGTAAGTAGCAACAAATTTTAACTGTTTGGCAGATGTAGGCTTAAGTAAGTCTTCAGGGAAACATCCAGGAACTACTGGTTATGCAACTGGTATTAAATGAATTTAACTGTAGACATAATTACCTTTGGTCTTGGTGGAAATTTTGGAATATGTTCACATCCTGTGAGTGGTCAATATCCACATGCAAATATGAATGTGTGGTCTCATGAAAAGAGAGGTTTGAGTGTACTAGGAGAACTGTCGGGAGAATAGATGGAAAACAGTCAAAAATTTTCTGCTTATATTAAAATACAAAATCCATGGTGATTGAAAAAAAAATCTGAAACAACTAAACAAAACCACCTAAAAATTAGTATCTTTTGACATGTGGTAGTGTAGTCATTGTGATCCTGCAAGATGGGAAACCACCTCATTGGAGTTTTTTGGATTTGGAAAAATACTTACTTATTAACAGAATCCATGTTAGCATTTTGCCAAATAATTTGGCATTGTCAGCATCTTTAAAACTGAAATTCTGTCTTCAAGGTTGGTTGGGTAAATTCACAAAGCAGAAATATCAGGCCACAGAAGAAATGCTGAATGCAATAGATGTTTCTAGAGTGTAAAGGTGTTGCCTTCTTTTGGGCATCTTTGAAAAGAACTCATAAATATAGCCTGTGCCATTGTCCTGGACAACAGGAAAAGTATTTGTTTAATCTTTAGGATGGCCTGAAGCAAATTTGGAGATGTAAAAAAAGTTAAATTGATAGAAGATGCAAGAGAATAGTAGTTCATTAATATGTGATACTTAGTGATAATTAATTAATGCAGTTCTTAGTTATGCTAGCTATTTCCAATTAGACTATCCCTTGCAGTGTGCTTCAGTTATAATAGCTGAATGTCTTTGTATAATGAATGTTGTAATTCACATGCACACTAGCTACTTCAAGCTTAACTATCCCTTTGGTATATGATTCTACATAAATAGCTGGATGTCCTGTATAATGGATAAAGTAATTCTCAGGCACACTGAAGCTCTTCTGTCACTGGATATGATATAATTTAATCTAGTTTCTCCATCAGCACAATAAATGGGACTGTGTGTGAAAAAGAATCTGTGTTTGTTTGTAAGATTTTACTTGGAAATAATCTTCTAAAAAGCAGGAAAATGAATGCATGGCAAAGAGTCCTATGTTCCCAACAGATTCTGTTTATAGTTTTGTTGAACTTAGCATTTATTGTAAGGATGGCAGATTGTTCTAGTTTTAATAATCATAGTGCTGTTCTGTTTTAATATTGCATGATCTGTGGGCTGCCATAAAGTTGTTACAAATTGGAAGGGCTGATATAACGTGAAATGAAGCACCTCTTCTGAATGTTCCTTTTGTTCAGTATTTAACAAATTAGTATGTTGACATTTGTCACCAATGGATTTCATTATTTGGTGAAAGGGTTTTAGGGGGTTTGACAGCAATGAATGGTTTGTCCTGCAGACTTTTGAGAATTGATAAAGGCATCTTTGTTCTTTGTGTAAAAGCACAACAGATATCTTATTGACCAATGCATACAAAAAAGAAGGCTTGTATAGCTGCTGTGCAGAATAAACTAAGAAAATGTAGCCATTACATATTCTTCTATGTTTTTCTCTTTTCTTTTTGCTCACAGCATGTATCCCCTTAGTCAAAGTAGCCAAAAACATTGGATACTCATTCAGTAAAAAGAAAGCATGTAATTTTTATCACTTTATACACTGTTTGTAGATGACAAAAATAAGAAAAACAGGTTATGGATAGTAGTACAGCTGATTAGATAAATTTCTACATTTCTAAGATGAATGTATATTTGTATAAACAGATGATAAAGCATACTAGAAATAATGCCTTTTAGCAGTAATGCTGAAAATCAGAAAAGACATAATAGTGTTGGATTTGCACCATTCTGTGCCAATTTTTTGAGTAAAATGAAAGACTTCAGCAAATAGAATAATAACTACAAATTCTTAAAAGCAGAAATTGTGGGTAATACTGCATATAGGCAAAAATTAGATTACATGGGATTTAGATGACTGTCTTAAACTTTTTGTTTGGTCCCATGTTTATAATTGGTGCAAGAGTGTAATAGATACTAACTGAAAATTTAGCAGAATTGTATCTGTGCCTCTTGTATGCCCTGAGAAGTTCTGATATTGTTTTAAAAAATCGGAGCTCTACCTCTTTGTTTTTTTCTTCGAAACATCAAGGATTTATAGCTCTATCTCCTCCAGTAATGTGTGGGGTTTCCTGAATGATTCAGGTACATATCTGGAGTTTCCTCATTCTGCAGATGAAGGATTCTGTCACAAGAATCCTTAAAAAACAAGAATGTTACTAAGGTTTGGTTTTGTTTGTGATGTGATGCTATCTTTACTGTAGCTCACAGTGATTTAATAAGAACCACTTCTGCCTTCCAGCAGATTTAATTTTCTTTAAAAAAGTGATACCACAAGGCCTTGAATTGAGAAAAGAATACTGGGAAACTCGAAGAACAAGCAATCTGTTTTACTTTTTTCATTGATTTTGCTTCTTTATTTTGGATAAAATCTTTCTTGTGTAGATTAAGTAAATAAAAAATGACTAGTTCTTTACTTTATTTTGTCTTGTCCATGTCACCTTTTGAGAGCACTAAGGTATAGGCCCTTCCCTTGAGTAATTTTCACTGAATAGGGTAAAGCATATATATATTGCTTTCTGTCTAATTGTTTATCATAGCTGGTTATTTGTACTGTGCCTCCCTGCTGTGTTAATATCTACCAGAAACTTCATGATACAGTAACAGGAAGTCCAAATCTTCCAGTAATAACAGTGATGGAAAGCTGCAAATAATGAAATCCATCGATGATCAAATAATATCATCCATCAGTGAAAAAATGTCATCACTTAGTCTGGAGCTGAGGAATGTTGTTAGTGACTGTTCATCACATTAATAGTTTTTAGCAAGAATTCACATAGTTTGAAAAGTCAATGAAACAAATGCTATATTCATTTCCAATATAAAACAAGAGAATCTTATTTTTTAAAGCTTCCCTTTGGCATGTAAGAAGAAAACATAAATACTACAAAGAACTATTTTATATTTATGAAATGAAAGGTGTGAGTACCTGTAGCTGTATCTCTTTCCATTGCTCACTTCTTGCAGAAACAATGTGATGAATTAAAAGATTTCATTATAATGACCAATGTCTATCCATTGCTATTTTCTGTTCACTTTTTTAAATTTCATCAAGCATGTAAGATTAATTTTGTGGGCCTCATATAAATCAGTGTTAAATGAAAAGAAGTTAATACAAACACATTGTTCAAATAGAGACTTTTCACAGTATTATTTGTCATTAAGTATTTTCACATGGTTAATAGTATAACTGTTAGGTGTTTTTAATATTTTCTTTAGTTGACCAATTTCTAATATTTGGGAGGACTCAGAAATGTGGTAAAAGTTTCATATAAAATCTGGAACATAGCAAATTCATAATGTAAACCAAATATTGCATTTTTATCTGTATATGAAATTCCTGCTGAATTTAGTGGAACTGTGATATTTCCTCTGTCTCCTTAGACATGGACAATATTTGTTTCTCAGCCTCTGACCTTTTGTGAAGCTACCTATATCAGCAAGAGTAAAGATGTTTTTATCATCATTGTGGTCTATGAGCTCTCTTATATCAAACAAAAAATATAAGATTAATAAATCCATATCCTAAGAGACTTTGCAGAGCAATATGAATTAGAAAGTTTATTTTCTTCATCTTTATTTCTTGCTCTATAATTGAATTACTGTAGATTGACTTCCAAACTATATGGTTTTTAAGAAAAACACAACCAAATTCAGTTGTGTAGCCTGTAAGATTTGTTTGGAAATGTCTGCCATGATACAGTGCAGTTTTATACTATGAATATTTAGTAAGGGATCTGGAAAATGATGTTACAAATTATTTTCAGTGTTAGCAGTGTCAATATTTTTTTGAGAAGCAGTTGGAAGTGAAGTGTGAAGGTTAGAAACAGCTGCATAAAATACAAAGTTGGCTTTGTTGCTTATTTTTTTAGCAGTGAAACAGGTGCTTATGTTTATTGAAGTCAATTTATATTTAGCCATAAATCACTTAACTAAATCAATTAAATATAGAAAAGTCACTGTGTGACATACAACATGAAAAGCTGTAGTCTCTCAAGGTGTTTCTCTTGGAAAGCTGGCTGTAAGATTTTTGACAGTGTTGAAGCCATTTGTTACTAGGAGGTGTTGTGTAATTGATTTTTATAAAAGTGTGTTACTTTGTGGGTTTTTTGGACAATAGGTTTCAAATCTGTAAAAAAAAATCTTGATGGGAACTTGAGGTTTTCAAATTGTAATTCTTTCTCTCCCCCCACCCCATAATTTTCTATGTTTGCTTCTCTTTACCATAACAGGCAATTTGCTACCTGTCACAAGTCTTGGGATTATGGAAGTTTCTAAATTAACAGATATTGTTGAGCTTACATATGATATTAGTAAATAAAATATGGAGAATTCAAAAATATGTTCATGCTCTGCGATTTTCTCATTGTGATACAGGATGTGGAAGATGAAAAGAAGTGAGCTAAAGATGTTGTTGGGAATCCTGGGGACATCACAGGTCAACTGATAAATAGCACTTCAGTTCTACAGTTCTGACTTGACTTGACTCCTGGTTGTTTTTGTCATGTCTAGTTACTAATGATCTTATTACAAAATTGGGTTAATTTACTGCCAACACTTGAGTCTCAGATATCAGACTGAAGTTTGTGTGTAAAATACACCATTCTTTGTTTCCTTCTTTCTTTACTTCCCAAGTCAGGGTATTTTAGGTAGATAGGATATATTACCATGACACAAGTGCAGCAGGATATCAGCCACCTGTAAGTTGTTTTATGATTTTTTGTAAAAACAGTCAAAGGTTTTTGACTTAGCACTGTCAAAGAGTGTGTGCTCTGTGTGTGTTAGGGAGAGGATGAGACATAATTTGAAGAAATTAGTTGTTTTATTACCAGATTTGCAAACAACAAGAAACTGGATGGGTGCATTGATCTGCTGGAGGGCAGGAAGGATCTGCAGAGGGATTTGGACAGGCTGGATGGGCTGAGGTCAGTGGTATGAGATTTAACAAGGTCAAGTGCTAGGTCCTGTCCTTGGGTCACAACAGCCATGCCTTTTGCTATAGCCTTGGGGCAGAGTGGGTGGGAAGTGCTCACTGGAAAAGGACCTGGGATTGCTGGCTGACAGTGGCTGAACCAGCTGTGAGCCAGCTGTGCCCAGGTAGCCAAGAAGGTCAATGACGTCCTGGCCTGTACCAGCGGTAGTGTGGGCAGCAGGACCAGGGCAGTGATTGTCCCCCTGTGCTGCTGAGGTTACACCTGGAATGTTCAGTTCTGGGCCAGTCACTATAAGACAGACATTGAGAAGCTGGAGTGTGTCCAGAGAAGGGCAACAGAGCTGGTGATGGGTCTGGAACACAAATCTTTTGAGGAGCAGCTGAGGGAGCTGGGATTGTTTAGCCTGGAGGAAAGGAGAGTCACGGAAAACCTTTTGTTCTCTACAACTGCAGAGAGGGAGGAGCATGCAGCCAGGTGGAAGTCAGTCTCTTCTCCTAGGTAACAAATGACATGACAACAGGAAATGGCCTCAGCTTGCCCCAGGGGAGGTTTATATTAGAAAAAATTCTTCACAGAAAGGGTTGGCAAGCATTAGAACAGGCTACCCAGGGAAGTGGTGGAGTCACCTTCTCTGAAGGTACTTAAAAGATATGTAGATGTGGCACTTTAGGGACATGGTTTAATGGTGGACTTGACAGTGCTGGGTTAATGGTCTGACTCGATGATCTTGGAGGTCATTACCAAATGAAATGGTTCTATGATTCTGTTTTATAGTGTTCTCATGATCTTGATAGTCAGATCTAGGAAAATTGTTCTAACCCTTCTGTTGAAAGCCCTAGTTTGAGTCTGTGGTGTTAACATTGTATATTTTACTTGGATTGTGGGCAGAGAAGCTGGTCCCTATAAAAAAAAGCTAGAACTTCAAAATAGATCCTGTTCCTGAAAAGAAATTAAACATAATAAGGCAATTTTTTGTCAAGCCAGGTGCAAAAATTCAAACCTCCAAAATCTTTCTTGTCTGCTAGGTATGCATTTTGTTTGGCAACTCAATAAATATCTTGTTTTAGAAGATACAGCTCTGCATTTTATATTTAATTTTATATTTCATGTCCCCTGACACTGACCATAAAGTTAAAGAGAACTTAATTATGTGGAATGAGTTGGGTCTTCCTTTATGCTGATCCCACATCATGTGGGAGTGTGTAAAATTCTTTTATTTTTGAAGCATATCAAGCTTCTATCCTTTTGTTTCAGGTTAATATGATTGGTCCTTTTGTGGTAGCAAAGTAAGGTCTCATAGCATGTAAAAATTACATTTGTCAATTCTTGTCAACATTTTCAATGTGGCTTAATTTATTTTTATTCATCCTAAAGTTATAAAGCTATGTTCACCTCTGAAGAAGATTTATAAAATCTTCTCTCTGAATAAAGTGCAGACAAATTAAATAAATTATGACCCATAAGTCCAAAGACTTTATAGAAATGTGTCACAGTTGTATGTGATAAATACATACTGCCTTTTTATGTTTTCTTCAAGGCTGTTTATTTGGTGTTAATATGAGATTGGAGATATTGAGAAGAATCAAGAATTGTTGCAAACCCTGCTGTTTGTATGGTGGTTTTGAGCTTAGGCTCCTGTTGTCTTTTCCCCTTCACTATATAAATTATTCAGTTTTATGGCAAGTACTGTTTTTGCTGTTGAACAGCAGTAGAGTTTCTCCTGAGAGGGTTTCACCCTTGTTTATACATATCCTTACTAGGCTGGTTTAGGGCTGCAAAATATGCAAGACAGAAGAGATTACAGAGCAGCTGCTGCTTGAGTGTTCAGATCATTATTTAGGCACTTGATCGAAATTCACAATTTTGATTTTGACTTGCAGAACTGAGTTGACTGTTACCACCCTCCTTCCAAACACGGGGGTTATTTTTCTTTCCATGTTGCCTACCCTACTGTGTTGCTGCATGACTTATGGAGTGAAAAGTTAGTAATCTGCTCTAGAATGACTTTCAGCTGTAACTTCTGTCACTTTTTGGTTTCTCCCTATGATTGTAGGAAGGCAACAGTTTAAAAATTAACTTCCATTACTTCTGGAATAGTGCTCAGAGTATTCTACCAGATCCTTGTCTCTACAACTGCATCTGAATACATGAGTTTCTGGTATACTGTAAACCTAGGAGGTTAAAACGATTGTAGTTCTTCAGTTCTGCACTGTAACATACACTAGACCAATGGAGATTATAGAGGTAAGAAAGTGGATGTTGAGTGGTCCTGTGTCTGTATTCCAATGGCACAAGTACCCACAAAGATAAATTAAGCTAACATTTGAAGTCTAATATAGATACTGCAGACATCATATTGATACTGTGCTTTGTATCACTGGAAGAATGTAGTTTTGTCATGGTTTGACACTGGCCAAATGCCAGGCACCCACAAAAGCTGCTCACTCACCCTCCCCTGCCGCAGCTGGGCAGAGGAGAGAAAGAAATTAACAAAGGGTTTGTGAGTTGAGATACGGTCTGGGAGAAAACACTTCAAGGGCAAAAAAGGCTCAGCTTAAGAGTATGAAGTGAATTTATTACTATCAGAGTCAGAGGAGGATAATGAGAAGTAAACTAGGACCTTACCACACCATTTTCTCCCAGCCCCTCCCTCCTTCCCTCAGACAGTGCAGGGAGACAGGGCATGGGGGTTTTGGTCAGTTCATCACCAAGATTTTCTTCTGCTGCTCTGGGAGAGGAGTCCTTCCCCTGTGAGTCCGTGGGCTCCCTCCCACAGGAGACAGTTCTCTGTGAGCTTCCTAGGTGTGGGTCCTCTTTCAGGAGCAGCAGCCACACCGCTGCAATGTGAGTCCCTCCCATGGGCGCACAGTCCTCCCAAAACTGCTGTGACATGGGTCTCTCTTTCCAGGGGGTGCAGCCCTCCAAGGACAGGCTGCTCCAGCCTGGAAGCAGGGCCCTCTCTCCACCGGGTGTCCCACTGGATCACAGCCTCCTCCAGGACTCCAGGCCCACTCCGACCTGGGCACCTCCCCCACAGGCTGTGGGTGGATCTCTGCATCCCCATGGATCCCCATGGGCTGTGGGTGGATCTCTGCATCTCCTTGGATCCCCATGGGCTGTGGGTGGATCTCTGCATCCCCCATGGATCCCCAAGGGCTGCAGGGTCACAGCTGCTTCACCATGGTCTCACCAAGGCCTGCAGAGGAATCTCAGCTCCGGTGCCTGGAGCACCTCCTGCCCCTCCTTCTCCACTGACCTTGGTGTCCCCATGTTGTTTCCCTCACATGTTCTCACCTCCTTCTCTTCTCTGATTAGGAGCAAAAACCCTGTGACTTTGTTTTGGTTTTCTTCTTAAATATGTCATCACAGAGGCATTTCCACCAACTCCAGTTGGCTCAGTTTTGGCCAGCAGCATGTTCATCTTCAGAGCCATCAGTGAATGGCTCTGCTGGAAGCTTCCATCAGCTTCTCACAGCAGCCACCTCTGTGGCCCCTCCACTACCAGGCTGAGCAAAACAAACAAACATAAGGTTAAAGGCAACTGATGAGAATTTGCATGAACTGTTTGTGAAGAACTGTCATTTATTTCTCTAACTTTCCCAAATTCCAGTAATCTTTAAATGTATACCTTAATTTTAGTGTATTCCTGTGAAAATATTTGGGACTTCCGCTGCTCCCTTCTACAATATTAAGAAGGGATTTTTTAGAACTACAATAACTGTCTCACCTATTTATTATTGAATTACATTTTTTCTCAATAGAAAATTAAAAATAAATATGTATATGTGAGCAGTATCTGTGATAGTGATTTTTGGTGCTACTTTTGACTTAATTATTTCTCTAGGTGAATTGGGTCTGTTATTTTAATCAAGAAGAAAGATGTATGTGCAGCAAGAAAATGTATGTGCAGATCTCTGTGTGTTAAGAGGGAAAATGAATGGAACAAGTTTGTTAGAAATTAACTTAAGGTTCCCATCTTAAATGTGTATTTAGGTTCTTGCGCATACTTTTGGCTAGGGTTTGTGCTGTGTGTCTCATCTGATTATGTGTGAGCAGCCAAAGATAAAACAGTCTTGCAGACTGTATGCAAAGCAGCACTTGCATCAAAGTCATGAATCTAGAGAAAGTTTTGAAAAATTCCTGTTAGAGATTTGGCTTCTCAGATGGGCAGATTATTGTTCAGCTCTTTAGGACTCACTGGAAACCTTTTATTTGTTAAAGAGACTATCTGTTAAGTATGTGTACATGGGTGGATTTGAATGATTGGAACACCAGGACTCTTCTTGGTCTTTCACAACAACAATTTCTTTCCCTTTGGGACACAGTTTTTTCTTTTATATGCATTCATGCCATAGTTACAGTGTCGAGATTTCCCTTAACTGCAATTTAACTGGGAGGAGGAACTTGTTCCTTCTTCCCGTCAAGTGGTGTAAATATCTAAGTTATGAGCATGGGATTCTGGTCAGAATAATGCTCTTTTGTTTTAGAAGGGTAATCAAGTGTATACTTGTCAAAAACAAGTCATTATCTTCTTTTTCTCTTAGAGCCACTGGGAACTTGTCCAGCTTCCTGGGAACGACTGGAAGGGTTATTGGGTTTTTTTTTGTTAACTGGAAAAGGTTTCCCATCTTTTTTACCATATCCAGCTTGCCTGTTCTGGCCTGCTTTAGAAACTTTGGACCCTACTTGCTAAAGGCATTTGTAAGCTGCACAGTCCTTGTCAGGTCCTGATGTAACTTCTGAGGTGAAACGTCTTTGCCCATTTCTAATGTATGGATGGGTTTCTTTCCTACTCAATTAGAATCAAAGAAATGAATATCAAGCCTTATAATTTGTTTCTAGTAAATCAAACAGATGGTAGGAAGGCCCCTTTTCTCTTCCTGTTAAAAAAAAAAAAAAAAAAAAAAAGGTAAAAAAAGGTTAAAAAAAAAGCTTTTGGGTCTTGTAATTTAGTTGCCAGTCAAATTATCTTACTTTTCTCTTACACAGTTTCTTAAATTATGGAGTGCTTTAGGAGCAGCACTGCTAAGTAACAGTGTGCAATTAATAACATTCATAACATTTTCCCAACACAGAGAGGACATCAACCTGCTCAAGTGAGCACGTCCAGAGAAGGGTCACCAAGATGACTGGAGGGATGCAGCACCTCTCCTGTCAGGAGAGGCTGAGAGAATTGGGTTTGTTCAACCTGGAAAAGAGAAGGCTTTGGCGTGACTTAACTGCAGCCTTCCAGCACTTGAAGGAAGCCTATAAGAATGATGGAGAAAGACTTTTTGCAAGAGCAGGTAGTGACAGGATGAGGAGGAATGGCTTCAAACTCAAAGACAGAAGGTTTAGATTAGATGTTAGGATGCAATCTTTTCTGGGAGGGTGGTGAGGCTCTGGAACAGGTTTCCCAGAGAAGCTGTGGACTCCCCAGCCCTGGAGGTGCTCAAGATCAGTCTGGATGGGGCTCTGAGCAACCTGGTCTGTTGGAAAGTGCTCCTTCCCACAGCGGCAGGGTTGGAACTACGTGATCTTTGAGGTCCTTTCTGACACAAGCCATTCTACAATTCTAAGAACATTGCATATCCTAGATGATATTAAAAAGGTAGATTTGGTTAGTATAAGTGGAGCTGAGTTTCTGGAATTCAAATATTTATTGAAAATAGAGAATATGTTTTTTAAACAAATACATAGATGTAAACTTCCAAATTAATCGGTGCTGGACATCTTCCAGAGACATGTTCAGTCTGATAAAATTACTCTTAAGAAAAATGGGAACTTTTCAATGGTTTGAATTGGAGATAGTACTGTTTGTCCAGGGCAAACAAAATAAAATAAATACTTTAAGTTGTTCTCAGGAAAGGAAGTTGCTGGCTCTACTCAGAATCTAAAATTAAATTCTGCTGCAGCACATAATCTTATTTTAGCCTTGTAGGAAGCTGTGCTCATATTCTTTGGCCAAAATTTAACTCATATACATTTTCCTTACTGAAGTGATTTGTAAAAGAGAATATTGTCTAAATGTGACATTTCTGGTTTTTTAAGTGATTGGAGAAAGCAGGAATTACAATCTTTATTGTATATTTTCCACAATAGACCTGCAGACTGTTCTGTGAGCCTATTTATGAGGCATGGAGTTACTTTTGTTTCGCTTAACCAAGTGGCTGAAATGTTGCCACCAGTATGTCTGGAATGTTATTTGCTTGGTCTATTTCTGCAGTTTTTCTTTGTACCACTGTACACATGCCACAACTGGAGGTCATTTACTTAAAACTGACCAAAATAATACCCTCAAAATTGTAGTTATTGTTCTCATCAGGGACTTTATAATAAAAGATTTATCGTGTTCTGCACTCAGACTTTTCCCCATCTCTCTCTCCCTTCATTCTTTTAATCAGAATTCCTTTTGGCAAAGATTTGGAGAGCTGCTGGTTTTACTTGCGTTTTTTGTGTTACTTGATTCCTTGATTTAGTACTTTAATGTCTTACATTGTGTCTTACAATGCTGTCTGATTGAAATGTGTTAACTTCCTTGGCTGGGTAACTACTTCTTTTTATAAGGAGATATTTGTTGAGTATGTTTTTCTATCTACGTGTGTATCATATTTTATGATTCCAGTACCAGACATCGAGCTGGTTCCAAGAAAACTGTGGGTGTTTTAACATTTCCAACAGAAGGTGGGATAGGTGGGGAAGCGTTTTGGAATGCTGACAAATAATATTTGACTCTTGGAAATGTCTTAATGCCATAGACTCCCCTCCCATGCTTGGAAGGCTAGACCTAAAAGACCTCTGGTCTTGAAGGTATGCTTGTGTTTTATTTGTAACTGAGAGAAAAGTGAGAGAAGAGTTGAAATACAGATCATGGATAGCATAGGTTAATGCTGGAACATTCTGTGAATGGTGGTTTTGGTTTCTGTCCTTGCTACTCCCATCTGTGACACGGTGCCCTGTTAACCCCTTGGATATTAGTCGGAAAGGTTAATTCTGCTACTTTTATTTCCTCGATGTACTTAGTTTCAAAGTTGTGTCCGTTTCGAGATGTTAAGGTCTGTAAAGTCTATTAGCATAGCACAAATTGCCTTACAATAGCACATGAGTTGGGAACTGCAGTAACTTGCAGTTCAGGGTATTTTCAATAGCAGAGTGACAACTCATAACAGTTTTCCCCTGCAATTTCTTCTTCTTGCTTGAGTACAAAGCAGAGTAGATACAGACTGAATTGTTCCCCTGCTGTTGTGAAAAGTAGATATCTACTGCTTATTGCTTCTTTGGTTGTTGTAAAATATGTGTTCCTATCTCTACATTTGCAAAAATGATCAACTTTTATCACAAGATGGTATCTTAGCTTGTTTGAAGTTTTGACAAACACATGTGCTTTACTCTGTATGATAATTTCTACTTTTGGATACTGATTTGTTTTCTTTATTAAGTGTTTCTCCTTTATTTATTTCCATCTTTGATCATTTAAATGATAAATACTTGTCAATATTAATACTGCTTGTATTTTGTTATCCTGGCTTATATATAAATGTTTCTATTGAAATAAATCAGACTTGTAACATGAAAAATATAAAACTTTGGTTGAAGTTACTTCTTACAATTAATAGCTGTTTGATGGTCAAATACCTTACAGCTGTATGGTAGAATTTTAGTTTGATTTTCTTCCAACCAGCAATAAAGTACGACTTAATTCCTACAAATTCCTGAGATATAAACTATTAGTCATGACCTAGCATGCATACACTAGTAAGAAGCTAACAGGCTAATAAAGCTGACCTGAAGGGAGCCTGCAAGAAAGATGGAGAGAGACTATTTATGGAGCATGTAGTGACAGGACAAGGTGGAATGGCTTCAAGCTGAAAGGGAATCGGTTTAGGTTGAATATTAGGAGAAAGTTCTTCCTTCTGGGGATGGTGAGGCACTGGCACAGGTTTCCCAGGGAAGCTGTGGATGCCCAATCCCTGCAAGTGTTCCAGGACAGTTTGGATGTGTCTCTGAGCTACTGAGACTAATGAAAGGTGTCCCTGTTTACAGCAGGAGAGTTGGAATCAGGGGATCTTCAAGGTCCCATCCAATTCAGGCCATTCTTTGGTTGTGTTATTATTATGTCCATGCAAAATACATGTTCTAACAGGTCAGTAATGGATTCTGTCACTTATTTCTCTCATGCAGCCCACACATCATCTTTCTGTCACAAAGTGTACTGCCAGGAGGAAGCCATCTCTGTGGAACTCGTCTGTGCCACGAAATTGCTCATGCTTGGTTTGGACTGGCCATTGGTGCTCGTGATTGGACAGAAGAGTGGATAAGTGAAGGGTTTGCCACTTTTTTAGAAGATATATTTTGGGCTAGGGCACAACAGGTAAGGTGATGACATGTTGCTTCAAAATTAATATGGAAATCAAAATTATATGTGAATTAGATATAAATTAAACCCCAAAACACAAACTGTGATATGAAGTAACATATTTTAAAATGGTATTGGAATTTGTATGCTTACTTGATTTAAAAAAAGAAAAAAAAAGGTGTTCCACAATGAATACAAATCTTTACAGAGGAAGCGAGTCAGTGCAAATGAGAATAGAAACATCTGTTTGTCAATGATTACCTTCCCACAAGTTTTATACTCAGTTATTAAATTCAATTATCAAAAAATTGCTGTGCATTCCTTCCACTTCTGTTGTATACCTGAAACTGGAAGAATGATCAGTCTTACTGCGTATTGTAATATTCCAGGCACCTAATAAAAATTGTTTGTTTTCGTCCAATGGGTGACCAAGAAGTGTACCTCAAAGCAAAATAGATGATTTTAAATGGGGCACACCTGGCACTTACACTTTTTTTTTCTCTTCCACTGCCCACCAAGTTACTGTCCTGTTAGAGACTTAGAAATCACTGCCCCCTGTCAGGTGAAAAGTTCATAAGTTGCATGTCAGCAAGTAAAGTGTTTTTCTGATGCAACTCTTACTTCTGTAGTACCTCTGCTACTTCAAGCATTTAATGTGTCAGTCCTTTCTTCCTGTACCTTCATCAGGTTCTGCCCCTTTAGTCTGCAGATTTCCATCTGAGGAAAAGCATGGTAGAACTGCTCCAAATCTCCATTTTATTAAGTATCTGGCATATTTATAGCACCAAACTAAACAGAGTACCTTGTTATGTACCATATTTCTGGAAAAAGAAAGAGAGAAAGGCTGTATAAACACTTGGCTTTTCCATTTTGGTTCTAAAACTCATTAGTGCCCTTACATTGAGCATAACTACACTGCCATGAGCTGTTCACATTAATTCTTTGCTTTTGTTAGTCACTTGAAAGCATTTTGATTGTAGTAGACATCTTTCTTGGAGCTGAGTGTAAAGGAGAAAACAAAAGAACAGTGTGATTGGTTCCCTTGTTATCATGTAAGACATACCTTTTGAACATTATTGAGTAGTTTTGATGCAATACAATCATAGAATTTAAGGATTATGAGTGTATTCCATAGTTCCTGAGAATAATTTCAGTTGTGATTGGATGTAATGCAGGGTAGTATTAGCTGCTTTTGCTTTCCCCAATTTCCCATCTATTCTTATAATAGAGAAACATAAATTATAATTATGTTCAAAACAATTATTTGTCAGCTGGCAACCTGGCATTTATTTCATAAGCAGGAATCTGTTAATATTACATAAATGGGGGAAAACACAACAGAGAGCTTTCAGAAGTATGGCAGAAATAGTAGGAAAGAGGAATGAAGCCAGGACACAATGTAGCTCTTTGCTCTCAATTTGGGAAGGGTAAGGATGGAACCAAAACCTCTATGTCAGGTATTCTACTGTAAATTCAGTTTGTTTCTTGCCATTCGCTAAAGGGAAAGCAACACGCCCATCTCTCTCCTCAGTCAGAGCTATTGAACTGACTATTGATTTGATGTGCACAGTGAGACTTTTGTTTTCCTTAGTGCTGCTATTATGTCTCACAGCAGCAACTGTTATTTTTTTATCATGGATATTGATACCCTTTCCTGCCTCTTCTGCACCTTAAAGAGAAACAAACCAAGTTTGTTGTTCTGCAAATTATTATTGTCTGTTGGGAAACAGCAATCAGTGATCTGTGTTTTTGTTTACTAAGTAGCTGTCACATGATGAAATAAAAGGACAACAGGAATTGAAAGCTTTACTTCGCTGGCGCCAACTCCGAGATGAGGTGCAAAACTCTGAAGAAGAGCTGCAAGTTTTAAGGTAACAATATGATAGCACCATCATCGCTTTTGTATTTTTGCTCTCTCCTGTTTTCCACATTTTCTCCCTTCAAAGGATATACATCCGAATCATCTCATTAAATCCACTGCATTTCCTTATTTCCTTCTAATAAAAAAAGAAAATGCAAATTAAACTGACTGGGTTATATATTTTGGCTGTAATACAATTGCTTCTCCCTTTGTTATAGAAAGTTTTTAGAAAACCATGGGATTATTTTGATATTAAATGTCTCTGAGCAGTTTACAAGACCTTCTATTCAGGGAAAAAATAAAAGACCATTTCCTGAAAAAGTTCACTGTTGGAAGCCATAACAGTGTCATTTTCTGTAGCTGAAGGCAATACATTAGTATGGTATTTAACTGCCAAGCTGAATGAAGCTTTAAAAAACAAGGAAAAAGTATAATATATAAACTTTATAAACCTATTTTCTGATTAGAAATTGCTAATAGTTATATTTAAAATAGATTTTTGGTCTTTAGGTGTCAGATGCTAAACTCAAGGCTTCTTTATAGATAGCTAAAGACAGTCTTCCTTTGCCAGTGATTAATAATCTGTTCTGATTGGTGTGATAGGAATTTTCAAACAGTCTTTGGTCTTGAATGTCTGTCTAATTCAAGATCCACTGAGCTTCTACAGCTTGTCTCCTCACAATATTCAACGAAGAATAATGAGTTTACTAATCCTAGTTCAAGTTAGCCATGATTTCTGACCAAATCTTGGAAGTACAGGGACAGATTTCAAACAATTATGTAGTCTATTCTCCTGCTCTAAAATAAAGGCAGAACACACAGACCATCCTAAGTGGGTTCTTATTAACACGTTCTTAGAAGGCTCCAATAAAAAAGTTTTCATAAGAGACAAGCTGTCTCAGTAAGATAGTTAGTGTTAAGAGTTAAAAATTGCTTCCTAATGCACAACTGAAATCCTGTTTATTTCAAACAATGTAGATTTCATTTCTTTCTGTCATCAAGTGGAAGTGAAGAATAAATTGTTGCCCGTCTTCTAGACGATCAACTTTTATATGTTTTTGGAACACTATTTCCATTTCATTAGTTTAAGATCTGCCCTTCTTCTTGTGCTTGCCCAGTAGAAACTAAAAGGCTCTACTATATTTGGACACTCTAGAGAGTGCTCACCGCCATGGAAGTCCCTCTTCAAGGCCTCATGTAATCCAAAAGCATATGACCATCTGTGTGACTGTAGTCTTCCACTGATCTGTTTTACTTTATATTTACTGATGAATTGTGTATCTATGTGTAAGCAGAGCCAATGAGGTTACACAGTTGTGTAAATGTTCAGGTGTGTAATTTGACCATAGTAGAAAATGCAAAGGCAAGCTTAATCACTAGTTGTTATACAGCTGCTGCCAACACAACTACCAATTTACATGCTGAGGTTTTTGTTTGGTTTAAATAATTTTTTTTCTGTTGGTTCCTGGGATATGATGCTTATTGGGGTTTTCCATTTTCAACATTATGGAATCACATTTGTTGTCTTTTGTATTTTTATATAGCTGTTACTTTTAATCAAATGTTACGTGGTGTACATTTTCAAAATAATTTTTCTAAGGGCCATAATCCTTTGTAGTTTGAAACTCAAGGAGGATTGATTTATTTTGAAAGCGAAACTTATACTTTCTATTGACTTGCACATTTTTCTACATAATAATAAGCATTTTTCTAACCTTTTGGATAGTGGTATTCCTAATGCTAATACAAAAGAGCAAAAAATTTTTCATTTAAAAAATGTGTCTCCAATAAACACTTCAGGCCAGGCACATGATGCCACCTTGTGATTCTGGCCATTTCTTCTTCTCTGATATCTCTAGTTCCTTCTCTGATATCTCTAGTTCCTCTAACCATTTAAGAACTTCCTACTGATTTCAGTCAGATATAAATATTTTCTACTATTTTTGGGGCATGGACATGAATAAATTTTCTTTTTGCGTATTTACTGGGGTTTTTTTTCTTTTCTTCATCCTTCTGAAAATATGTCCTCATACTTTCCAAAATTGGCATGTAAGAGAGAAAATCTCTTGGTCTGGGTTCTGAGTCTGTACTGAGGCTGGTTCTAACTTGTGCTTTTATACAGAGTATTAAAGGTAAGTTATAACTATTTGTTACTTCTTGCCAATAATTTCAGGAAGAAGAAAACCAACCAACTCATTCTTCCCAAGCATAAGCTCATTTTTCCATTACTTTTTTTGTTGCCTGCTGATCATATGATTATTTGTGCTTTCTCCTGACAGCTGGAAAAGTTTGCCCCAAACTTACCAGCTGATCCTATCAATTTTTGATCCACCAAATGAATACCTTTTTAGACTGGGTGAAAGCCACTCAGCAAACTGATGATCAGCCTGATGTTTCTTCTTATTATGGGTACTTGGTGTTATGTTATAGTAAGTGGTATGTCATAGGCTACCTTTAAAAAAAAGGTCTGGTAAGAAAGAAATTGGATAAGTGTCTTTTCAACAGGCAGCAGCTCTGAAAGGCAGCTCGAGCAATCTTAACATTGAAGAAGAATTTTGTGGCACATCCATGCTCATACAGGATGAGGCTTCCAAGAGACCTGTGTCTATTTTCTCACAGAATTTGAAAGAGCCCTGCAGGGAAAAAAGCACCTATGAAAAAGGTCTTGCTACTCATTTTGCTGGTGATCATCAACACCAGTACTCTCACCCAGCACTCTCATCTCTCCTGTTAGGAAAGCAAAGAAGAGCATTCTGTTCTGCAGAATAAAGCTGGTGTTGATGCTTGTTTCATCTCCTGGCTCTTATGGCTGAACTGCATCTTGTGGTAATTCATTAAGTCAAGCCAATGTTGATATCTGACTCTAAATTACTCTCTTCCACTTGTGTCAGGTCCATTCTGTCCTGATGCTTCTGACTGCTCTGTAGGTGTTTGAAGAGTTTTATTCTATCTGGTAGGAAATATGCTTTCAGATGGTCTCTTACAGTCTCTGTGTAAGTTTTCATGACTACCTGGCACATCAGAACATTTAATTACCAAGGATATCCCAGTGCATTGTACTTTTACTAGTGCAATGTACGTATCATCCCAGCAAATAGAAAGCAGCATCTTCTACCTCCTTCAGAAATTTGCCAGTATCTAAAATGTACCAGATAGCATCTTGAGTATTTTGAGACTGCTTGTCTTTAGCATTATGGTAGACTTTATCTACCTGGTTAGATGCAGCTTTTGTAGGTCAGTGTAACAAAATTTCAATCTTTGTACTTTCAATGTCTGGTAAATACAGTAAACATTGCTTTAAAATATTGTTCTGAAGTCCTGATAGCAGAGAATAGTGTTACATTCTAAATAGTTACACTCCTTTACGGACATTTTCAAGAATATATATACAGCTTTTGCAGAGGAATGTGTATATGTTTTCTGTATGGAATTCTTCACTACCATCGTCCAGATGCAATACTTCTTTCTGGTCAGTCCTAAGATCTAGACAGGCGCAAAGTCAGAGGAGAAGGAAGTATGGTTGCCTAATTTAGAATAATTGTGATTATGAGAGAGATTTCAATTTAGTGTGGCTTCTGTAGCCTGTGCTCAAACTCCATTTATCAAAGTCAATAGATGGGGTATTTATTAAGGGAATTGAAGCAGATTTTGCATTTTATGCAAAATGATGAAAAGTCATGTATGGAATGTCAGCAGGTCTTTTTTCCAGGAGACTGTTCCAGAAGGGAAATTTCTGCTTTCCTACAGTGGGTCTGCAATGTTTACACAGTCTGAAAGGACTGGAGTTGCTATAGAATAAGGAAACAGTGACTGCTATTGTTCTTTCAATGTTGAGGGAAGATCTTACTGGAAAGATATTTATGAATGATAACATGGAACAGAACTGTGTCACAAACACAGCGTAAAATTCAATCTGTTTTTTTCTCTGTATTTTATTTCAAACAGTTTCAGTTTATGAAAATTTTGTGTATAGTGGATTTCATGTGCACAAGCCCTAATAATAATGCTGAAAAAATACCCTGATTTAGCACTCGGACAAAACTGTAATAAGAAACTGTGACACAGATATAAAAAAGGAAGAACACTTCCTTCAAATGAGACACAGATATAGAAAAAAAATTTGATTACAAAGCTCTTGAAATCACTCCTGCATGAGTGGTGTGGTTTGAAGGATCTTGCCTTACTGTGGCCCATATTTCCCCTATGCTGCAGAAATGAAGGGAAAGACATTTGGTTTTGAAGACTGGCCATTTCAAAATCCACATTTAGAATTGGAGAGGTTGTTTTAATCACAGGGTTAGGCTCCAAAGACAGGCTACTGTTCTCAGACTACTGTTAGTTGAGATGTTTTCTGAATGGAAGGAAAAAATCTAGATTATCTTCAGTACTATGCCTGTGAAAGCACTTCTTACAAATAAAGAAAAAATGCTTGCATAGCTTCTCTTTAGTTTCAGTCTGTGCTCTTTAGAGTCTAAAAGTCCTCCACACTTAACTGTTGTAGATCGTGGCATACCAGATGCAGTATTGCATTTTAAATCAGGCAGTAAATAGTATTTTTTTTCTAGACATTATTCTCTGTAAACCTCAAACCTGTGTGCAAAATTCTTCCGCTTTTAAAATTTGAACTACTTTTCTTCCAATCCAAATGGAAAAATGAAAATCAGAACACTTTCTGCAGCACTCTACTGTATGCAGATGAAAGAGGTTATTCTTGCAAGAAAAAAGAGAAAACTCTAGTTGAACATAGTGACTTCGCTGCCCTCCCCTCCACTTCCCCTTCTCATAAAATGTTTGTTTTGTTTATTTTTTTCTCTTTGTTCATAAGGTGTCTGCATTGGAAAATGACATGCAACCTAGTGTTGTGCTGACTGTAAAAAGACTACACCAACCTACTGATGAATTTTATTTTGAAGAAAATTGACTTGTTAGACTGTCTAAGTAAATTTATATTCTTATGGTGAAGAAAAAGACTAAATTAGTCGCAGGTGTTTAATGCCACACAATGCTTTCAACTATCAGAACCTGTAATGTATGACTTATCTCTTTACTTATCCAAAACTTAAGTAGTGTGTTTCCATTTTAGGCCCAAAAAGGAGAGCACAGGAGAAGTGAGTGAGTCTGGAGCCTCTGTTGTCAAATATGGTCTTAAAGCAGAAAAAATCTTCATGCAGGTTCACTATTTGAAGGTGAGTGTTGTCAGCTGGTTTTTACTAAGATTGCTTTATGATTATCAAAAAGACTTCAGTTTTCTAGATATCAGAAAACTCATAGCTTCTGCCTCAATTTTTTGCAGGGTTATTTTCTTTTACGATCTCTGGCAAGGAAAATAGGAGAGGTCTCATACCTTGCATCTTTACGGAAATTTGTCGTTAAGTTCCATGGGCAGCTTGTTCTTTCTCAGGTATTGTGCTTGTTCCTCACCTTTCAGATAAACAAACAACCCAAATGTTTGGATTGGCTGCCTAAATCATAATTTCTGGTTGTCATGTAAGGGGAGAGGCAATTGTAATTTGGCACTATAGGTAGAATTCCCACCTGGTAGAGGGCAGAACATTTTTTTCATGGTGACACTTGAATCACACCCTGCTACTATCTGATAATATAAACAATGAGGGATATTTTTTTAACATTATACTTCAAAAGGCCAATGTTCATAGGTACTGATGTTCTCAAAGATAGGGTCATTTGCCATACTGGAATTACTGCCTGTGATCTTTTATCATGTGGTTTTTGGTTGTGATCAGTCAAGTCTTTTCCCTGATTCCTCTGTGTTTCTGAGAAGAACTTATATTTCTGAATTTATTTTCTTTCTATCTGCATGCTGTTTCATTCAGTGCTTCTAATTTCACACTATTTCTTATAAGGACAAAGCCAAGTAGGGTTATAAGTAGAAATGTACCTCCTGCTAGGTCTTTCTGTAAAAGTCGTGTAACTACTGGCTCTAGTTTTGTTTTGATTTAGAAAATTACATAGCTCTCTGAGCCCAAAGTTCTAGGAATCCTGTCACTGGTGATGAATCCAGCTTGCACAAACAGCAGTGCAGCTTCTTGCTTCAGTAATGCTGTGAAAACAACCATTCATGGGGGTGTCTGTGAACCAGGTCACTGAACTCATTGTGGTAAAAAAAAATGCCTGGAACAAAACCCACAACACAACAAATATTTAGCATTGCTAGAAGAGCAGTGTGATGACAGTGAGGGGCAAGGGAAGAGAAAAGAGAAGGGCTATAAGTGAGTTTCTGAAACCACCTTCTTTGCTGAAGGTTGAAGGTCTTATGCTTGAAATATTTGAGGATATTCAAGACAGTGATAAATGTTTCCGTGAAACACTTAGTAAGGGCCTCTGATTTTGTGTAACTAAAGTCTAACACTTGCTGTTTCTTCCAGCCCAATGATTTTTTGCTTGCATGCATACTGTTTTGAATTTCACTCTTAAGGGGTGAGATGTATGCCCAGGTATCTTACAAATAGCTTGCAGACTTGTGATTTCTTTTGTATGTCAAGTCACCCAGAAGTTATGAAGTTAAGTAACTCTTAACTCAGCATTTCTGCCCTGTGGGGGAATGTTTCGGGTTTTAAGGGAGTTAACATTGCTGCAGCTGTTTCCTGTGCCATGTTATTGTGACCATAAGCATAGTGTGGAAAATAACAGTGATTATATGAGCCTTGTCTACATTAATGTCCAAAATCATAAAAATTATGCCTCACTATTACACAGCTAGAAAAACTTGGAAAATTACAAAAGTCATAAGACTGCTAACAAGAAGAAGAAGCCTGGCATTTTAAGCTGGTGGTAAGAAAGGTGCTCAGATTTTGGTAAGAAAATGTTAGCTTGTTGCTCCTGGTTGATGTGGGGTGAATTGTGTCAGTAGACTGACAAAATGTTCATCAGGCTGTGCTACTAGTCATGGTAGCTAGCTAGCACATACACTAGAGACTTCTCCTATGAAGTGTCAACTTGTAGCTTAGCTACTCCAGTCTCCTAAGATTAAATACTACATGCAGAAACATCTGTTTTGGTTATTGGATAAAAAACTGCTCAGTGTTTTGTTACTGAATTATTAGAGCAAAAGTTAAACTTTTGTTTCTTCAGCTACTTTTTATTTGGATATGTGCAATATATCCATAACTATTTACTTAATATATGTAAAGAAAAAAAAAAGGTGCTTTTCTTCATTTAGAAATACCACTTGATATGGTGGAAGAGTGTGGTGTATTAAAACTGCTACTGTTTACTTTTGTGGCTTTATCTTGTCTACCATCAGCTTAAATCCAGCTCCTAGTGAAATTATTGGAAAGAGAATTTTAATGCAATACTGGTTTTTGGTCATTGAAAAATGCAAATGTAATAGGGCTATATCCAATTAAAATGCATTTTCTGTCTTTGTAAGAAATCTTTAACATTGCGGTTTTTGTTGGGGCCTGGTATAGGTATATGAGGAATCACAGCAGGAGTTGTAAATGCAGAAGCAATGAAGTCAAGTTAGTACAAAGTTTCTTATTCAAGATAATTCTTGAACAAACATGCTGTCAGTGATTAAATGAATAAAAGATTGAAAATAAATAGAGGTTCAAATGGCAAGTTTAAATATTATAGTGCTATACTTTCACCTTGTCCAGAATAACTGTAAAAGTTCCCAGGAACTGGGAATTGTGGGAATGAGGGAAAGTAAAACAGTGAAAAATTGCCCATGTTATGAATACTAGTCTTGTTTTAAGCTGTGTTTGTAGTAATTTTCCCAGACAGGAACTGCAGGTGCAAGGAAATTACTTCAGATGTGAAACATTAATCAGTTTTTCTTTTTCCTTCATTTTGCTTGCATGCTTAGTAGATTTTTAATAGTAGCTTTATTTTAGTTGAGTTAGCTACAGATGAGTAACGCAAATCTGGAATCTTTGAGAAGGATTTAAAAAAAAAATCCATTTTCTTTTTATGAGAGAATTCACTTACTAATTGCTTTGAGTGAACTTTTGAAATAATGACTGGAGTGTTTTAACTATAAATAAAAAGAAAGAAGTGCAAGTTGCTGGTACTCCTAACAGAGTTAAATCTGTTGTTCCCTTTCATCTTGAAATAAAAATACCTTGGAAACGGAATTGTTTGCGGACTTATAAAGTATAATTTGCTTTATGGTCTGATCCAGAATTTAGTTATGATTACCATAGTCATTCACAAGTCTTTGCTGCTAAGTGCAAAATTACTAAAGCATCTTAAAGAAGTGGCATTAAATCTTAAAAACCCCCACATTACCCTCTGACTTTTCTCCTGGACACTTCTGAACCATTTCATCTGTGGAGGAAGAAAAAGTAGCCTGAGAGTAAAATTTCACTCCAGATAGTTAAAATGACAAAATTATAAACAGCTGAAAAGTCAGACCTATAACGACATGTGTCATGAAGACTTGATAATAGACAAATTATCAAGTTAAAAGCCATGCTAATATGAGGTAACTGGTAATTTGCTTTCCTACTCTGTTTTGGGGCATTGAAATACGAGCAGTTAAAATAAGATATGATAGATTAATCCTAATTTTAAGAAGGCATGTAGAATGACAGTGCCTTTTTTTTGATGTTTGGAAAACAAAGGAGATGCTTAATTTCATAATATAGTATACCGATTATAAAACCATCCACTGTGTGATTGATTATGGAAAGTTGATGGAATCTAACTGGGGAATCTAGCTGCATTAATGTATACACAGTGCAAATAGTGTTAATTAGTACAGTTAATAAAAATAGTTAATTGGTACAGTTATAATTAACTAGTACAGTTAATGACGGCGTTCTTGTCACAGCAACACTGAGCCCAGCACTATGCAATTTACTTTTTGTTATAAGCCAATTTTGCAGCCACTGCAATGCAGCCTGAGTCTCGCTTATAATCTAAAGAAGGAAGGCTTAACTATGTTACCAGTACTTACAATTTGCAATCAATCTTACTTTGATTCCCTAACAATGCTCTAGTCAGACAGAGAAATGGTATCTTTTGTTGACTGTTATGGCATGGTCCACAAATAAAAGATTTCTGCCTTTTAGGAAGCATTCTTCAAGACCTTAGAGAGGAACAATTTGCAATTGTTGCACAGTACAGTCAGCTGTACTTGTATACTGAAGTCAGGAACATTATTAGCCTATGAAACTTGTCTCCACGAAGATTAGTAATAATAAAGCAGATGCACTAGTTTTATGAAACAGCTTCATATTAATAAATCCAATTGTTATGTGATTGATCAAAGGAGTGTATTCTCTCAAAGTGTTTGTCATTAAGATCAAGTTATGTAGAACATACAGTGCCAGAGAACCTTTTAGTGATGTCAGGTGTAACTTTCTTAAGAGGGCTTTTCATACTGGCATGAGTGAGGATGATAGTAATGTTCTTCCACTGGCATTTCATCGTTTTTGTAAAACCATGAAAGAAATTCTAGCTACCTTTTATTTGAAGAGTTTACTCCTTAGGTAATGTGGTAATATCAGCAATATTGCAAATTTTGTCATGGAATGAGGAGTAGATGTAGTCTAATCAGGCATGTGCACTAAGGAAGAAAAAGCTTTATGTAGTTATGTAATGAAGGACAACGTGATAACATAAGCACAGGGAAGAGAGTGTAAACACCCTTAAATTTGGTGTTTCTTAACTTTTGTATGTAAATCTTCAGCCTTTAAGAATTTTAAGTAGTTTGTATGTGTCTAAAAAAGTAGGAACATGGAATTGTGTTAAAATAGTCAGCAGGCTTTTCAAGTGCATTTTCTTTCAGTGTTGACACTCATTGCTTGAATGGGTTGGAAAACTGACAATATAATGTATAGATAAAAATATATATTATGTTGTAATTATATCACCAGTGGATATATAAACTTTTTCTTATCATTCTGTTATCTGTAGTCTTTAATCTCTCACTAGCAATGAAGACACAGGGTTATGGCTTCGTAAACATACTAACTGTGCTCCTCTGTTCATTTTCCAGGATTTTCTTAGCATGCTGTTGGAAGACATTCCTAAACAAAAGCAGTAAGTGATAATTGGGCTAGAGAAGCCAAAGAAATATGTAGAAATAAGATTTTAATATATGCTAGCCAGAAATGTGGTAGCCTGAAGATTCCCATTACATATACACAAAAAATTATGAGACTTGTGGTTATCCTATACCATGGTCTCCCCAAAGAGTGCCTTTAACTTGCATGTCAGGTGATGTTGTGTGTTCATTATGCAATCTTGTGTGTTCATTATGCAATCTGAAGTGCCAGGCATAGCTGCCTGCTCAAACTAACCTGTGATTCTTCTGCCAGCTGCTTTTGGTGCCCTAAAGCAAGGATGCGAGAGCTTTGCTGTGAATCTGGGATACCAGAGAAGATGGATTTTTTCACCTAGTCTGGTACCATCCCCTCTGTCATAGATTGTGCTACATGAGGAAAGATGGAAAACATGAATGTAAATTGAGCGTTAATTGCCTGACATGTGCTTCAAAATACTCCTATGTGTGACTGTGACTGATTGAAGATGATAGTTTTTAGCAGCACTTTGAAGCTTATATTTTGGGTTGTTCTGTGCTATTCCAGGCTGTGCTACAAATAAAGAGTCTTTTGTAGAGGAGCTGTACATGTTACTGTTTTTAAAAATATTCACTTGAAAAATACAGTGTTGAAGGCCAGGATTGCAAAAGTGTTCATAACTCTGTGTGAGTGCTTTGGAGTTAAAAAAAAAAAAATTACATTCATAGAGGTCAAATGTATTAAGTTTCTTAGTGAAACACTTCTGTTTCTAATGGTCGAGGAACAGAGAAGCTAGTTACCATTGAGAAAATACGTTTTGTGTCATCTCAAGTTTAGTTTGGGTGCTTTTATATTCTCCGGTGATGTAGTGGATAATACTCTCTATATATGATTCAATATAATTTCTAGCCCAAATATTATGAGGTATATTATATGGAATAGATGTGAAAGTGATTTTTTAATGGTATGATTATACATTGACGTGTTAAAAAACCCCTCTGTTTTCCTTCCTTTTATTTTTTTGCTTGTGTTTCTCTGAACTCTAAACCCAGTGCAAAATATTGTTGAATAAGCATCCATTTTTCTGCCTAAAAACATATTTAAACTTTCAATGAAAATAATTCAAAAGAAGTGTGGCTCCATTTGTGATGCATCACATTCCAGAATACATGAAAGAAATTTCAGATATATGGTAATTCATTTTACGGTCATATATATAGCATGTCTGAACTATCTATGTCTAAAATTACTTGGCAAATATCAGCAGCAATACAGGGAATCTTGATATACGGAAGGCCTTTATTTCTTATCTGCTGGGAGGATGTTTTTTTCAGTCTTGAATACATTCTAGTACAGAAATACTCTCCTGAGGTAAAAGAAAATTGAGGAAAGATAAAAATCAAGTATTTTTAGAGATCATCTGCTGATGAGTGGGTTTTTTTTGCACAAAGTTTGATGTAGGAATGAAATGCATTTCAATATTAGAGAAAAAATACTGTGTAGCATAAATAAAACCTCTCAGACTGTGCAGTTATACAAAAAAAATTTAAACTGTTTAAACTACATTCTTCAAACTTGACAAATATTAAGTACTCTAATGCACTGTAGTTTGTGATGGAGGCTTGTCTTAATCATAAAAAAGAAAAAGAAAAATAAGTAAAGAGACACTTGTAGTAGGTAATCCAACCAAATCTTGCCCTCAGCTGTGGCAACAGGGGCAAACTATGTAGAACTTGACTTATGGGAGGCTTTTGTAATGAGAACAGGATGAACATTGGCAGAAAACTATCATGAAACAGTGTGGAAATTTTCTGTAGTTATTTTACACTGTAGTAGTGTAACTTTAGCTTTCTACTGTTGGAAACAGAGACTGGATCTAAAAGATTCTCACCTCCAAGTACTTAAATCCTTCAGTTTTTATTCAAAGGATATTATTTTTACTACATTCCCAGTGATGAATAGCTCCAGGATCCAGATGTAACTTTTCACTGATTTTTGCTGCCTTCTGTACTTGGAGGAGGACTGTTCTATGCCTACTTTATAGGGCTACTTCACTTCCTGCTCTGACTCAATTATAATGGCATGTTAGCTGCAGGAATCCATGCTGTGAAGCAGGATCCTTCTGGACTGCAGCTGTGAATACTGAGATCAGATAAGCTGAGCAGTACTTCTGATCCTTTATAATTTCTTAACTTGCCTTTAAGACTGATTATCTGAGTGAAGGACTAATGGAAAGAATGACAAACAAAATATTGATAATTATTCTTCTGTGTTTACAAAGCCTTTTAAAATACTTCTTGCACTGGTTAAAGTCTCACATTATCCCTGCCTTTTTGTGGAAAATCTACAATACATCCCACCGAGAGGTTTTATTTACTTTTTATTTTATGTCACCGAGGCATTTTATTTACTCATAATTTGAAACTTCACTGCATTGAAACAAACCAAACCAAACAAACTAAACACCAAGAAACCCCCTCTTATGTTTCTGTATATCAGAATGCACTAGATTTGATAAAACTCCAGTGGCTCTATTCTCCCCAAGGCTTGCACCCACAGTCTTTGCTGCAAGATGATCCTTTCTACATCTGCCCAACATGTGAGCTGTGCAAAGAATCAGCGTTTGTCCTTGTAACAGAAAGTTTCACCAGTCTTAGATAAATCAGGGCTGCTTCTTGTGCAGCTACTTTATGATTGCAAAATATTTTTGATCAGGTCACTTCTGCTTATAGGGGTTCTCTGCTGGTATTTTTTTACTTAATTTCATTCAATAAAGCAAGCAAATCTACTAATAGGCTATGGTTTTAATAATACATGATAGACAAAGGAAGGCTTGTGTTATAGCTCTGCTGTTTGTACCGTTAATAACCCAGGTTCACTAACCATGTTGCTTGGATGTCTTCACAAATGGTCAATTAAGTGCTAAAATAATGCAATTTCAAGTTACTCAGCTGTATAGGTGTATCTCTTTCTTTCACATGCACATTGTTGTGAATATGGTGATTTTGAATGAGAAAAACAGCTGGTAGGCACCTAACTACTGAAGCAAATGATCGTATAAAATTATTCCCAGTGGTTTTGATTCCTCAGTTTGTTTTTTTTTTAAATGAGCCAAAATATATATGCTGGATAAAATCTAAAGAAAATTTATCTGTAGGAAGGTATGTCTAGTTGACAGAATCCTCAATCATTGTGTTTTGATTTGCTCTAATTATGCGTGCATATTTAGCTGGAATAGCTTACTTTGAAAATTACTGACATGTATAAAGGTATGATGAAGCAGATATGCTTGTTTACATATTTTCAGTTGAATGTGGCAGAGTTTTTGATCTTCCTTTACCTAAACAATTGCATACTTTGATGTTTTTTTCTCCTTGATTTAGTCATTAAGTGGGTTTATGTTAAAATTTGTAGAGTACCTTAGAGCCTTGTGCAGTGAAAACTTTATGTATAGCCATCTTTTAGAACGCCAATTTTGGAATTATCATTAATGTTAGTATTTTACAGACTTTGTTTTAAAATGTTGAATCTGAACTGTGTGTGTGATGTTAGGAAATCATTCCTAGGCTGATTGGGCTTCTCATCTAAAGAAATAAATAAGGGATGAGACAATGATATAATCACATTCTAATTTTACAGTAGGGAACTGTTGTACAAATCAATTGAAGAAGCTTGGTCTTGTAAGAGTTAGTGCTAGTCAACTCAACACAGATCCCACTGTTCAGTACCTTAAGCAGAAGGCTGTTCAGGAATTCACACAAACACCAGATTTAAGTCCTTACAGATGCTTAACTGCAATGTAAGCAGGTGGTAAATGCCCTTACTGAACTGCAGCCTCTACAAATATCAGGCTCTCTGTTCTTTCTCTAGGACACTTGTTTTGAGATAGCAGTCTGTTTGTGATTATTTTTTGGGGATTATTTCTAAGTCAAACAATTTAGCAGAAGCATTTCCAACATCTTCATAGTTCTTCAGCACTGACAATTAAGAGATTCAGAGCAGATCTTTGCAATAGTCTGCTAATTACTATTGTATATTTTTAAAAAATAGTGAATGTTGCTTAAACAAGTTGCTTTTTTGATAGGTGCCCACAAGAATATCCTAATTTGGAATTATAAAAAGTACTTGTGTGCAAGTACAAACAAAGAAGATTGCATATTTTCGTATGACAGGTGTTTTTCTGAAACTTTGGGTGCTGCAGGCAGAGAAAAAGAAGTGTTACTGGTTTTGCTCTTGAGAAAAATGACAAAGTTTTAGAAGAGACTGAGAAACTTTCTAGTGGTTTATGGCTGGGTTGGTGTAGTGTCAGAACAGTGTGATTCCCCTGAGTGTTATAAGCTCATTTCAAAGTCAGTTTTTGAAATTAAATAGAGGGTATACTAAACAGCTCTGCATAGCAAATATAACATAGGTTATTTTGCAGAGATTTTTTTCTCACATTATAGGTTTAGTTTCTGGGGATAAGGGAAAAAGGGGATTAGCTGGCATGGTGAAGCTGTGTTCCTTATGCCTTGGTAAGACAAATTAAATGTGTGACTAAGGGAATTTTTCTCAGCTCCTTAGTGCTTAGAACACTAAGCTGTATTGGGTTTAATTCATACAACAACAAATAACAAAAATTTTTATCCTGCTTCTTGAGACAGAATGCTTATGCTTCTTGAGACTGAGTAAATGGTATAGTCCAAGTGATCTACCTTTGCTTATATAACATTTTGGTATCCAGTTTTAAGCTAGTTCTGTATGCACCTTTTTTAGTAACCAGACAGAAATAAGAAATCCAGACCATCTTCTTCTGGGGAAGTAAATTGGCTGACTGGAAATATTTCTCTTTATCACTCTTCCCAATCAAGAGACTTAGCTAACCTGACTTAAGACTAGACACCAATTTTTAGAGCACAGTGGTAAGATGAAGATAATTATAGTCTGAGGGATTAGCAGTCAAATATTCTAAATTTAATAAGTCAGCAAAAATAACAAGGAACAAGTCTAGATGTTTAGTCTTTTGTTTTAATACACTACACAAGCATCACATATATGTTCAGTTTTCTGTAGAAAATTGATTTACATAGTGATCTGATGCACACAGTGGTGCTTTCCTGAAAATTCAGAATCCTGGCTATGTAGAAGTGCTCCTTCTTGACTGCTCATTATTTAAATCATCTAATCAGTTAAAATTGTTTATTGGGTTGTTTGCCTTCCTGATTCGGAGCTTGGAAATGACTGTTCTTTTCATGAATGCTTTGTTGGTTGAGTCTACATTACATATGTGAAAGTAACTGCAAGACTTAGAATTAATCTTGCCAAGGCATTACCATACATAGGATAATACACATATGTTCTGATTCTCAGAATATTTGTATTCATTGAGGGCTTACTCAAATTCGTTTTTTCAGTACTTGCATGTGTGAAATTTTCTAAAAATTATTTTTATTTTATTTATTTATTTTTATTTGGTTTCCCTGGAAGTTGGGAAGTCTTCCACCAGAGTTGAAGTAAATATCACAACATCTCCCCACAAAAGTAAAAGTGCAAATATAGTTTCTGAATTTACAAATACTTATGTGCGTGGTTATTTCAGTCTGACACTGCTTCATAATGACTATTTCCTTTTGCAGGGAAATAAAGCTCCAGACTAGTCTATAACTTCACTGTGAATCAGGATATAAAGAGAGTGCAGAAAGGACTAAACTAAAGTATATTAGACATTTAGTAACTGAGAATTAATATCCATCAGCGCTTTTTAAAACCCTGAAGTTTATCCATGTAGCATGTAACTTCATACTTTATGTGTTTCATAGATATAGTTTACCACATAACACTTTCCCCATCAAGCCTTTTCAGCACTAAATTTATGACTTGACTTTTAGGTACACAAAACCTGATCTACTTTTAATTTGCTCATAGGACCTTTTATGCTTTTATTCATTAAAAAAAACTCCCAAGAATATTGTACCACTGCAGTACAACCAATACTTGAATTTAGAAGCTTTGCCTAGCTTCTAGAGGGTTATTTTTCACTTGAAAAAAATTGGTATTTCTTTGCATATCTTCTAATTTTTTTTTTTTTTTAAGGTCTGGGTTAACTGTAGAAAGTATCTTCCAGAACTGGCTGGATACATCTGGAATACCAAAGGTGAATATAAAATACCAGGTCACAGTTCTTTCTAGAGTCTTGATTTTCTCATTATATTATTTATTTTTTAATCACTACCTGATCTTATAATAGGTATGATATTAAATAAACAGTTTTGGTGATGACTGTTTTCTACATATTTGTATGGGTTTAGCTTCTACTAGTGGCAAATATTTTCTTCTATAATGGCCTCATCAACCCTGCCAAAGGGCAAATCTTACAAAAAATTTATCCTATAAATTAATATTGCAGTCATATAAAAGTATACTTTACAGTATAATCATGGAGTCTACTAAATGTAAGGAGCATTGTTCACAGTTGGAATATGAATTACTTGAAAGCGTTACTGACAGGAGTAATTAAATGTTAAATTATTTGTACTTTGATAATTTGTGAATTTTGTGACTTGCTTATAAATCTGCTGCATAGATAACATCTATGATTGGTGTTCCAGCATTAAGAGTGAGCTTTGTTTTCTGCTTTTAATGCTAAAAGTTTTTTTAATATTTTAAATTCGGTGAAGTGAAAATGCTTAGTTGTGTCCATACTATGTGAAGTCTCTGATTACTCATTTTGGACCAAAACTGGGATCAGATAACAAATGGTATCTGTACATTAATCTTCGTAAAACCCAATTTTATACAAAATAATTTTTTAGCATATGCTCGGGTCTCAGTTTCTAACTGATTTCCCCTAAGCAGGCACTCCTAGGATGCTTGTGATTTATCCTGCCTAGTGCTTGAATTTGTTTCCACTTGCATTAGTATTAGAGAAAAAAAACTACAAAACACCAACTTTTAAAAGTCGGAATGCTAAGTTGTGGTTTCCATGTGCAAAGTACGGATGCTTAGGCAGCATGACTGAGTGAGCATGTTTGCGGGTAGAATGAACAAAACTGGAGAGCTCTGACAGTGCTCAGAGAACCCAAGCTGTACTCAGACACTGTGGTTGAACTCTTTCCTTGACAGCTTGAGAGATGTGTGTGTCCACTGATCCCTGTATGCTGTAGAAGGCTTTTGGGAAAAATGTACCCTGAGGTAAAAATGCTCTGAGACTATCTGAATATGCTGTGAAATCAAGGCAGAGTTTGTTTTTTGTTCTGAAGTTATTGAAAATAAAATTAACTTTAATTAGAAGGGAGAAAAGGAAGATATAGTATCATCATACATCTTGATGCTTGGTCATATCCTAGAAGAGGACCTTGATTTTAATTCGATGTTCAACCAAGCTTTTACTTTTGGTAAAAAAATGGCACACATTGTCAAACAGCTGCTTCAAGTATATGGAGGAGATTGATGTTGCATAGCTGTAGCTGCAAGAGGCTGAACTGGCTCCTGAAATGTAAGAGTTTTCTTGCATTTTATCTACACATATAATTTTGAGGATGTGCTTTATTAATGTCTGACAATCAACTTAAAATCACAAATTAGGAAGACAGGAGCAGACTAAAGAACTGGAAATGGTTTTGACTAATGTGCAAACTAAACTGTTTTCCTGAGTACCACAAGTTGCTCAGAATGAGTAGTGAGTAGTTTCATTATACCCTGCAAGTATATGTTGCTCACATAAACAAAACATGTATCAAAAATATTTCCACACCCAGCAAGAAAATGTTTTCAGTTGAAAGAGACATTAAAGATCATCTAGTTCCAATCCCCTTGTCTTGGAGAAGGACACCTTCCACTAGACCAGGCTGCTCAGAGCCCCATCCAACCTGGCCTTGAACGCTCCAGGGATGGAGTACACACAGACAGCTTTTCTGGGAAACCTGTTCCAGTGCCTCACCACTCTTATAGTAAAGAACTTCCTCCTCATATCTGATATAAAACTACAGTCTCAGTTTGAATCCATTCCCCCTCATCCTGTCACTACATACTCTGTAAAATGTACTTTTCCATTTTTTTTGTAGGCTCCCTTCAAGTACTGGAAAGCTGCAATTAGGTTACCCTTTCTCTTTTCCAGGCTGAACAAACCCGATTTTCTCAGCCTTCTTCACCAGAGAGGTGCTCTGATCATCTTGATGATCCTCCTCTGGAGTCACTCCAACAGGTCCATGTCCTCCCTGTGCTGGGACCCCAGAGCTGGGTGCAGGGTTCCAGGTGGGCTCTCAGCAGAGCAGAGGGGCAGAATGCCCTCCCTCCCCTGCTGCCCACGCTGCTTTGGATGCAGCCCAGGACACGTTTAGCTTTCTGGGCTGGGAGTGCCCATGGCTGGGTCGTGTCCAGCCTCTCACCCAAAAAGCCCTTCTCCTCAGGGCTGCTCTCCATCTGTTCATCCCCCAGCCTGTGACAGTACTGGGGGTTGCCCCGACACAGCACTTTGCAGCACCTTGTACTTGGTCTTGTTAAACCTCAGGAGACTGACATGGGCCCAGTTCTTGAGCTTGTCCAGGTCCCTCTGGATGGCATCCTGTCCTTCAGATGTGTCAACAGCACCACTGAGCTCGGTGTCATCCACAAATTTGTGAGGTGCACTTGATCCTTATGTCTATGTCATTAATGAAGATATTAAATAACACAGGTCCGAATACTGACCCCTGAGGGACCCCACTTGTCACTGATGTCCATTCAGACTCTGAGCCATTGACCACTACGCTCTGGATGCGACTGGCCAATCACTTTCTTATCCATCTAACAGTCCACCCATCAATTTGCCCCCTCTCCAATTTAGACAGAATCATATTGTGTCAAAGGCTTTACAGAAGTCCAGATAAATGACATCCTTAGCCCATTCCTTGTCCACTGATGGAGCCAGAGAAGGCTACTGAGTTGGTCAGGCAGGACTTGCCCTTGGTGAGGTCCTGCTGGGTGTCTCAAATTACCTCCCTGTCTGCAATGATCTTCCCAGTCACAGAGACGATGCTGACAAGTCAGTACTTCCCAAGGTCCTCTTTTTTGCCCTTTATTAGATGATTTCTACTTGTTGTCTTCATCATTTGCCAGCATCTTGTGGGAACCAACTTCCATTTTATTGGAAGAACTGGTGTTGTCATTCAGTGAATAGGAAACCTTATTTCCTTTATGCTTTATTAAATCATTAGAGGTGCCTTTACTCCTGAAATTCAGACTTTAGAGGTTGCTTAGTAGCTCTCAATGTTAGTAGCTATAGTGTAGGTATGACTATAATTACTGATTACAGAACTGTAAATACTGTAGATCTACTTGTGTGGTTTACAGGACCTTTAAAAATATTTAGATTATTTCAGCAGACTAATAACCTGGCAAATTTGGTTAATCTGTATGAAGGCACATAAGAACACAACTTACATGCAGATAAACTACATTATACATTACATGGACATGAACTACAGATAAACAGCGTTATAAATAGCAGTCCAGGAATGGCACAGAATTTAGTCTCTCTCATGGTTTACTAGGTGACTGTACTAGGGTGTGTTCACAGGAAGGTTTCCATCAGCTCCTTTGGGCACAGTCACACGACAGAGCCAGTCAGTGTGAGCAGGATGAGGTACAAAGTACCCACTACAACCGACTACCTTCTTTTAGTACTGAAGGAAATGAAAAGCAGCTGTTGGATGTCTACTTCAAAGATGTCCCAAAGGCATAGAAGCAGCATCCTGCACCCTACACACAAGATCCAACACCCTCCTGCTTATAACCCTTGTTATGCTGGCTCTGGAGTCATATAGCGCAACACTTTTAATACTGCAGCCCCTACTATGAGAAAGTACTTGACTTTTTCAATTACAAATACTAAGACTTAACTGCATTTGCATAGGAAACCTCCTTACTGGAGAGACTATACTTTGTAATGGAATTGGGAAATGTGCATCATTGCTGTACTTAAGTCCCAATATGATTGCTTTATATCTCTCTCATACAAGAATTTTTGTATTTTATATTTGCTGTAGTATTTCTGTGTTTTTATTTCCATGTTTTCATGGATTTTGGACAGGAAATTCATGTCAATCACTAAGTATAAAGAAAATTCACCCCAAGTGGTACATTTATAGCAGTAGTTATCAAGATGATTTCAAAAATTCTCTTCTGTGTTTATATTCAAATCTATCCCCTGTATGCAACTGGTACGCTTCAAAATTCAGTAACAAAAGGGTCACTTAAAACCAGAGTTCTTAGCCCACTCCTTAGTTCACTATCTTCACAATAATGTCTAGCTTAAGGAACTGTAGGGGTACAAAAAAGTATGCAAAAAACACATAAGGGTAAATACTTTACACTACCCAGAATGCTGAAGCAATTTTACTGTCTTCCTTGCAGTACAGGTATACTATATTCTTTACAGTCTTTAGGGTCATAAGTCATGTCATCTGTCTAACTGAAGATCCTCTACTCCTTTACTTGTGCTTTGTTACATTTGCCATTCCAGACTCTCCAACTCTGTCCAGGGAACGGCAGATTTATTGATATAGATGATACAGATATAGCTATATATATGCGTCTTTATACTTGCATCTTAAAGCTATTGAAACTTTAATATCTGTCAGTTTCTATTACTGTTTCATTCTTGGAAACATTATCTTGTCTTTTCTAAATACTGGGCTAGTTTCCAGGTTCAGGTATATACCAGCAGTAATCAAGAATAAGTAGATGTAAGGCGGTCATACAAATAAATAAAATCAGAATTTGGCTTGCTGCTGTGAAAAAATAATTCTGCATACCACCTAACCTTTTCAATTTGTTATTTTCTAAAGCATTAAAGATTAATGTTATGAAAAAGAAAGTGTGGTTATAACCTGGCCAATTCTTTCTTACACGGAAGAGTGCCACTGCACAATGGTTGGTTTCAGGCTTGCTGAGCAGGGTTTTCTCACATGCAAAACAATAAGGAATATAAAAGATGAAATGGAAGCAGTTCTCAAATACAAACTTTCTTAAGGGTTTTTTCCTGAGGATGCATCATGGTGGTGTTAAATATGGTGAAGCATGAAGCATATTGCGTGGTTGAAAATACCTTTTATCAAATTATGGAACTTTCAGTATGTGCTTCTGTCTCAGCAGTGACTCACTGGGGGATTATAGCAACTTTTCATCCTGTGCAAATAGTAGTGAGTTAATACCACCATCTTTAGACAATGAGTTAAGCTGGCAAGGAGTGGAATCAGATGAATCAAATAGCTTTACGACTGGAAAACATCTCTGAAATCAGTGTAGTCCACTTCATACCTGCTCATGATGATTTGTTTTCCTAAGTACAATTCTATTGTTTCTCTCAGTATGTGCAGTGTTTAATTAGAATTTGAGGCTAAAAGGCTATATGCCTCTTTAGGAAGATTTTCTCAGCTCTGCACAAACTTGTCTTTGTCTAATATTGCCCAGTTACTATTACTTGTTCTTTTACTCTACCTTAGGTAATTAACCTTTTTAAAGTAAGCTTTAAGTCTTTCCCCCTTTTTGAACTCTGTTGTACACTGTTTTACAAGTAGATCAATAAACATTAGGTAGTCTCTGCATTGCATAAACTTCTAAATGTGTTTAAATAATTTTTTCTTTTGCTTTTGAAGTGGCACATGCTATTGTTTACTGGTAAATTTCCAATACTGATTCTTTCTTGCCTGTGTATTTCAGTTGTTATCTTGTATAATGAAAATCATCTTCTCCACATTCACTCTCCACTTCAAAAAAACAAGCTAGGGGGAAAAAAGAAAGAAGAGTGGTTGGCCTCCTCCTTCATGATTTTTAATTTCCAATATAGCCTACACTGAAACGTACAAGTCTCAGTATCACATAATGAATCAGGTTGAAAGGGACCACAGGGAGTCATCTAGTCCAACCTCTCTACTCAAGGAAGGTCATCAAGCAGGGTCAATAAAGGTCATCAAGCAGGGTCATCCTAGAACACATTCCACAGGATTGCATCCATGGAGTTCTTGAATATCTCCAGTGAGGGAGACTTCACAACCTTTCTGGGCAGCCTGTTCCAGTGGTTGGTCACCCACACAGTAAATTTCTTCCATGTGTCCAGGTGGAACTTCGTGTGCATCAGTTTCTGTCTATTGCCTCCTCTGCTATTGCTCAGCACCACCAAGGAGACCTGGATCCATCCTTCTGGCACCCTCCCTTCAGATACTCACAGGCATTGATGAGGTCCCCCTCTCAGTCATCTTTTCTCGAGGCTGAATAGGCCCAGCTTTCTCAGCCTTTCCTCATAAGTGAGATGTTCCAGTTCCCTACCCACTTTCTTAGCCTTCCTCTGGACACCCTCCAGGACCTCCATGTCTCTTTTGCCTTGAGGAGCCCAGAACTGGACACAGCACTCCACATGTGCCTCACCTGGCCTGACTGGAGGGGCAGGATCACCTCCCCTGACCTTCTGGCAATGTTCTTACTAATGCAGCCCAGGACAGCATTGGTCTTCATGGCCAGCAGGACACACTGCTGGCTCATGGACAACTTGTCCAGGACCCCCAGGTCCTTCTCCACAGAGCTGCTGTCCAGCAGGTTGATCATCAGGTGTTCTTTTGCCCCAGGTGGCGTAACACTTGAATTTGCAAACCCTGAATTTGCCTTTACTGACTACCAGAAGGTTCGTCTCTGCCCATCTCCCCACCCTGTCGAGGCCCTTCCAAAGGGTTGCACAGCACTCTGGGGTATTGGCCACTGTTCCCAGCTTTGTGCAGTCAGTGACCTGCTGAGGGCATCTGTCCCTTGTCTGAGTCACTGCTGAGCAAGTTGAACAGCACTGGGCCCAGTATTGACCCTTGGGGGACACCCCTAAGTGACAGGGTCCCAACTAGACTCTGTGACAACAAACACAGCCCTCTAGGATCTGCCATTCAGCCAGTTCTCAGTCCACCTCACTGCCCACTCATGTAGTCTGTACTTCCTGAGCTTTCTGGTGAGGTTGTTATGGCCAATGGTGCCTAATGCCTTGCTGAAGTCAGGTAGACAACATCCACTGCTCTTCCCTCATCCATCTAGGTAGTTGTCCCATCACAGAAAGCAATCAGGTTGCTTAGGCATGATTCTCCTTATGTCATGTGATCAAATAACTTCCAGCTTTAGGATAAACACCCCAAACATCACCTCACAATTACAAAAAATTGAAAGAGGCACTGCTGTATCCTTCTTCTAGTCCTTTTTGTTATTTTATTCTCCCATTAAAGTTTAATTCTCATCTACTGTTCCACCTTAAACAGTATTTCCTGATTAGGGCTGGAATTGCCAACAGGTATTTCAGAGTATGTACAACTTCTTAGTGTATCTTGTGAGACTACTATGCCATGTTTTCTAATCTTGAATGAACACTGGAGTACAGCTTCCAGCAGTTACAGCAGTAAAAATTTTGCCATTTATTTTTTTGCCAGTTCTTTTCTCCTATCCGCACTGCTTTTTGTGACTGTAGTTTAATGTCCATATACTAACGGACTTATTTGTAAATCATCACCATGTCTGGAAATACACAGTCAAAAGAGATCTTCTGGTGGTGAATATTAATTTATTAATAGTATTTCTGGTTTTGTTTGTAAATGGTTAACTCTTGGATTTGAGCAGCCTGGTCCAGTGGAATGTGCCCCTACCCATGGCAGGTGAGTTAGGACTACATCATCTTTAAGGTCCCTTTCAATCCACACCATTCTGTGATTCCATGAGTGTCCTATTTGAAGAAAAAATGGATTGTAAAGGAAACTCATAGCAAAACTATTTAAAAATTTGAACTGATATGTAATTTTTGAAGGGTTCTGAATCAATGCAAGTAGAGTACTTCTGTGGTTTTATAAATTTCAAGAGGATGCTACAGCAGCAGTTCAAGTACTTGATCTGATTTCTGCTAAAGCAACATGTTTTTAAGAAGGGCCCTGGCTTTTGCCCCAGTTATAAGCTTTATCGATTTCCTGTTTCCTTTTACAAAGACAAAAGTACAGGTGAAAGGATAGCTCTACAGGAAAATGCTTTGCAAGTTAACAGTTATGGTCAATAACTAACAAACCAACCACACAGAAATATTTTTTAAAAGAATGGTCTTACTAAACTCTTGAATTATCTTTAGCATGCATTCATCCAGGTTTTACAGAGGGTACCTAAACATTTTTCTTGCATTAATATCATTCTTATTGGATCAGAATGTAAGTTAAAGCTGTGGATTGTTAACACTTGCTATTTCTTGTTATTGTTAGTTATGCCTTATCTTGCAATTATTTTTCTGGATGTACTTAATAATTAAATATTGGTAGATGGCAACATTGGAACCAAGTACACAAGTGAAATGCACATTTTTTGTTGAGATATAGTAAATTAGTATTAGCAGTGAGAATGATCTGTTAAGTACAAAAATCACATTCAAACATAAATAATTTGGAGAAAAAACAGGAAAGGGTTATAATTTTATTCAGTACTTAATAGAGTTCAGTAATTAATCTGTCAGATTAGTTTCAAAACTGTGTTAAATATTAGTCCCAAGAATAAAATGTTGCTGTTTAAATACTGAAGTTTGAGGCTTACTCCTTGGTTAGTTTTTTATCTGAAGATAGAGATTTTTGTGTGTATTTTACTATGAGTGCAGAAAATATAACTGATTCAACTGATGGTTGAATTCTATTTAAGAAATAATTTGAAGAAAGCATAGCAGCTGCCTTAAGATATGTGCTTATTCTTGTGCATTGAAATCACACTTTGAATAATAGGCACTTCCCCTCAAGAAAATTGGTTTGTTTGTTTTTCTTTTTTTTTTTTTTTTTATGCTAGCAAGGTTGCAGATTGGAAGATGAAATGATCTTTCTAAAGTTCTTAAAAATGCAGTTGGGTATAGGTCAACAATATAAATTATTTAATGTCTTCTGTAATGATAACAAGCACAGTAAGAAAGTTTTTGAATATGAATCACAAGTGCTGAGGTATTTCTGAAATTATTAGTTGTACTGACAACACTATCTCATTTTCTTAGAAGAAGGGGTTTAGGAAAATATAAAAATGTTATCAAACAATGTGTATGGTACTGCAGCATGCATGAAAGTCATATGAATCATGAAGATAAACAAATCAAGAGAGACTTTATGTTCTTGACTCGTTGAAAAATGCTTTAGGTAGAGACTATCCACCTGAAAGTTCTTCTAGATAGATCATGTATACGGACAGTTTGGTATTTTGTTTGTAACAAGCTATCAAATAAGTTCTAAGGTCAGTTATTATTTAGATAATTCTGTGTTGATCTAAAGAAAGTAATTGGCATAAAATGGCTTTGTAATTTACTTAGCCATTCCTATAAATTGCCCCTAAGATATGCTAAATGAGACACAACAGCACTGTATTTTAGTTTCTAGAATAGTTCAAAAAGTTCAAGAAAACCACTTATATAAAAAAATACATCACTAAAGGTCAGTAAAGACCCAAATTTATTACAGACCTCTTCAAGTTCGGGCATGGTTTAGTCTTGTTATAACTTTAGAAGTTTTGATATAGGTGTCTTCTGCGTTGCATATGATTGCTGATTTAGAGAAAACCAAAGACATTCAAGATCCAAGTAGCATTGTTACACAGTATTGTGTGATCACATTCTAAAACTGGGTAACATGCTGCCTCAGGTGAGATGCTCACGTAGCACTGAGTAACTTGGTGTCTAGGTTTAATGTAGGATAGTAATTTTTTAAATTTAGATTTAAAAGCATTGTCCAAAACATTTTAGTGCCTCTGTTGTTCTAATTTCTAAAAGTGAAGATTTAAACAGTTTTAGGAGTCTCCGTTAATTGAATAATTAAGAAAATAATGCTTTTGAGATTCTCAGCTGGAACCCTGTGTCTCCATTAAGGATGAGAAAGATGCTTTACTAATTTTAGTTTAATGACCTACTGAAAACCTGGCGTGCCTCTCCAGTTACAAGCTAGATTTTCACAAGTGTCCTGTTATTCTTCACACTACCTTTCAGTGTCATGCAGCTCAGAGGCAAAGTACTTGTGGTGGTGTAATAAATCTGCACAAGTTCAAGAAGTTGAAGTACATTTGAAACAAATGTTCAATTTCTGAAATAATAGTGGACTGGATTCTATGTGTTTGTTCATTAGAATCTCTCTTAAGTTTAATAAATCTCAAGCAGTCATTTTCATTCCCTTTTCCTATTAACTGCACTGCTGAACACAAAAGCTCTGTTATGTGCAGAATGACTGAGCTTATCCATTCTAGAAAGGAGTTATGTTTGGTATCTAAAGAACAATAATAGTTTGCTGCCTGACTGATCAATGCTGGACCAAGTTCACATTCCCAAGTTCCCACTCTCCCACCTACGTACACAGGAGGTAGGAAACATAGCAAACAGAGGGAAGACAGGCACTCATTTACACAGAAATATTGAACTTAGACTTGCCTAATAAGGATACAGCTGGGCTTGCATAGCAATAAACATAGGCTTTAATTACTGCTTGTAAAAACATCCAAAGAAAAGCACAGAAGTTAGCACCAATTAATTTTTAGCTTGTTCATTGTTTTCTTTACTCAATGGAAACAAACCATAAAGGTTTAAAATATTTTTCATGCTACCTTGCCAGAAAATTTTTCTATATTGGTGTATAATTAGGCAAGTCACTTTTGAGATATCTGAAACCTCTCCAGCTTCAAGTTCCTTATAAGTGATTTTAGTGAATTGGAACCAGGCTATGAAATAACAAGAAGTGAAATGCTACTCTAGGAAACAATATCTGAGATCTTTTTAGTTCAGAAAGATAAAGAATTGGGCCTGAAACTGAGGTAAAAATCTTATGTGACAGGAACAAGTTGCTATATAACCTCTAAAGTGGTCTATGATTTTTAAAAGAGCACACATTTTTACTTCCTAGAAATTTTCCCTAGGCTTTAAAAAAATCTTGTTTGTGACTGGAAGAAGTGAATACGTGGGGAAGATGTATTGCAGCACAAACTCTGTATGTGAAATCCATGCAGCCCTCTGTGTGCTGACCTAAAAACTCTCACCTGGGCATTCAGTTGTAGGGATTCAGTCAGAAAATCAAAGTGATCCTGAGCATTCAAATGCTGTTGCATTTCTGTATTTGTAGCTGGCTAGACTTGAGGATGGAAGTTCTTGATTTTGAGCCCTATGCTTTTTTCAGACACTCTGCAGAAATGCTGAGCTACTGAATACTTCTTGAGAGCAGATGGTAACTAAGTTAGTGTAACAGTCTTCATTCCATCTCCATCAATTCATCGTCTTCCACACAAGTCAGTAGGAGCAATGTTGAGATACTTCCCCATTTACAGTACCTTCTTTATCTCATTTTGACTTAGCCATGCTTTAGAATCAGACTTAAGAAGAGATATTGATCACCTTCTCTTTAATCATGAAAAACAGATGATTTTTCTAAAACTTATTCCATCTCCATAAAGAAGGAATGCTTTATCTATTCTGTCCACTCCCTTCTAAGGTCAAAGAGGAATTTAAATGGTGAAACTAGAATATCTGGAGAAAGGTTGGAAAAGTCTATTGGCTGACAGAGCTAGTATGTCATGGTTCAGTTTATGCTTAATTGTCCTTAACATTTGGGTAAGCAGTATGTCATGGCCAGAGGACTAGAGAACTTTTGTTTTGAATATGTTTCATTAGTAAAGCTGTCAGTTGTATTTTTGACTACTTCAATGGATGACTAAAACTCAAATTTCAATACCTCTGGAAGGTCTATTTTATTTCTTCAACAAGAAATTCAACAAAAAAGTGAGGTTCTATCATCTGGGCCTTAGCCACACACTCTCCCAGCTACTTCAAAAAATTAACTCTTGGCTGAAACTAGGACATTATCCACCCATTATTCTTTACAATTTATATCACACCCAGATCCTACACCTTCGAACAATATACATACACACAAGCACAAGTATAATTTCCGTACTCAACGCCCATCCTTCCAAGTTGTCTACTGAGTTAATTTAGTCCATAATTCCACAGAGCATTTGACACTATCCACAAGTCAGTGCAGAGGTAGAGCACTGGCCACTTCACTCCGTCAGCAATATCTAAAGCTAGCTGGGCAATTTTCAGCTCTGCAACATGACTTGATCCGCCTTGCCACTCAATTGCTTCTGCAACTCTGCACAGTGCTCCATAGCTGCTTTCCATTTTTGATGCATCCCTACAATATGGCAGGAACTGTCAGGGAAGAAAGTGTATGGCTTTTTTATTTTCAGGTAGCTGGCTATATTGTGGAAGCTCCTCAGCATATCACCTTTTCCTCCTCCAATATAATTCCAAAATCCCTGGGTGACTAGGGTTCAAAAGCTTATTGTTGTTCAGGACTCCACTTGAAATAATTTTTCTTCTGTGTCACATGATAGAGAGGGTTTACAATCTGTCTGTAGTCAGCAATATGCATTTTCCAAAACTCCTCAGCATCTAGGAATGCCTAGGTGTTTCCTTTTTGCTGATTAATGACAACTGTCTTGGTCTGAGACAGTTTAAGGGGGACACTCTAAAATGAGTTACTTTTAATCAACACCTTTCCACCAATTAGGAGAAACAAATATGAGTAGTTGTTACAAATGAAAAAAATAATAGTTTACTAAAAAACTGAAATAACATTCAGTAAAAAATAACAATAATAGTCACTAATTGGATAGTTACAAAGTTGGTGAAATCTCATGGACTCCCCGGCAACAAAGAGAATCTCAAATGGCAGGATATCCCCTTCCCCAAAACGCACCAGGCATGGGCAACCGCTGTAGGGAAACAGAGGGCTGATGGTGGCCGCCCTCCCCACCTTGGGGGGCAGGCAGCAACTCTGTTGGCAAATACAGCTGGCAAACTTTGGCAGCTGGGACTCGGCTAGGGAGTAGAACTTGTGGGGGGTCTCGGCCTTGCTGTCGGCAGCAGATGGCCGTACGGTTGGCTGGGGCGCCTCTCACCCACCCCTTTGGCCTCAGCCAGACACTGCTGGTGGGCTGGGGTGGCTGCAGGGCTCTGCTACTCTGGGCCTGCAGGCAGGTGTTGCAAAATTCACTCTTTGATTGTGAAATGAAGCCTTTTGAGTTGCTACTGTTTCAAGTAGGGGCAAGAAAAAGCCAAGAGGCAAGCTAAGAGGCCAGAGACAGGCAGGAGACTCTGCATGGGTGGCTTGACTTCTAAAGGTCCTGGGACAACCCTAGCCCCTGCCCTGTCATTCTGTTTGCCAGCCACAGGATCTTATAGAGACAGTAATTAGATTTTTGGCACAGAGAGGTATGGAATACAGTAACATTTTAGGTTACTCAGGACAGAGACATAGCTGCTACTTTGCTAACCATGTCTGTTGGACTCTAATGATGTATATCTTGCCATTTTACTCCTAAATACTGAATTTTCTGGGCAGATTCCTTGACCTTTCTTTGCTTTATAGCAAAACTAACCTTTGAGAGGATTTTGGATTATCGTTGCCCCTTTCTCAAAAACTTGCTCTGCTGTGTTGCCCCATGCTGTGATGCCATCAATGTACTGCAGGTGTTCTGGAGCCTCACCCTTTTCCAGCGCAGTCTGGATCAATCCATGGCAAATAGTGGGCTGTGTTTCTGCCTCTGGGGCAGTCAATTGCAAGTGCATAGCCCTCCAGCTGAAAGCAAACTGTGGCCTGACTAAACCTCTGCTGCTAAAGGAGTGGAGAAAAGCACATTAGATGTGTCAATGGTGGCACCACTTTGCTGCCTTGGACTTCTGTCCATACTGAAGTTCCAGCATGTCCAGCACAGCAGCGCTCAGAGGTGGTGTGGCTGTGTGGCTTCATTCAGGCCCTGACAGTCCACTGTGAGTTCCATTCTCCACTGGACTTACACACTGGCCATACAGGTCTGTTATAGGGTGAGGGAGGCTTGCTGGCCACTCCCTGGGTCTCCAGCTCACAAATCATCTCATGGGTGGGGACCGCAGGGTCCCAGCTATCACAGTTTTGCTGACAGTGCGGTGATGTGGTAGCAATCAGTACCTGTTGTTCTTCAACCCTCAGCAGCCCCACAGCAGAAGGGTTCTCTGAGACATCAGGCAAGGTATTCAGCTGTCTAATTTCCTCTGTCCCCATAGCAGCTATCCCAAAGGCCTAACGATGACCTTTTGGGTTCTTGAAAAACCCTCTCCTGAGGTAATCTATGCCAAGGATCCATGTGGCTTCTGGGCCAGTCACAGTGGGGTGTTTTGCCACTCATTCCCAGCCAGGCTCACTCCAACTTCCAGTGCAGTCAGTTGTTGGGATTCCCTTGTCACCCCAGAAATAGAGGTGGATTCTACCCCTACATATCTTGATGTCATCAGGGTACACTGATGTGCTCTGGTGTCCACTAAAGCTTTATACCCTTGCATGTCTGATGTGCATGGGATCCACTCCACACCATCCAATAGATCTGACTGTCCCTTTCTGCTACCTGGCTGGAGTCAGGGCCCCTCTAGTTCTGGTCATGGCTCTCATTGCTCACTTCTTGTAAATATAAACTGAGGCCCCTTCAAGAGGACCAGAAATACCACCAGCCCTTCTATTCTGTCTGAGGGAGGACTTGCCCATTGGAAATTGGAATGGCATTTATCCTTCAAGAACTTCCTGTGCTACCTATTCTTTCTTTCAGCTCATACCTGTGCTACTAGTGCAGAGGTGGGTTTTCCATCCCACTTCCTCATGTCCTCTCTGAGGTAATTCAGGTAAAACCATATACATATGGTTTTCTCATATACACACAGGTGTGTATTCTCTCTTGAGATGGGAGGTGTTTGCTGCCAATAGCAGAGACTGTGTTCCCATACAAGTGATGCATGGGACATGGCCTCTCTAACTTGCTTGAGACACCTGCAGAGTAGTGAGAGCACCTGGTGAAATCAGGAGGGGAATTAAAAAAAAAAAAGAGCATTTTAGCACACCCTGAAAATATTAACATATTCTAGATAATATAATCTGATACATGAATTATTTCTCTTACATGTTATATAAGATTATTTAGTAACAAGTAATAAACTTATTATTTAGAGATCCCGTGGTCATGTGGTCAGAGATATTTTCTTTATCAGATATGAATCTGATTGTGCAACTGAATAGGTGGTTACAATCACTCATCTGTACCTAGGAACTTTCTTCACAAAGCAGAGTTGCCAATGTGCATATGAAGGAAATATTTGCATAACCACTTAAAAAAAATATTCCTGCCATGATATATGAAATCATGTTGCAGTGTACTGAAAGTACATCCTCTAAGTTATTGTTTCAACAGGTTTTTGTCTCTTAGAGGCAGAGATAGCTTCAGGAGGAGCAAGTTTGACTTGAACAGAATTTCTCTGGAGGGTTGTTACATTGAAAAATACCAGACACAGCATGGTGATCTGAAAAGAGTGTGTTTATACCAGCACAGCAATTCTCAGAGGAATTACAACATTGAGATTTATGATATAAATATAAATTAGCATCTTTCCTAAAAAATGGATAATGTCAGAAAAACTTGATTTTTCATTTCAGTGGATAAAGCTGTATGCATGAAGAATGCACAAAATCAGTTGGAGAACTTGCTGTTCTAATAGGAGCACATTCTGGGCTGGATTTCTTTTTCAGTAATTTTTATGTGGCGCTGATACTCTTGCAATGTGGATGCACCAGCCATGTTGTCATTTTCAGATGTAGCCCATGGCCTCCTTAGTCTCTCTGCAAAATCCTGGTAGCAGTAGTGTTTTAAAATCCTTGCAATTGTTTCCCAGTCAAATGTTTCAAGCAATACTTAATCATTTCGTGAGTTACTGGATAAAATACTTTTCTGTATTTTCATTTTCTTTTTTAAAAAAAGATTAGAAGCCACATCTTTCCTGCTGAAACAATTTTCAGGTCACACAGATTATTCTGAGAACACATTGTATTCTTAGTTTACAAGTAAGCTAATTTTCTAATTTAAACTACTGTACCTTTTTTTCCCCCTCTAGAACTAATCATTTTTACTTTCCTTTAAATTATCTTTTTCTGATGTCTGAGAAAGTAGACTGTGTCATTCTAGTTTGGTAGAATGAAACTGGTGGGGAGAGTCTGTATTTTGTTTTCTGTTCAATGGGAATGTGTAGAAAGGTAAAAAACTGCAATTTATGTACTGGTGAAGTTAGCTATATCTTGTAGAAGAAAATGACTTCTCTGTGTAGTTGCTGGTGTCCATGTAGATCTGAATATACAAATGTCAAGGTTGTATTTGTAAACTGTATGTAAAATTCAGTAATTGAGATTCTAGAAATGAGAGGCTGGAAAATTACTTGACGGCACTAGTTGTCAATTTCCTCTACTTTTCAGGAGCTCTTCTGAAGCTCTTCTTATGGTAAAGATTTTTATTCCTGCATTTTCCATTTTTTCTTTTTGCCTTCCAGTATCTGAGGACTGTTGGAAAGCCAACAAAATGGTATTGATTCAATGTTCACCTTAGATAAAACTAGCTTTTTAGTTTATCAGTACTTGTTGTTTTTGCATAAGAGTAGCATCTGTGTTGAAGTTACAGGCAACCTATGTAAAGGAAAAGTTCATGATTATAGTTTTTCACTGAGTTATGAAATACCATTAGTAGCCATCACAGTCAGAACAATTTAAAAACAGTTTGTTTCAATGTAAAATGCAAGAGGGTTTGCTGCAAAAATATTCTCTTGTTTTCTAGTCTATGTATGATTCTGCATGTTCATTGTACCCTTGGGATCTGGTCTCACTTGAGTAAGAGCTGGTGTAAATCATTGCCTAAGTCCAGGATATTTGGTCTGTATTCACCCAGTTGGTAGAAGGTGTTACCTCCTCCCCCATAATTTCAAAATTCAGTTCTATTTAATCCTGCTGCTGCAAGAGTGAGGGATCCTGACATGTTTTGACATGTATAACTGCTTGCTCCCCATCGTATCTGTTGTATAGGACAGAACTATTAGCAGTCTCTGAAACACAGTCTTCCCAAGAAGGACATGCAGGATGGAGTAATCTCTAAATTTCTGTTGTGAAGTGATTCAAGTATGACTGCCAGTGTCATGTGGACAGCAAATAGGACTGTTGATGGAAGGTAATGCAGTCATTCCCATTTTAAATTGGGTGTGACGTCACCCTTTTATCTGGTGTAAGTAAGCTTTTCAAGTATGGAGGAATACAGTGGGAGACAAAATGTTCTTAAAACATCTTTCCTCCCATCCTTTTCTTTGCCTTGTTCCCTCTTCTTTTGCGGTTCCCGTTTTCTTTTCCTCTTACTCCTCTCCCTCTTCCCTGCTCTCTTCCCCTCCCAGCAAAAGTTCCTGCTCTGGTTATGAACTAAATCTTATTGACACATCAATAAGCAGAGATAAGAGCTGACTGATAAGAGACACTGCCAGTGTGCTGTGACCACCACTTGTTAGGCCCACCCTATTTTTGCCACTGCTTTTTATTTTCTGCAGGCTATCTGTATGGGTAAGTTGGCTCTTACACTGCAGTGCTATCATCTTGTAGGTGAATGTTCAAGTTAAGATGTGCACAGCGATCAGCACCAGGGAACCCCAGATGTAAGCTCCACAAGGTACATTACCAGAAAAAGTCAGTAACAATTCTTCTTGAACTTCCTTCACTGCTATGCAACTACTAACAAGAAAACAGGAGCCTTCTCTGAGTTTGAACACAGTATGTTTGTGTGTTTGTGGATTTTCATCCCAAATCAGCCTCAGGATCTTCAGGTCAGAAAATCAATGTCTCTTGTTTTTTTCCCCCTAGTTTTCTCAAAACATTTGACAGGAAAGGAAGTGCAATTCTTTAAAGGACTTAAAGTATAAATATGTTTCATTGTTTCTATGGTCCAGTGTTTCCTATAACTACTTCTGTGGGAATGCACAGTCTAATCTGTTAACTGATCCAAGGAAATACTGTTTAAGCAGTTGCATTAATTTGTGTTTGCCATTAACATAATTTTTTGTTCACTGCCTTTGAACTATGTTCTGTTCTTCTTTCTTCATTTAAATACACTCAGTTTAAGAGTGAATTTGTAGGCACTTTCAGAATTACCATTTAGTAGAAAAATCTGTTGTGGCTTTACAAAATAAAAACATGTTGTTTATACTTGTTTCAAGTAGACCTGTTGCAAGTGTGAAATAAAAAACTACAGTAAGATTTTCTATTGTGATATCTCTGTTAAAAAGTTTGTCTTTGTTTAATGCTTCATAGTAAAGTTACTTCTATTTAAAGCATTGAGTTTGATCTCGGCTTTGATATAAAGCTTTTGATCTTGAAAGAAGGATATTGTGGCAGTAAAACAGAAGGCTAGGAGAGATTCTTTTCCAGATGATAAGAGGATACTCTCAAGATTTAATGCACACTTATTGGATCTATCTTTATTTACTTATCTGTTTACAAAGTACATCTAATTCTATATATTGAGGGTTTGCTTACATACATGCTTTAATGTGCCTTATTCTTTTGCTACAGCACAGATTTCCTTTTGAAGGTTTCAGAGATTATAGCAATATATAGTATGAGTATAAATAATTTTCAAAAGAGTATCAATAATTTTTAAAATACTGACATTTGTAATATCATTTTAACTGTTACAAGTATTAGCCACTCTATCCTTTACTGCCTCACGTTTTTAAAATATAAACAAAAAAGCACTTGATAAAATCCTGATTTAGGATTTATAATTTGGATTTTGCATGATTGACGTAAGTATCTCCCAACATGCTGGAGTTTGAATATCCTCCTCTGAGGGTGCAAGAAAACCTGAAGTCCTATGCCTAAATTTATTTACCTGCTCAAGGTATCTTATTGAATAAATAAAGCCTTTAGCCGAGGCCTCGATAAAGGGTTTGCTGTGGTGCAGTATACCTACAAAACTGCTTTGGATCTTGCTTTTAACATGCATTTCAGACCCTCCACAGTAGTTTAGTAGTTAGGTTCTGGAGGCGAGAGCAAGTACCAAGGCCAACGCTGAAGCAGTTAGTGGTGATGATGCTTTCTTGAACTACCTGCACTAGACCATTCCTTTGTCCGTAAAGACCTGTGACAGAGCTTGTTTATAGGAGGGTTCATAGGAAAGCGGCTTCTATAGTAAGGGTCTCGAAGAGAGAGCGTATCGCTGATAATTAGGCTGTAAACCGTGACGAGCATGGATGTTATGGATGTCCGTCCCGTCGGCGACGCTGTTGGAGGGGGCGCGGGTTGGCAACAGCACCGCCAGTGGCCAGGCCGGGTTGGGCCGGACCGGGCCGGGCCGGGCTCGGCTCCGCACCTGCGGGGCGGGGCGAGTGTGGCCGGGCCGGGCCGGGCCGGGCCCGCAGCCGCTCAGCGCGCTGCTCCGGAGCCGGCGGGCCCTGACGTCTTTAAGGCAGGCTCCTCCTCTCCGCGGGGCTCCGGGGGCCGGGGCGGGGGACCCTGCGGAGGTGTTTCATTTCCTAGCGAGGGCTGCGGTGTGCTGCTGCCGAGCCCGGGAACAGGGCATGGCGTGGGACGGAACGGGACGAGGCGGGAAGGAGCGGGCGCGGCTCCCGGGGCTGGCGGCAGTCGGACCTCGCTTTTCCCCGCCTGCCGCCGCGGGGCTCCGGGGAGCGGAGCGCATCGTGGATCCTCCGCGGGCGATCCCGCCTCACCGTGCGCTTTCTCCCCCTTGTAGCCCCTGCTGGAGGAGAGAGAGACGTGGAAGGAGTGTCAGCTCGTCCAGCAAGTGAGCGGCGAGGTGAGGAGGAAACCTTTGACAGCTGTTATGTTGCACCCGCTTTTTGCAGATCTGCTCCTGGAGTTTTCAACCTTGCACAGCATCCCCACCCTACCACGCTTTTGTTTTAAAAAAAGAATTGCTTTAGTATTAACAATAAAAATACTAGTATGGGGGGAAAAACCCCATCAAGTGTTACTATTTATTAAATAATAACCATGCCATCCAAATTTGGCATTGGTAGTCTGGACCAATATTCGAGTGGGTGGCTGGAAATAAATCTCTTACTTGAAATAGAAGGTGTAAGGGATAAAGCGCAGAGGTTTTCTCCAGGAGTTTTTAACATTGCAATTATAACTTCCCATTTGGCAACCTGGTCTGACATCAAAATGTGCTTTGTGCAAAGCCCTTAAACCAAAAGCTCTAAGATGAAGAACATCACCTCACACTTTGATCATGTACAGGTAACAACCAGATTACCTCAGACCACATCACTTTAGAGAGGAAAAGTGCTTTTTTCTTTCCAGTGAAGCAATGAAAAAAGTTGTCTCGAGTATCTTTATAGATATCTAATGCTGAGTAACTACAATCAGTTTGCATCTTCTACCTAAAAAGCACCATGATTTTGAACTCCAGGTCACAAAATGGATTCAGACAAACCAGAGGATCAGAAAAAGCAGTAAAAAGAAAATGAAGCAGGATGAAGTTGTTTTCCAGCAGGTAAGCAATCATGATGTCAGTTTGTGTAATGGGACAAAGGGCGGAAGATCCAAATAGCTTCCTGATTATGCCTTCTTAAGCTTGGTAGAGATGTTACTTAGTGGCTTCAATAAGAAGGTAGTAAACGGATGTTACAAGATAAAGTTTCAGAGGCACTATTTAGTTACAGTGGCAAGAAATTAATAACCTTTTTAGATGTCTGTGTTCAGGAGACAGAATTTTCATCTATTTGTATTTAACTGGAACATTCTAAGGAATGTTCTTCTAAGGAAGAAAAAGAAGAGTGCTTTTCAAGGATGCAGAGAAACAAAGCCCTTGAGAGGTTTTGACAGGACCTGAAGCACTATTTACAGATATTGGTAGGTGAGAGACAGTTTTCATGGTAGATTTTGGGACAGCAATAGATGTGATGTGCATGTTGAAACAAAATATTTGGACTGTGTTGTTGACTCTTTATTCAGAGGGTGAGTTTGAAAATCATCCATTTGTAGTATAGATTTCAGTTAATTAAAATGTGATTATTATTTTAAAAATTACTACAGAGGATTTAAAAACCTGAATACAACCAAATTAAAACTGGTTTTAAATCGGTGAATTTTAATTAATCTATTGCAAAAGACCTGTTCAATAAGTTGACAGTTTAAATTACAATGTAGAGAGGTAAGTAGTTAGCTGATACTAAATAGCTATTTTCTGTGCCTTGAGGGAAAAAAAGGTGAATAAAGATACACTTCCAAATGCATTATTAGAGCTGTCGGGTTTTTTGCTTGTCTTGATTTTGAAAACAAATTTATGATTGTATTTAAAAGCTCTTGTAACCTTTAAAGCATTGAAATAGTAGTGTGTTGATTTGGTGTTTCGACAATGCTTCTAAAATGCATAATGAATCATTGCTGTTTCTGTAGCCAAATTCTCCTGATAGAATGACTGCCAGCTCCTGCGATATGTTGCCTTAGTATGGGCATTGCAAGTATATGACAAATGTCCACAAAGTGCATTGTTGTGGGTGGATGATTTACCAGCTCCATGATTAGCTAAAAACTGCCAAGTAGCATCCTTTAATTCACGATTAATTCATTTTATTGTGTAACTGGAGTCAATAATTTAGGAAAGATGTTCTGTGGTGGTGTGCTTTAGAATGGTGTGATCTAAATAGACAGAGATAGCATAAATGGTTTCGCCAGGTAATTCCATTTCTGTTTATATTTCTGTATGTCAGTGTGTGTTTGTGTGTATATGTAGCATTTGTATTTACAATCATTTTATGCTAAGACAATGAAGATTTTTTAAAGATAAAAATTGTATTACCTTGGGAATTTGTGAGCAAAATGCATTGATGGTACAAATAACACTAGTACAAACCAGACTGCATGCATTTTGAAGCAGTTTTTAAATGGTACATCTCAAAGAGGATAGAGGTAGATCCTCTGTTACACCTGAACAGTAGGTTTAAAAGTGCCTTATGCTGTTATACCAATCCTAATCTCTTTCTATAGGAGAAAGCTTAACTAGTGCAAAATCCCTTTGCACTGATAAAACTCCTTTCCTGTTGCGGATGTTGTTCTCCAAGTGTTCCACAGTTTGTGAGAGAGATCTTCAGCATGTACTTTGCAGTGAGAGAAATGCAAAACCTGATGTGTAAACTTAAGATAAGATACTCATTGTTTTTTTCAAACACTAATTCTAGAGCAAGGTCTGTAAGTAGACATATGAATTAAAATTAAAGGCAAGCATAACCATTGTCTTCTAATATCTATAAGTATCAATAATTCATGGAGATCCAGTGCAGATTCATAGCACTGCATTTGCAAAGTACTTAATTAACCACATGGTAAGGAGGAGGTGTAACGATAATCTTATATTTGAGAGTAAACCACTGACTATTCACTGAGTTTGGCATTGTTTGCGTAGCGTAGAAGTTTGGCCATTGCAATGGTGACTTTTCCAATACAGTTACAGGTAAAAGAGTAGAGGAGAAAAAGAGTGAGGGACCTCCCTGGTGCTAGCTGAGCTTTATTATTTGGTTTCAGAATTGGATGCACTCAGTTTCCAACCCTGACTTACCACTGCAATTCCTACTCGGTGTAGGTGGTGCTAACCACTCTTCTATGAGAATGCTTGATTTTTAGTTGTGTCCGCTTATAGAAGAAATGACATTATACAGAACTTAAAGTAGCTTCAGAGATAAACAAGAAAAAGAGAAAAGCATGTAATGGATAAGTAAGGCAACCTTGAAAATAGCAGAGAAATAGAAATAAGTTCAGTGGGAAGAGGGAGGTGAGAAGGCAAGTGATAATAAACAGAGAAGTCAGAGAGCTGATAGCCGCTCATATTACAACTCTGATTAAAATAAGGATACCGATGTATTTTGCTACACCTTGAAAACTGAGCTTTGCTTTGATCTTGCTTATCCTTTCAAAACAAGCACCAGCTTATTAAATGTGGCTTCTAAACTTTCAAAACAAGCATTAGCTTTTTATATGTTAAGCTTCTGAACTTCTATCTGCCTGTGCTGTTGGATTTTCCTCTAGGGTTTCATGTGCCTGTGCTGTCCGATTTTCCTCTGTTTTTCTTCTTTGTGATAGCAAGTCCTATTTCTAATACAAGGTGGATGATTTTGCTATACTGAATCACCACCAAATCAAAGCAACTGGGTCCAGGTACATAATCTAGGAGAGAAAGATAACTGTATGGAATAAGGAAAACAGAATGGTGAAGGAAAGGTTGCTGACAACTGCCTAGGAATTGTTTCTTGAAAAAAGTTGCCTTCTAAACAGTTATGTCTGTAGGAACTGGCTTTACATACATTTATACATATTTATAAAACATTTGAGGATGCCATGTGCTGGATAAAGCTATGTGGCTGTAGTGTTAACTATGCTCAAGAGGAACCAGTGGGGACGCTTGTATAGAAAGGTGTGGTGCTGCTTTCCAGTGTGGATCCACACGGCAGATTACAGCAGTGGAACAGAATTGATGAGTGAGATACTTCTGGCCAAATAGCTGTGGGTTCTCATACTTTTGCTCATGTTCTTTATTTAGGTTTTTTTTTGTTTGTTTTTAAGATTTTTTGAATTTCTAACCTTTTTGCTGTTCTATCTCTGAAACTGCTGTTCTGTCTCTGAAAGTGAAAAAGGTGTTATTTTCTTAACACCTTTTATGATGATTTTTTCTTTCCTACTTCTTTTCCACACCTCATGCCTTTCCCTGTCTTCTTTTGACTCATTTGTTCACCTTTGGTACTGTTCACCCCTTTCTATTTACTTTCAGTCTCTCTATCTGTTTGAAAAAAAATGGAAAAACAAGCTGAAAAATTGCAAAACCAGTTACCTTTTGCTCACCGTGTTTTCTGCTTATAGTTCTCTGTAGCTACTCTTCTTACAATACATGTACATAACATATACATTACAATACATACACAAACTTAAACACATTCACGTTTTTCATTTCTACTTTTGTCCTCCTTTCTATTCTTGTAAATTTTTTACTCCTCAATTAATATTATGCTGTCTCTTCATATCGTCATCTATTTGGTCAGCACATTTAGCAGTCAGTATGTGTATCAATACAGAATGCTGTTCGTGTGTGAAATTTAGAGAAGGTGTAACAGAGTTGATAAGAATTACTTGGTTAAAATAAGCAATGTTTTATAATGAAGAGTATGATAGAACTGTTAAATGGTGTTGTTATGATGATGATGTTTGTTTTAATAGTTGACTGTGTCTGCTTGAAAAAAAAGATTCTGCTGTCCTGTCTGTGTTAGGCAGAAGAAAATTATCTAGTCAGACTAGTAGAATTATGGTGTGTGATCTGTATCTGCTGGGGAGAAACATCTTTTCATTTGAAGACTAATTATCTTTTACATTACAGTCAGAGTCAAAACATAAAAGCTGATTTGATCATATTTCAGTAATATAAAAAATGTCACTAGATGAGATAACAAAGATACACAGGATTTAGGAAAACACTTATATAGTCACACTAGATAAGGAACATATTTCCTGCATATGATCAAAATTGCATGTGACTGTTTCAGTTTTAATTTGATTGTATACTGAAACTTCGGGGAGTGATTCAACTTTTCTAGAATAATTTCTGCTGCTTTCTCAGAAATACTCTTTTCTTGTGTTTAAAGTTTGTCCGCTAGTTTTACTAGCAGTATGACTTCGACTTTTTTTCCTATTGGTTGTTGCTTTTGATCCTTTGTGTCACTCCAGAGACTTATAGTTGTCAATATTTAAGCTATCTTAATAACCTGAGCATAAATGACTTTGTTGATACTGCTTTTAAGTTTTTAATAAAAAATAAAAAACCCAAATCAGTTCTGATATATATGACTGATGCTAAATGCTGTCTTTCCCCTTTAATAATGAATTCACCAGCACAAGTGAAACACAAGAAATTATCTATATCTAAAATTCTTTAAAATTATTAATTATTACTTAAATATTTATCTAATTATCTAAAATGAATTGTTATACTGCAAGTAGAAAATATTTCAAAGTCTCATAAGAAATACTGATAAAAAATACCATGTGGTATAAAAGACCTCTCAGTTAACTAGAAAATTTATTCAGGATCGTGTGCTTCTGCTAATTCAGGTAACGACTATTAACATACAATGCATAAAAATAACATTAAATCGTTAATTGGCATGTATTTTTTGTTTGTCAAAATGAGTATTTTTATTTGAATCTACCAAACTAGGGATCAAAGCAAGGATCAAATCTGAAACAGTCTGGTGAGCTTGTTCACTGCTTAACAGCTAAGAGAAACATAGTTAAAAATCCTAAATTGTTATTCAGTGATGCTTCAGTGGTGTTATTTGCTGTACCAAGTTCTGTTAATTTCACAGAACTTTCTAGGAACCCTGTAAACTGGCCTTCGCTGATTACAGAAAACATTTAATTCCTTTCTCATTCAGACATTTGAATGGAAAATTTTTCCCAGCTCATATACAAGATCTGATTTGCACTAAATGTTGCTAAGCTGTCTGGGAAATAGACACATTTAAAAGCTTTTTTTTATGAGTACATAAGAATATAATTTCAGACCATTGGAGATAAGCAATTTTAATATTTAGTTCTCCATCTCTAAAAGAATATTTGTATTTGTGAATTGTTTGGAAACTTTTTTATTCTGCTTTTCTAAAGAACTGTTGTTTTTTAGGATAGTGCTGCTTCAGAATTCACCTAAGAAACATTTAACAGAACAAGAAAATACTGTGCCTGTGCATGTAAAAAAAAAAAAAAAAAAAAAAAACAAAAACAAAACCACAAACCAAAAAAAACCAAAACAAGAGTGAAATTTTTGGTTTAGTAATTTTTTAAATAGTCCAGTTCTAACCACAGTATCAGCTGTATCTTATTTCCAGTAGTGGTATGCTGTCTCCGTCTCTCTGGGTGCCT